>NW_019154123.1:23466129-23511880 GCF_002288905.1 Enhydra lutris kenyoni
GTATGTGTGTGTGTGTGTGTGTGTGTGTGTGTGTATATATATATATATATATATATATATATACGCTTTTCTTTCTTTAAAGTTTTGGGATACAGTTTCTTCTAAGAGACCAAAAGAGACCCTAAATCTAGCAAATGGCTTTGTTCTCCTCTCCCACCTGATCACATTTTCTCCTTTTTAAAAAAATTTTTTCATTCTTTTTTCAACCATCTTATCAATTCCTTTTTTAAAATCTTTTTAAATTTTCATCTTTATAGTCATATTCTATCCCTTCTTTGTATTTACCCTTATTTTTGTATATATACGTTTTTGTTTAAAATTTTAGGAGGCAGTTTCTTCTAACAGAACAAAATACACTCAAAATCTAGTGTGTGGCTCTGTTCTATTCACTAGCCTGATCATATACTTTCTTGCTTGCTTTTTTTTTTTTTTTTTTCTCCTTCCTTTTCTCTCTGGTTTTGGGTCTCTAATGATTTGTTTAGTGTATATTTTCCTGGAGTCCTTGTTACCCTTTTAGCATTTTGTTCTCTCATTCATCAGTTTTTCTCTGGACAAAATGACAAATCAGAATAACTAGCCTCAAAAAAAAAAAAAGTACAAGAGGCAGTACCAACTGCCAGGGATTATGGACATTAGTAAAACATCAGAACTAGAGTTAATAATGATTATTATATAGATATTAGATGGGCTTGAAAAAAGCAAAGGAGGTACTAGAGAATCCTTTTCAGAAAAATAAAAAAACTAAAATCTAACCAAGTCAAAATCAAAAAGGCTATTAATGAAGTACAATCAAATATGGAGGCTATAACTGCTAGGATAAATCAGGTAGAAGAGAGAATTAGTGATATGGAAGAACAAATGATGGAGAATAAAGAAGCTGAGAAAAAGAGAGATAAACAATTACTGGATCATGAGGGGAGAATTCAAGACTTAGTGATACCATAAGACAAAACAATATTAGAATAATTGGGATCCCAGAAGAAGAAGATGCAGAGAAGGGGGCAGAAGGTATATTAGAGCAAATTATAGCAGAGAACTTCCCTAATATGGGGAAGGAAACAGGCATCAAAATTCAGGAGGCACAGAGAACCCCTCTCAAAATCAATAAAAATAGGTCAACACCCCAATATCTAATGTTAATGTTAAGTCTCAGAGACAAAAGAAAATCCTGAAAGCAGCTCAGGACAAGAAGTCTGTAACCTACAATGGTAGAAACATTAGATTGGCAGCAAACATATCCATAGAGACCTGGCAGGCCAGAATGGACTGCCATGATATATTCAGAGCACTAAACGAGAAAAATATGCAGCCAAGAATACTATATTCAGCTAGGCTGTCACTGAAAATAGGAGAGACAAAAACTTCCAGGAAAAACAAACAAACAAACAAACAAACAAGAACTTGAGAACACCAAACCAGCCCTACAGAAAATACTGAAAGGGGTCTTCTAAACAAAGAGAGAGCCTGAAAGTAACATAGACCAGAAAGGAAAAGACAATATAGAGTAACAGTCACCTTACAGACAATACAGTGGCACTAAATTCATATCTTTCAAGAGCTACCCTGAATGTAAATGGGCTAAATGCCCTAATCTAAAAACACAGGATATCAGATGGGATTAAAAACAAACAAACAAACAAAAAAACAAGGCCCATCATTATGCTGTCTGCCAGAGACTCCTTTTAGACTGAAAGACACCTCCAGATTTAAAGTGAAGGGGTGGAAAACCATTTACCATGCTAACGGACATGAAAAGAGAGCTGGGGTGGCAGTCCCTGTATCAGACAGATTTTAAACCAAAGACTATAATAAGAGATGAGGAAGGACACTATATCATACTTAAAGGGTCTTTCCAATATAACAATCTAACAATTTTAAATATTTATGCCCCTAACATGGGAACAGCCAATTATATAAGCCAATAAACAACAAAATCAAAGAAACATATTGACAATAATACAATAATAAGGGACTTTAACACCATCCTCACTGAAATGGACAGATCATCTAAGCAAAAGATCAACAAGGAAGTAAAGGCTTTAAATAACACACTGGACCAGATGGACTTCAGATATATTCAGAACATTCCATCCCAGTGCAACAGAATACACATTCTTCTCTAGTGCACATGGAACTTTCTCCAGAATAGATCACATCCTAGGTTACAAATCAGGTCTCGATTGGTACCAAAAGATTAGGATCATTTCCTGCATATTTCTGGAGCTCACTGCTTTGAAACTAGAACTCAATCACAAGAGGAAAGTTGGAAAGAACAAAATACATGGAAGCTAGAGAGCATCCTCCTAAAGAATGAATGGGTCAACCAGGAAGTTAAAGAAGAATTTTTAAAATTCATGGAAAAAAGTGAAAATGACAACACAACTGTTCAAAATCTTTGGGATGCGGCAAAGGCAGTCCTAAGAGGAAAGTATATAGCAATACAAGCCTTTCTCAAGAAATAAGAACAACCTAACGCTACACCTAAAGGAGCTGGAGAAAGCACAGCAAATAAAGCCTAAACCCAGCAGGAGAAGAGAAATAATAAAGATCAGAGCAGAAATCAGTGAAATAGAAACCAAAAGAATAGTAGAACAGATCAATGAAAGTAGGAGCTTGTTCCTTCAAAGAATTAATAAGATTGATAAGTCCCTGGCCAGACTTATCAAAAAGAAAAGAGAAAGGACCCAAATTCATAAAATCATGAATGAAAGAGGAGAGATCACAACAAACACCAAAGAAATACAAACAATTATAAGAACATATTATGAGCAACTATATGCCAGCAAATTAGACAATCTGGAGGGAATGGATGCATTCCTAGAGACTTATAAACTACCAAAACTGTGCACCAGGAAGAAATAGAAAACCCAAACAGATCCATAACCAGTAGGGAAATTGAAGAATAATCAAAAATCTCCCAACAAACAAGAACCCAGGGCCAGATGCCCTCCCAGGGGAACTCTACCAAACATTTAAAGAATAATTGAGGGACGCCTGGGTGGCTTAGTGGGTTAAGCCTCTGCCTTCGGCTCAGGTCATGGTCTCAGGGTCCTGGGATCAAGCCCCGCATCTGGCTCAGGTCATGGTCTCAGGGTCCTGGGATCGAGCCCCGCATCGGGCTCTCTGCTCAGCAGGGAGCCTGCTTCCCTTCCTCTCTCTCTCTGCCTGCTTCTCTGCCTACTTGTGATCTCTGTCAATAAATAAATAAAATTAAAAAAAAAAAAGACTTCATTTTATAAAAAAAAAAAAAAGAATAATTGATACCTATTCTCCTGAAACAGTTCCAAGAAATAGAAATGGAAGGAAAACTTCCAAACCCATTTCATGAGTCCAGCATTACTTTGATCCCAAAAGCAGACAAAGACTCCATCGAAAAGGAGAATTACAGACCAATATCCTTGATGAACATGGATGCACAAATTCTCACCAAAATACTAGCCAACAGGATCCAACAGTACATTAAAATATTATTCACCATGACGAAGTGTAATTTATTCCTAGGCTGCAAGGTTGGTTCAACATCTGCAAATCAATCAATGTGATACAATACATAAATAAAAGAAAAAGGACCATATAATACTCTCAATAGATGCAGAAAAAGTATTTGACAAAGTACAGCTTCCTTTCTTGATTAAAACTCTTCAGTGTAGGGATATAGGGAACATGCCTCAATATCATAAAAGCCATATATGAAAAGCCCACAGTGAGTATCATTCTCAATGGGGAAAAACTGAGAGCTTCCCCCCTAAGGTCAGAAACATAGCAGGGATGTCCACTATCACCACTGCTGCTCAGTATAGTACTGGACATCCTAGCCTCAGCAATCAGACTACAAAAAGAAGTAAAAGGCATATGAATCAGCAAAGAAGAAGTCAAACACTCACTCTTTGCAGATGATATGATACTTTAAGTGTAACCCAAAAAACTACACTCCAAAACTTCTAGAACACATACAGGAATTCAGTAAAAGTATCAGGATATAAAAGCAAAGTACAGAAATCAGTTGCCTTTCTATAGACCAACAGCAAGACAGAAGAAAGAGAAATTAAGGAGTCGATCCCATTTACAATTGCACCGAAAACCATAAGATACCTAGGAATAAAGTTAACCAAAGAGGCAAAGAATCTATACTCAGAAAACTATAAAGTACTCATGAAAGAAATTGAGAAAGACACAAAGAAATAGAAAAATGTTCCATGAGCATGGATTGGAAGAACAAATATTGTGAAAACGTCTACGGTACCTAAAGCAATCTACACATTTTTTTTTAAGATTTTATTTATTTATTTGAGAGAGAATGAGTGAGAGAGAGCATGAGAGAGGAGAAGGTCGGAGAGAGAAGCAGACTCCCCAAGGAGCTGGGAGCCCGATGCGGGACTCGATCCTGGAAGTCCGGGATCATGACCTGAACCCCAGGCAGTCGCTCAACCAACTGAGCCACCCAGGTGTCCCCAGCAATCTACACATTTAATGCAATCCCTATCAAAATACCATCAATTTTTTTTCCCTAAGAGATGGAACAAATAATCTTAAAATTTATATGGAACCAGAAAAGACCTCAAATAGCCAGAGGAATGTTGAAAAAGAAAGCCAAAGTTGCACTATGAAGTATTATGCCTCCATCAGAAAAGATGAATACCCAACTTTTGTAGCAACATGGATGGGATTGGAAGAGATTATGCTGAGTGAAATAAGTCAAGAGAGAGTCAATTACATGGCTTCACTTATTTGTGGAGCATAACAAATAGCATGGAGGACAAGGGGAGTTAGTGAGGAGAAGGGAGTTGAGGGAAATTGGAAGGGGAGGTGAACCATGAGAGACTATGGACTCTGAAAAACAATCTGAGGGTTTTGAAGGGGCAGGAGGTGGGAGGTTGGGGGAACCAGGTGGTGGGTATTGGAGAGGGCACGGATTGCATGGAGCACTGGGTGTGGTGCAAAAACAATGAATACTGTTATGCTGAAAATAAATTTAAAAAATTAAAAAAAAAAAAAAAAAAAAGAAAGCCAAAGTTGGTGGCATCACAATTCCAGAATTCAAGCTCTATTACAAAGCTGTCATCATCAAAACAGTATGGTACTGGCACAAAACAGACTCATAGATCAATGGAATAGAATAGAGAGCCCAGAAATAGACCCTCAACACTATGGTCAACTAATATTTGACAAAGTAGGAAAGAATGTCTAATGGAAAAAAGAATGTCTAATGGAAAAAAAAAATACAAATGGTGTTGGGAAACGTGGACAGCCACATGCGGAAGAATGAAAATGGACCATTTCCTTACACCACACACGAAAATAGACTCAAAATGGATGAAGGACCTCAATGTGAGACAGGAGTCAATCAAAATCCTTGAGGAGAACAAAGGCAGCAACCTCTTTGACTTCAGCCCCAGCAACTTCTTCCTAGAAACATTGCCAAAGGCAAGGGAAGCAAGGGCAAAAATGAACTATTGGGACTTCATCAAGATCAAAAGCTTTTGCACAGCAAAGGAAACAGTCAATAAAACCAAAAGACAGCTGACAGAATGGGAGAAGATATTTGCAAATGACATATCAGATAAAGGGCTGGTATCCAAAATCTAGATAGAACTTATCAAACTCAACAGCCAAAGAACAAATAATCCAATCAAGAAATGGGCAGACGACTTGAAGAGACATTTCTGCAAAAAAGACATCCAGATGGCCAAAAGACACATGAAAAAGTGTTCCACATCACGCTGGATCAGGGAAATGCAAACCAAAACCACAATGAGATACCACCTCACAGCAGTCACAATGGCTAGAATTAACAAGTCAGGAAATGACAGATGTTGGTGAGGATGTGGAGAGAGGGGAACTCTCCTACACTGCTGGTGAAATGCAGCCACTCTGAAAAACAGTATATAGGTTCCTCAAAAAGTTGAAAATAGAGCTACCCTATGATCCAGCAATTACACTACTGTGAATTTACCTCAAAGACACAAATGTAGTGATCTGAAAGGGCACATGCACCTGAATGTTTATAGCAGCAATGTCCACAATAGCCAAACTATGGAAAGAGCCTACATGTCCATCAACAGATGAATGGATAAAGAAGATGTGATGTATATATACAATGGAATATTATGCAGTCATCAAAAAATGAAATCTTGCCATTTGCAATGATATGGCTAGAACTAAAGGGTATTATGCTAAGTGATATAAGTCAATCAGGGAAAGACAATTATCATATGATCTCATTGATATGTGGAATTTGAGAAACAAGACAAAGGATCATAGGGGAAGGAAGGGAAAAATGAATCAAGATGAAACCAGAAAGGAAGATAAACCGTAAGAGACTCTTCATCTCAGGAAACTAACTGATTGCTGTAGTGAAGGGGGTGTGAGGGATGGGGTGGCTTGGTGATGGGCACTGGAGAGGGTATGTGCTATGGTGAGCACTGTGAATTGTGTAAGACTGGTGAATCACAGACCTGTACCCCTGAAACAAATAATACATTATATATCAAAAAAATGAATAAATTTTAAAAAACAAAACAAACAAACAAAAACAATGATAATAATACAAAACTACTTGATTGGCAAAATTTCCAGATCTCTAAAATATGCATTATTTGGATGGTCATTTTTAGGTATGTGTAAGATCCTTCTAGGCTTCCCATTTACTAAGATAATTGTCACTATGAAAAATTTAACAAAGATCTCCTAAAATAAATCTATAATAATAAGTAAAATGGTTATTAACTAAATCTTTTTAAAGCTGTATTTTGAATTGCTATAACTCAAACAGAAATAAAGACCATTTGAACACTACAAGCATCCTACTTCTTGGTGAATAATCAGGTATGATTTGGTATCTGGATTCAACATTTTTTGTAAAAGAAGGCATCTCCAACTTTATAGATATAGGTCAAAAACCAATCTATCTTATTTGCAATTATATCCCTTATACCTTGGAAATAAATGGCACATATTTGTTAAATTTAAGTGTTAACCCCTAGTATAGAGAATATGTTCAATTTTATGTATGTTGAATAAAAAATGGAAAGTATTAGTCGACACAAAAAGTACATAAAACATGTCATTAACACATGTGGTCCATGACCTAAGTGTCCACTGATAGACAAATGAATAAGGAAGATGTGGTACACATATACAATGAAATATGCTGCTAAAAAAAAAAATGAGAACTTGCCATATAAGACAACATAGACTTAGAGGGTATTATGCTAAATGAAGTAATTTAGACTGAGAAAGACAAATGCCATATGATTTCACTTCATATGTAGAATCTAAAACAAAAACACACAAATGGGGCACCTGGGTGGCTCAGTGGATTAAAGCCTCTGCCTTTGGCTCAGGTCATTATCCCAGGGTCCTGGGATCGAGCCCCACATCCGGCTCTCTACTCAGCAGGGAGCCTGCTTCCCTTCCTGTCTCTCTGCCTGCCTCTCTGCCTACTTGTGATCTCTGTCTGTCAAATAAATAAATAAAATCTTTAAAAAAAAAAAAACCACACACAAATAAACAAAAAGCAGAATCAGACTTATAAAAACAGAGAATAACTGATGGTTGCTAGAGGGTAGGGAAGGTTAGGGGGTTGGGAAAAATGGGTGAAAAAGAGTGGAAGATACGGGCTTCTGCTTATGTAATGAATAAATCATGGGAATAAAAGACATAGCATAAAAATATAGTCAATGATACTGTAATAGCAATGTATGGGGATAGATGGTATCTATACTCTTGGTGAACACAGTGTAATGTATAAATTTGTCAAATCGCTATGTTGTTCACCTGAAATTAATGTACCATTATGTGTCAACTATACTCAAGTAAAAAAATTAAAAAACAAAACACATGTTCTATAAATTGAAGATCAAATACTCAAACTTTTATGAACAAATTCATGCATAAATACAGAGATTTAAGAAATCTTATCAAACCTTTGCTTTCCACAGAAGGTTGTCAAGCTGACTACAGCTATTACCAATTATACAAAATCCTTATTGTCATGAAGTAAGACAGGGATATGTATAAATGGCATTATCTAACAAAAGGTTCAAGTCTCTTAAAACCTGGAAGGGCTCTATGAGCTTCGGGGTCAACATTTTGGCACAGAATTCATGAACATCAGTTGGAGGTACAAGTCTACTTGACATAAGTACTGAAATATGTAGGTTATATACATTGTTTAAAATATAATGCCTTTTTTCTATGTACTTTTGTGATTATATAAGTGAATAAGGAAATTACAATGTAATAGAAAATAATTCATAAGCACTGATGAGTAATAAAAACTATGATGCTATGTCATTAAAATACCAAAAAAGGAGATCCTTGTTCAAAATACATAGTTTTCACAAACTTATATTCTAATATTAATATATTATATATAAATAATCACACACACATATATGTGATTTTCTTAAAAAAGATACACCCTGTTTAATGGTAAATTTTAGCATACTCTAGCACCAGATATGGCCTGGAGTTGAAGAGACCCCTGTGAAGCCTCATAAAATGAAAAGGATAAGGAAGTCAACAATCAAACAGAAGAGCTCCATGGCCTGACACAGGGCCAAGTCCAGACTAGCATTGAAGAAAGAGCTACCATTTAAGAGATGGATTCCTGATACACCCAATGATCAAGTGCTGGCCCTCAAACCAGCCACAACTGTGGTGCCTGCAGCAGCAATTAGCTTGGCTTCTATGTCTTTGTCCTGAGAGAAAAGACTGGTCTGGAACTCCTTTTGGACCACCTACTGTGGAGATGTGCTATAGGGAGGCTGTTTAGGTGGGATCCATGGCTTATGAAGAAAGAGGCAGACATAGGCCTGATTAGACCACAGCTACAACAGTGGATCAGTGCTAGGTAAATGAGTAGTCCCTTGGTGGTCTACATGAGTTCAGTAGTCCAGCTTGAGCTTTTCTCTCAGTGCTTGGCTTTCATACCCACATGTCCTGGAGTCACCCATCTCTTATACCAGATGGCAACTATAATTAATCTAGTTGCACTCAACAATAAAGCTGTTCTACAGGTAAACCCACATAGAAGAAACTTTAATTGAACTCTGAATAAATTTATTACATTTAATATCCAAAACTGAAAAGGCTCAGGCCCATCCCAAACCACTATTTCACATATAAAGATGAAAATATGAAAAAAATTTTTAAAAAGCTCTTACCTTGCTTAAACCTACCACCAATAGCAGCACTTTTAGATGTCAAACTACTGATCTTTTCACAAGCCAGTGAGATGGAAAATCGCTTTTTGCTCTGCCACTCCTTAATGAATGTTCGAAAGAGAGTTTGGTCACTTGCTACATCAATTATGGCCAAACTTCCTGGGCTGAACGAGGCTGGAGTTAACTGCAATCCATCTTGTGATAACTGCAGTGAAAAAGTTGTGTCTCCAATAGGACTGTCCTCTTTTAAACCATTTCTACTCTCTGAACTTAAATCTTGGTTTTTAATATTTGAAGATGAGTCAAATGAGTAGCTTTCACCAAGCTGTAAAACACTATGTGTTTTCTGAAGCTTTACAGAAGATGTTCCAAGAATACTTGGAAATACCAGTTTAGAAGCAGATACTGGAGTGGGTGTAGGAGGAATGAGTCCATTATCATCAACTACATAGTTCTCTTTACAAGGCAAGTGGGATGTGGTTTCAGCATGAAGGGCATTGGTCTCCAGTGTCCCAATCTTGCTTTTTACTTCAATATTAGGGGCAAATGAGAGTCCCTGCACTTGATTTGGCTCCAAATTTGAAATCACTTTTTGTTTGTCATTTACCTCTGTATTTTTTCCTTTCAAACTAGACAAGTTTATAGTGGTTAATTTTTGCTTTTCATTTTCCAGAGGACTGGACACTTTGTCTAAAATTCTCTGCAGTCCTGGACTTAAATCAAATGATGCCCCTGACCATATGAATGCATTATTTTCCTCTATCTCAGTTAATTTGGGTTTTTGAGACCTTTCATCTTTATCTCCTCCAATTACTTCTCTTTGTGGATAATCATTACCTACAGTCACTGGATCACTTAGTTCTAATGCTCTAAAAGATACTACAGTATTCTGTTTCTCTTGGACAGGACGTATTTCTACATTGTCCAAAGCTTCAACCATCTGAGCAGAATCCACTTCTGAAAATATAATAGACTCATCACTGAAACAAGTGTACTGTTGCTGATTATCTTGATTCTCATTCATATTTGATTTTCTTATTGTGCCCTCTCGTTGCAGACACACAGAATGACTGAAATGGTTTGATGTTAGTGCAGAAGAGAGGGATTCTTTCACTTGTATAACAGGTGGTTCTTTTACTAGGTAGTCTTCACTGAAACTGTCAAACAGTAAACTATCACTCAAATTCAAACTTGTTTCAGGAACTGGCAGACATTCTGTTTCTATACCAGTGGTAGTTCTCTTTTGAGGAACCAGAGGTGTAACTGGTTTCATTGCTTCTTGTGTTTGATAACCTTGAAGAAAACTATTTAATTGAGAGTCAGTGACAGAAAGCTCATTCCTTTTAAAACAAGGGCCATTTTCCCTCAAAAGTATTGGAGAAAGAAAAACTGAGCTTTCTGGAGTCAGGATATCAACCCCATCTGAATCAGTGCCTTGTTTCATATTATCTACAGGCTTAAGTTCCAAATGATTTTTATTTGTCACTCTGGGAGAATGCTGTTCACCAGGAAAAGTAATACAAATCTCATCCTGAAAAGAGAGTATGGAACTCTGGTTGTCTAAGCATTTCTGCATCTTCCCTGTTGCCAGCTTGGCATACTTTGCTTCTGGTTTGGCATTTTCAGTTGCCATCTGTTGTATTATTTTCTCTGACTGAGTATCCAGGCAGAAACTATCTTCAAATTCATAAGGAACTAAACCTAAGTCAAAAACACAATTATCCTTTGTTTTGTTTGCTGCATAAGCTTCTGTTTTTTTTTGTTTTCTAGATGTATTTAGAAAATTCTCATGCTGGCCTTCTGATCCTCGAGTTGGGAGTATCTCAGTTCTGCTCATATTATCTCCTGATACCTGAAAATTATTTGATTTATTTTCCTCACTATTAAACTTCATAATTCCACACTTGATAATAACATTTGAGTCTCTAGTCATATAACTACTGCCTGTCTCACAGGGCATTTGTCTCTCTATTATTTTTTTCTGTTTGGTATAAGTGTTCGTCTGTTTATCAGATTGTTTTTCTGGGCACTGGTTAACTGAGTAGGTGTCACATTTTACATAAACATTCTGGTTTTTTGAATTGTTTTCTACCACCAAGGCTGTGTTTATTTTTTCTGACTCAACAACAGCAAATTCTCTTCCATTTTCACTAACCATATTAGTGGGTTGACAAGTCACTTTTTTACTCTGGGATTGTGTGATAAAATGTTCCACAAGAATATTATTAGTTTTTGTTTTGTTCTTTGAACTTTGTTCTCTTTCTAATGAGAATGATGTTTTGCTATATTTTCCCTCAGCACAGAATGACACATTTTCAGCAAAAGGGTCTGGACTTCTAAATTCTACATTCTTTTCATCTAAGGTAAATGCATCCCCATAATAAATAGGATTAGACATAGTCTGTTCCTGTAAATCAATTCTACACATCTCAGTGTCTTTTTTAGGGCTACTGTGTTTAGATTGTTTTACAAGTTTACTATGTTTCCAAGATCCAGAAGCAGTACTCATTGTTTCTGAATTGAAACTCTGAGCTTCTTTTTTTGTTTTCTCAAATAAGAGAGTCTGAACAACTTTCTTAGTGCGTGCTCTTCCCTCATTCAGAGAGGTTCTTAGCTTTTCTTTACTTATATTCAAAGAAGCCCGTTTTCTTGCTCTGGAAATGGAATGTACCTGGCGTTCTTGATTCCCACTCTGTAACTTATCATAAAAGGAGTTTGTAAGCTCTCCACTTTTCTCTAACTCTTGCACAGTACTTGATGAATGCTTAGCAGAAGAATCACTAAACATCGAGTTACTCTTTTTCTTTGATGTTAATCTTTCACAAGATCTTTTAGTTTGGGATATATATTTCTGTTCCTTTACTTCTGACTCACTGCTGGTCAATGAGTGTGTATGAGAATTTAAAAGGAAGTATGAATTCCAATGCACTCCCATTTCAACTAAGTCCTGCTGCAGAATCATTTTGGCTTCTTCCACAATAAGGGCTGCTGCTTCCCTTTCAGTTAAACCTTTTCTGCCAGTCACCCAAATAGTTCGCATATTCCGACGTTCTTCAACTGCTTCCTCTTCCTCATCCATTGCCTTTCGGGCACTATAAAGGATGCAGGAAAAGAAATAAATTAATGTATTGATTCATTCATGCATACCAAAATATTTACTAAGCATTAACCTAATCTGTTCTAGGAACTAAAGAAATTGCACTGAACAAGAGGGAAATATATCTACTATTTTAGAGCTTACATTCTTGTTGTGGAAATCAGAAACAAACAAATATTAAAATACATTCTACGTCAACTGGTAAGAGTGGTGTAAAAAAAATGAAGCACCAGGAGATGGGTGGTTCTGTAATTTTTAAATAGTATAATTAGAGAAGGCCTCACCAAGATCCATTAAACAGACACCATTTAAAATAGTGTCATAAAACTTTCATTAAAAACAAATCCTATGTAATATGAACTCTGGACAAAATAATTGAAGGAACTAGAGAGTGACCAAAAGGAGAAACTGAAACCTGGAGTTTATTGATAGGCAAAATTTGAAAAAGAGCTCAGAATAACTGCAAGAGATAAAAAACCATCGGAGAAAGTCTGGATTTGAGAGATCCAAAGAAGGAGAACACAAAATTCTTCATATAAATTCTGCCCAAATATCTGGCTGCCCACTAATCTATGCAAGTGTGGGCAGACTCCAAAGTCTAAACAATTAAACAGAGTTTTGAGTGACTGTCTACTACAGGAAGACAAAGTTTAGAGTTTGAGTTCAGCCAAGCTGACTGATAAGATATCAATGCTCTTCAGGGTAAAATAATAGATCCTATGCCCTACAAGGCAAAACATACACAAAACTGAACTACCATGAAGAGAAAGAAAAAAAACAAACAGGATG
Source organism: Enhydra lutris kenyoni (assembly GCF_002288905.1). Lineage (NCBI taxonomy): Eukaryota > Metazoa > Chordata > Mammalia > Carnivora > Mustelidae > Enhydra > Enhydra lutris. The sequence continues at coordinate 23,479,183 of NW_019154123.1, forward strand.
AGATATGGCAATTATTAAAGAAATAATAGCCAAGAGATTTCTGTTTCCAACAAGGATGGTGTAATAGGGACCAAGTTAGCCTTTAACCCAAAACAACTAAAACCAAGGCTAGCTCTTAAAAGACACTGCAGCTTCCATTTTGCTCTCTCTTGGATTACTTACTCTAGGGGAAGCATAGGACAACATGCAGCTCTATGAAGAAGTTCACATGGAGAACTGAGCACCAGTTTGCCAGTATGTGTGCAAGTCATCTTAAAAGCAGATCCAATTCAAACCTTCAGATAACTATAGTCCCAACCGACAGCTTTACTAAAACCTCAAACCAGACCGCTAGCAAAGGTGCTCCCAAGTTCATGACTCACAGAAACTTTGAGTTAATATATATTTATTGTTGCCTTTAAGCCACTAAGTTCTTTAAGATATAATCTCTACACCTAACATGGGGCTTGAACTCATGACCTTAAGATCAAGAATAGCATGCTCTTCTGATTGAGCCAGCCAGGCACCCCTAAGCCACTAAGGTCTTAAAGTAATTTGTTTCATAGCATTAGCTAACTAATTAGCCTACTAAAACTATCAAACTTCAAAGATATAAAAAAGAAATCTCAAGGCCTACATATTTAGCACAAAAGAATTATATTCCCATTAAAATTCTTAAAAAATAGCATGCAGAGCAAAGAAAGAACATTTTCTTAAAACTCAGTAAAAGAAAGCATGGACCAAAAATTTATATCCAGCCAAGATGTGCCTCAAATATTAAGGTTACGGAAAAATAGTTTTAAACATACAAGATGTGGGGAATTCTGTACTATATTAGTCCTCAAGAAATCTATTAGTGGATAAGTTTCATCCAATCAAGAGATGACTAGAAGTGGTTCAGCATTAAGACCAATGGTAAGAATTTGAATAAATAAAAATGTAGATTATATTAATTTTCCATTTCTACACCCTACAAGGATGGGGACAAGAATGGAAAATTAATGTACAAAGGTTATATGTTGAGACAAAGTAGAAAATGTACTTTTTAAATGGAAGGAAAAGGACAGGAAAAAAGAAAAAGTGAGCTCAATGTCGATGACTATTGTTCAGGCAGTATTTAGGTATTATAGAATACCCTTAAATTCTTGACAAATCAGGGGCACCTGGCTGGCTCATTTGGAAGAGCATGTGACTCTTGCTCTCCAGGTTGTGAGTTCAAGCCTCATGTTGGATGTAGAGACTCCTTAAAAATAAAATCTTAAAAAGAAAAAAAAAAACCTTGACAAACCAGATAATAAAAAGTACACAAGTACCCACTAGAACAAAAATATATACCTTTCTAAATATAAAAATAAAACTACAAAGAGTATCCTTGGGCAGAAAAAGAAACATATTAGATATACTATACACATAATTATAAAATAATTTGAGAATTGAAGCTAAACATTTTAGTTAAATCAATAAATGTGAACAGGAGTAAATAACCTATTAAAAGAAAGATTTCAATTTGGATCAGAAAGTGAAAGATAATTACATCTCAGTGTGGTACATAAAAGGTTTATCTAAAACAAATTGATTCTAAAAGACTAAAACTAAAGGGATGGGCAAAAAAGTTTCTAGACAAAGGGAAGCAAGAAGAAAGCAGTGAGGGACAGACTGCATTAAACAAAAAAGGGTAAAATTTACTGCTAAAAACACAAATCATAATAAAGATAACATGACCAATCAGTCATATGTACTATGAATATGTACACACCAAATAACAAGCAATACTTTTTAAGATTTTATTTATTTATTTGACAGGCAGAGATCACAAGTAGGTAGAGAGGTAGGCAGAGAGATAGGGAGGAAACAGGCTCCCTGCTGAGCAGAGAGCCTGATGTGGGGCTCGATACCAGGACCCTGGGATCATGACCTGAGCCAAAGGCACAGGCTTTAACTCACTGAGCCACCCAGGCGCCCCAACAAGCAATACTTTAATGAAGCAAAGACAAGAAATACAAAGAGACAGAGAGAAATATATTAACAATTAGTGGACTTCAGTAAACCACTCTCATTAAAAGACAGATGAAATGTTGAGGAGGGGAATAAATAAAAATAAAGAAGACCTAATGAACATAACCAGTGAAGCAGACTTTATGAATATACCTCAAACATTTTACCTTTATAATAGAGAACACAGTGTGTATTAGTCATGTATTAGGTCACAAAGAAAACATCAGTGAGTTCCATAAAGTATATGTGTTACAAACAACACTATTAGATTGCAGTGCAATAAGACTAAAAGTCATTTAACAAAATTAAAAAAACAGAAAGCACTTCTACCTGGGCAAAAGAGGGAAAACATGAAAATTACATAATTTCTAACAAATAAAATGAAAACCTCTACATATCACACAGTCTGTGAAGTATACTTAAAATAGAGACCACAGGAAAATTCACAGTACTGAATTCATAGTACTACACTAAAAACAGCATTTATCAGTAAAAACATAAGTCAACAAATTCCTAGTTCAACAAAATACTAGAAAAAGTACAACAAAATAAAAAGGAAGCAGGAAGAATGAAATGTAATATTAAAAGAAGAAATTAATAAGGTATATTTTTTAAAAATATCCCCAATAGGCCAGAGGAGCCCACATGGTGGAGGAGTAGCAGATTGAGTGACACCAGGTCGCAGAAGTTCAGCTAGATAGTTATCAAACCATTCCGAACATCTACAAACCCAAGAGGAGATCGAAGAGAAGAAGAGCAGCAATTCTAGAAACAGAAAATTGACCACTTTCTGAAAGGTAGGAAGTGCAGAGGAGTAAATCTGAGGCAACAGGAAGATAGACTACAGGGGGAGAGGTGGGCTCGCAGCAACTGGTGGAGCAACGGAGCACAAAATTCAAACTTTTAAAAGTCTGCTCCACTGAGGGACATCGCTCCAGAAGCTAAGTGGGCGTGGAAACTTCACAGGGACAGTGTGGTCTCAAGTCCCATGGGGTCAGAGAAGGATCTGCATATATTGGTGTCTGAGTGTAGCAAAGCTCACAGGTATCAGAGTGGGAAACCTGGCTACAAAGACGGAGCCCAGGAGTGAGCTTTCAGCTCAGGATTACCTTAAACTGTGATCTGTGGCACAGTCAGGCCACTGCTCTTTGAGCAGGAACCCCACAAGTGGCAGATCCGGGGAGACCCGCCTTCATCCGCCAGAAGAGCAGAGCAACAGGAATCTGTTGGGTTTGGAGACTCCAAACGGGGCTGTGTGTGGGAGACAGAAACGCTCAGTCACAGGCTGGATGAGCCCAAGTGCAGCCAGAGACCAGGGAGGTGGGAGTGATTGAGGGTTTTTCTCTGAGGGCACACTGAGGAATGGGGCCCGAGCTCTCGGCTCCTCTGGGCCAGAGATCGGGAGGCCGCCATTTTCATTCCCATCCTCCAGAGCTCTACGGAAAGCGTTCAGGGGACAAAAGTTCCCGAGAGTGAACCTGAGCAGATTATTTAGCCTAGCCCCTGGCAAGGGTGGCGCAATTCTGCCTCAGGCAAAGACATTTGAGAATCACTACAACAGGCCCCTCCCCCACAGAAGATCAGCAAGAATATCCAGCCAAGACCAAGCTCACTGATCAAGGATAAGAGCAGAATTCCAGAGGAGGGGAAAGCAAAGCATGGAATTCATGGCTTTTTCCCCATGATTCTTTAGTCTTGCAAAGTTAATTAATTTATTTTATTTTTTTCTTATTCTAATTTTTCAACTTTTACTCTTTCCTCTTTTAACATTTCTTAACTAGTTTATCTTAATAATACCTTTCTAAAAAAGAAAATCTTTTTAAATTTCATTATTATAGTCATATTTTATCCTTTATTGTATCTAACTTTATTTTTTGTATACATATAGTGTTGTTTCTTCTAAAAAATTTTTAGGATACAATTTCTTCTAATAGATCAAAATATACCCTAAATCTAGCACAGAGCTTTGTTCTAGTCTCCAGCCTGAGCAAATTTCTCTCCATTTTCTTTTTCTTTCTTTTTCCAACCAACTTATCAATTCCTTTTTTAGAATTTTTAAAAAATTTTCATATTCCGTCCCTTCATTGTGTTTACTGTTATTTTTGTATATAAATATATAAGTCTTTCTTTCTTTAATATTCTGGGAGGTAGTTTCTTCTAAGAGTCCAAAATACACCCACAATCAAGTCGGTGGCTCTGTTCTATTCACCAGTCTAATACATATATATTTTAAAAAACTTTTTAAAATCTTCTTTAAACTTCCTTTTACCTCCTTTCTTCTCCCCCCAATTTGGGGTCTCTTCTGGTTTGGTTAGCGTACATTTTTCTGGGGTCTTTGCCATCCTTATAGAATTTAATTCTCTCGTTCATATATTCTTATCTAGATAAAATGACAAGATGGATAAACATACCACAAAAAAAAAAAAAAAAAGAACAAGAGGCAATACTGAAGGCTAGGGACCTAATCAATATAGACATTGGTAATATGTCAGATCTAGAGGTCAGAATGATGATTCTCAAAGTTCTAGCTGGGTTTGAAAAAGGCATGGAAGATATTGGAGAAATCTTGTCTGGAGAAATAAAGGCCCTTTCTGGAGAAATATAAGAATTAAAATCAAACCAAGCAAAAATCAAAAAAGCTATTAATAAAGTACAATAAAAAATGGAGGCTGTTACTGCTAGGATAAATGAGGCAGAAGAGAGAATTAGTGATATAGAAGACCAAATGATGGAGAATAAAGAAGCTGAGCAAAAGAGAGACAAAGAACTACTGTACCACGAGGGGAGAATTTAAGACATAAGTGATACCATATGATGAAACAACATTAGAGTAACTGGGATTCCAGAAGAAGAAGAAAGAGAGAGGGGAGCAGAAGGCATATTGGAGCAAACTAGTGTAGAGAATTTCCCTAATATGGCAAAGGGAATGCGCATCAAAATCCAAAAGGCAGAGAACCCCCCCTCAAAATCAGTAAAAATAAGTCCACAACCCATCATCTAATAGTAAAAACTTACAAGTCTTAGGGACAAAGGGAAAATCGTGAAAGCAGCCTGGGACAAGAAGTCTGTAACATACAATGGTAAAAATATTAGATTAGCAGCAGACTTATCCACAGAGACCTGGCAGGCCAGAAAGAACTGGCATGATATATTCAGAGCACTAAATGAGAAAAACATGCAGCCAAGAATACTATATCCAGCTAGGCTATCATTTTAGAAGGAGAGATAAAAAGCTTCCAGGACAGACAAAATATAAAAGAATTTGTAAACACCAAACCAGCCCTATAGGAAATATTGAAAGGGGTCCTCTAAGCAAAGAGAGAGCCTAAAAGTAGTAGACCAGAAAGGAACAGAGGCAATAGACAGTAACAGTCACCTTACAGGCAATACAATAGCACTAAATTCCAATCTGTCAATAGTTACCCTGAATGTAAATGGGCTAAACACCCCAATCAAAAGACACAGGGTATCAGAATGGATAAAAAAACAAAACTCATCAATATGCTATCTACAAGAAACTCATTTCAGACCCAAAGACACCTCCAGATTTAAAGTGAGGGGGTGGAAAATGGGTCCATGCTAATGGACATCAAAAGAAAGCTGGGGTGGCAATCCCTACATCAGAAAAATTAGATTTTTAAAAAATATTTTATTTATTTATTTGACACAGAGAGATCACAAGAAGGCAGAGAGGCAGGTAGAGAGAGAGGGAGAAACAGGTTCCCTGCTGAGCAGAGAGCCCGATGCTGGGCTCAATCCCAGGACCCTAAGACCATGACCTGAGCAAAAGGCAGAGGCTTAACCCACTGAGCCACCCAGATGCCCCAGGATAAATTAGATTTTAAGCCAAAGACTATAATAAGAGATGAGGAAGGACACCATATCATACTTAAAGTGTCTGCCTTACAAGATCTAACAATTTTAGATATCTATGCTCCTAACATAGGAGCAGCCAACTATATAAACCAATCAATAACAAAATCAAAGAAACATATCGACAATAATACAATAATAGTAGGGGACTTTAACACCCCCCTCACTGAAATGGACAGATCATCCAAGATCAACAAGGAAATAAAGGCCTTAAATGACACCCTGGACCAGATGGACATCACAGATATATTCTGAACATTCCATCCCAATGCAACAGTATACACATTCTTCTCTAGCATACATGGAACATTCCCCAGAACAGATCACATCCTAGGTTACAAATCAGGTCTCAATCGGTACCAAAGGATCATTCCCTGCATATTTTCAGACCACAATGCTCTGAAGCTAGAACTCAATCACAAGAGGAAAGATGGAAAGAACACAAATATATGGAGGCTAAAGAGCATCCTACTAAAGAATGAATGGATCAGCCAGGAAATTAAAGAAGAACTGAAAAATTTCATGGAAACAAATGATAATGAAAACACAATGGTTCAAAATCTGTGGGGCACAACAAAGACAGTCCTGAGAGGGAAATATATAGCGATACAAGCCTTTCTCAAGAAACAAGGTCTTAAATACACAACCTAACCCCACACCTAAAGGAGCTGGAAAAAGAACAGCAAAGAAAGCCTAAACCCAGCAGGAGAAGAGAAATAATAAAGATCAGAGCAGAAATCAATGAAACAGAAACCAAAAAAAACAGTAGAACAAATCAACGAAACTGGGAGCTGGTTCTTTGAAAGAATTAATAAGATTCATAAACCCCTGGCCAGACTTATCAAAAAGAAAAGAGAAAGGACCCAAATAAATAAAATCATGAGGGAAAGAGGAGAGATCACAACCAACACCAAAGAAATACAAACAATTATAAGAACATATTATGAGCAACTATACGCCAGCAAACGTGAGAATCTGGAAGAAATGGATGCATTCCTAGGGACATATATATACTACCACAACTGACCCAGGAAGAAATCGAAAACCTGAACAGACCCATAACCAGTAAGGAGATTGAAGCAGTCACCCAAAATCTCCCAAAAAAACAAGAGCCCAGGGTCAGATCCCTTCCCAGGGAAATTCTAGCAAACATTTAAAGAAGAATTAATACTTATTCTCCTGAAACTGTTCCAAAAAAATAGAAATGGAAGGAAAACTTCCAAACTCACTTTAGGAGGCCAGCATTACCTTGATCGCAAAACCAAAGATCCCATCAAAAAAGAGAATTACAGACCAATATGCTTGATGAGCACAACTGCGAAAATTCTCACCAAAATACTAGCCAATAGGATCCAACAGTACATTAAAAGGATTATTCACCACGACCAAGTGGGATTTATTCCAGGGCTGCAAGGTTGGTTCAACATCAGCAAATCAATCAATGTGATATAATACTTTGATAAAAGAAAGAACAAGAACCATATGATACCCTCAATAGATGCTGAAAAAGCATTTGACAAAGTACAGCATCCCTTCCTGATCAAAACTCTTCAAAGAGTAGGGATAGAGGGTACATACCTCAATATCATCAAAGCCATCTATGAAAAACCCACCGCAAATATTCTCAATGGAGAAAAACTGAGAGCTTTTCTGCTAAGGTCAGGAATATGGCAGGGATGTCCATTATCACCACTGCTATGCAACATAGTACTAGAAGTCCTACTCTCAGCAATCAGACAACAAAAAGAAATTAAAGGTATCCAAATCGGCAAAGAAGAAGTCAAACTATCACTTTTTGCAGATGATATGATACTTTATGTGGAAAACCCAAAAGACTCCGCTCCAAATCTGCTAGAACTTGTACAGGAATTCAGTTAAGTGTCAGGATATAAAATCAATGCACAGAAATCAGTTGTGTTTCTATACACCATCAGCAAGATAGAAGAAAGAAAAATTAAGGAGTCAATTCCATTTACAATTGTACCCAAAACCATAAGATACCTAGGAATAAACCTAACCAAAGAGGCAAAGAATCTATACTCCGAAAACTATAAAGTACTCATGAAAAAAATTGAGGAAGACACAAAGAAATGGAAAAATGTTCCATGCTCATGGATTGGAAGAACAAATAATGTGAAAATGTCTATGCTACCTAAAGCAATCTACACATTTAATGCAATCCCTATCAAAGTACCATCAATTTTTTTTTCAAAGAAATGGAACAAATAATCCTAAAATTTATATGGAATCAGAAAAGACCTCAAATAGCCAGAGGAATGTTGAAAAAGAAAGCCAAAGTTGGTGGCATCACAATTCCAGAATTCAAGCTCTATTATAAAGCTGTCATCATCAAAACAGTATAGTACTGGCACAAAAACACATATACATCAATGAAACAGAATAGAGAGCCCAGAAATAGATCCTCAACTCTATGGTCGACTAATTTTTGACCAAGTAGGAAAGAATGTCTAATGGAAAAAAGACAGTCTCTTCAACAAATGGTGTTGGGAAAATTGGACAGCCACATGCAGAAAAATGAAAATGGACCATTTCCTTACACCACATACAAAATTAGACTCAAATGGATGAAAGACCTCAATGTAAGAAAGGAATCCATCAAAATCCTTGAGAACACAGGCAGCAACCTCTACGACCTCAGACACAGCAACTTCTTCCTAGAAACATTGCCAAAGGCAAGGGAAGCAAGGGCAAAAATAAACTACTGGGACTTCATCAAGATCAAAAGCTTTGGCATAGCAAAAGAAACAGTCAACAGAACCAAAAGACAACTGACAGAATGGGAGAAGATATTTGCAAATGACATATCAGATAAAGGGCTAGTATCCAAAATCTATAAAGAACTTATCAAACTCAACACCCGAAGAACAAATAATCCAATCAAGAAATGGGCAGAGGACATGAACAGACATTTCTGCAAAGAAGACATCCAGATGGCCAACAGACACATGAAAAAGTGCTCAACATCACTTGGCATCAGGGAAATGCAAACCAAAACCACAATAAGATACCACCTCACAGCAGTCAGAATGGCTAAAATTAACAAGTCAGGAAATGACAGATGTTGGTGAGGATGCGGAGAAATGGGAAACCTCTTACACTATTGGTGGGAATGCAAACTGGTGCAGCCACTCTTGAAAACAGCATGGAGGTTCCCCCAAAAGTTGATAATAGAACTACTCTACAAACCAGCAATCGCACTACTGGGTATTTACCCTAAGGATACAAATGTAGTGATCCGAATGGGCACGTGCACCTGAATGTTTATAGCAGCAATGTCCACAATAGCCAATCTATGGAAAGAACCTAGATGTCCATCAACAGATGAACAGGTAAAGAAGAGGTAGTATACACACACACAAACACACACACACACACACACACACACACACACACACACACACACTTGAATACTATGCAGCCATCAAAAGAAATGAAATCTTGCCATTTGCAACCATATGGATGGAACTAGAGGGTATTATGCTGAGCAAAATAAGTCAATTGGAGAAAGACAACTATCATATGATCTCCCTGAGATGAGGAACTTAAGAGGCAAAGTGGGGGGCTTGGGAGGTAGGGAAGGAAAAAATGAAACAAGATGGGATTGGGAGGGAGACAAACCATAAGAGACTCTTAATCTCACAAAACAAACTGAGGGTTGCCAGGTGGAGGGGGTTAGGGAGAAGGTGGTTGGATTTTGGACATTAGGAAGGGTATGTGCTATGATGAGTGTTCTGAAGTGTGTAAGCCTGATAAATCACAGACCTGTACCCCTGGGGCTAATAATACATTATATGTTAATTAAAAAAAAAAAAGAATGGTTGCCAAATATTCAAGAATCAAAAAAAAAATTTGTCAAAAAAATACTGTCATGTTGTTTTTTTTTTCTCTCCAATATTCCGCTGCACATAAAAGATTGAATTTGAAGTTTGTTACTTAGCTAAGCAATGCAAGAGTTTATATTAAAACTTAAACTTTTCATAATATAGATCAATAGTAATTTTACACATTTTTTCCTAATATGACTCTATATGAAGAAGACTTTAATTATAACTGATAATATTTTATGATGGGGAGCTGCAGAAACTATAACATTTTCATAGAACATTTTGTTGATACTGATAAATTTAAAGATTCTTTCAAATTTATGTAGTGCTCATTAGAACTCAAATTTAGAGAATGGAGGACAAGGGGAGATGGAGAGGAGAAGGGAGTTGAGGGAAGTTGGAAGGGGAGGTGAACCATGAGAGACTATGGACTCTGAAAAACAATCTGAGGGTTTTGAAGGGGCCGGGGGGTGGGAGGTTGGGGGAACCAGGTGGTGGGTATTAGAGAGGGCACGGATTGCATGGAGCACTGGGTGTGGTGCAAAAACAATGAATACTGTTACGCTGAAAAGAAATAAAATAAAATAAAATAAAATAAAATAAAATAAAATAAAATAAAGATCTTTGGTGCTCTTAACAAAAAAAGAAAAAAAAAGAACTCGAATTTAGTAATAGAGAGTTGACATGAGTTGGTGAATTTAATTAACATGGATATAATTTTGAAACTGGTACAGTTTGCTTTAAAACTTAAATTATTCTAAAAAACTAGGTTTTATAAAAACAAATTTTAAAGACAAATTATTTTTATGCTCTATTCAATTTTTGGTCAAACTTTAGGTTATTTGGAAATATTTGACTCTGTGAATCTACTTTCTCAACCATATGTTACATTAAATCTAAATACATATCTTTTTTTCTAATTTAAGTAGAGCTTCTGAATCAATAGGTGTTGCAAGTATCAAATACATCCATTTCTTCTAAGTATAAAAAGGACTGTAAAATATCTCATTGATTTTTTGTATTGATTACAAGTTGAAATGCCAATATTTTGGATTTATTGGTTTAAACAAAATATATCATTAACATTTAAAAAAAGACCTAATAAAACAAAATTCTGGATTTTTACAGAATTTTAAAGTAGATAAGCCACCAGCTAATCTGATTAAGAAAAATCATAAAGTAGAAATTCATAAAACAGAAAATTACAAAGAAGGAATAACTATTGAAAAAGAAAAAATACTTAAAATTCCTAAGAAACTAACTTACAAATAAGTCTCTATAAAAATATATTTGAAACTCCAGATGAAATGGTAATTTCCTAGGGAAATACAGATTACTAAAATTGACCCTAGATATAGAAAGCTTAGAGAGACTAATTTCTGAAAAAATGAAACAGACAAAATGATCGAGAACTAACCATCCAAGATAGTTTCATACAGTAAACATATCAAACCTTCTACTGGTCTCAAGACTCTATAAATTACTGCAAAGCACTAAAAACAAAAAACACTTCATAATTCTTTTTTGTGAAGAAAGTCTGATACCAAAACTTGAATAAAGATAGTGCAAAAAAACACACAATGCAAGAAAAATATAGACCAATATTATTTATAAATAACAATGCAAAAGTAACTATTTTAAACATTAGCAAACAGAAACCAACATCATGTAATAAAATAAGATGACCGAATTAAATTTATTTTGGAATATATGATTGATTCAGTGTTAGGAAATCTATTAATATAATGTACTGTGCTAATAGGTCAAACAGGAGAAAAACCCTATCAATATCTCCATAGATACTAAAAAATCCTTTGACAAAATTCAATACACAATCATGATAAAAGTACTCAAGGAAATTTCATTTAATGAACATTTTCTTAAAATGATAATACATACATATAAACCTACATATATACACACACATCATAGTCCTGAAGACAATACCCTCCTAAAGTAACACCAGAGGCATTTCCTCTAAGATCCCAAACAAAGCAAAAATGCCCACTATTACCACCATCCCTACTACTACAACATATTAGAGGTATCAGCTAATGCAATTAAGAGAAAACAATTAAAAGCACGTGAATTTTTTTTATGTTTCAGTATATTTTTTTAAATTTTATTAATTAACACATAATGTATTATTAGCCCAGGGCTACAAGTCTGTGAATCGCCAGGTTTACACATTTCACAGCACTCACCATAGTACATACCTTCCCCAATGTCCATAACCCCCACCACCCTCTCCCTACCCCCCACCGCCAGCAACCCTCAGTTTGTTTTGTGAGATTAAGAGTCTCTTATGGTTTGTCTCCCCCAAGCACATGAATTCTTAAGGAAGATGTAAAATAGCTATTTGCCATGATACAATAATACACCTGGAATATTCTAGAAAATCAATGATAAAAATAATTCAAACAATAAAAGATTTCTAAAAATAGGATAAAAAATATACAAAAAAATCTTCACATACTCAAATAATAACTAAGTAGAAGACATCATAGAAAAAAGCCACCAATTAAAACAACACTGAAGATTTAGTAACAACCTTAATGAGAAATGTATAAAACCTGTGTGAGCAAAACCTAAAACTTCTAAAAACTTTCTTGAGGAAATGTTTTGAAAATTCTTGAAAATCACAAAACTAGATCAAAATCAAAGATGTTACTTATCCTTGGAGAGGTTGACAAAACAATATAAAGATGTTGATTCTAAGTTTTGTTTCAATCCAATTCCAATAAAATATCAACAAACACTTTAACTTTCATATGGGCAAATACACAGAATAGCCAGGAAAATGTTGAAAAACTATGTGAGAAAGTGCTTTATCTGAGATTAAAACATATATAAAGCCTTTATAATTAAAAATATGGTACTTGGGTGCCTGGGTGGCTCAGTGGGTTAAGCCGCTGCCTTCGGCTCAGGTCATGATCTCGGGTTCCTGGGATCGAGTCCCACATTGGGCTCTCTGCTCAGCGGGGAGCCTGCTTCCCTCTCTCTCTCTCTCTGCCTGCCTCTCTGCCTACTTGTGAACTCTGTCTGTCAAATAAACAAATAAAATCTTAAAAAAAAAATATATGGTACTTGCTCATGAATTGACAAAAATAATAGTAAGTAGAATAGAAAGTCCAGAAATAAACTTCATTATTTGTGGATATTTAGTATATAATAAAGATAGCATCTCAAATTACTAAAACGAAGATAAGCATTTTTTTTAAAAAATGGGAACCATTGGATAAAAAATGAAATCAGAACCAGACTTCACACCATACACAAAATTAAATTCTAAATGCATCAAGAATCTAAACTAAAATCTATAAATACTAGAAGAAAATATGAATGAATTTTTAAAAAAAAATCTCAGTACAAAGTTTTCTATGATAATTCAAGGGTAGAAAAGAAAGAAAGAAAGAAAAAAGATTGATTTAAAAAATCAATAAAAAATTAAAATTCTGCATGGCAAATACAATGCAATGAAAGTCAAAAGACAATTCATAAATTTTGTGAAAGTATTTGCAATATATATATAAAAGCACCTAAATAGTCTAATCAATTTTGAAAAGATTCTTTAAAAAGAGAGGGGAAATGACCAAACCCAGTAGAAACATAAGGAAAAGACATAACCAGACAATTCACAAAGATACCAAGAAAAAAAATTCTGAAACATATGAAAACATTTCTACTATCACTCACAAGTGAAGAAATGCACACTTAAACCATGCTGAGATACAATTTCTCATCTAACAGACTGATAAAATGAAAACCTCTAACAAAATGGATTCTGTTGGCAAGGCTATGGGGTAATAGATTAGTGAGAATGTAACCTGCAGGGCAATCTGGAATCTAATAAAGTGACATAAGCCCTTAACTTTTTTAAAATCCCATGCAGGAATTTACTCTGAGGAAACATTGCCAAAAATACGAAAATACATATGCAGAGATAATTCATTATGAATTGTTGTTAATAGCAAACTGAGACAATCAAAAGGCTAACTTGGGCTTTCTAGCTCTTAAGTACCAAGTACTAAAAGGAAAGGGTAGCCAGGTGCCAGACACCAGTTTCCATTTAGAAAATTAACATTAATACAATGCTATATCTAACTTACACATCTTATTCAAATTTCACCAACTGTTCCACTTATGTCCCTTTTCTAATCCAATCTAGAATAAGGTGGTCTATTTAGTTTTCATGTCTCTTTATCTTCCTTTAATTAGAAATAGTTCCTCAGTCTTTGTTTTTCATGATCTTGATATTTTTGAAGAGTACTAGTCAATTATTTTGTTTTGTTTTAACATTTTATTTATTTATTTGACAGACAGAGATCACAAGTAGGCAGAGAGGCAGGAAGTGTGTGTGGGGGGGGGCGGAGCAGGCTCCCTGCTGAACAGAGAGCCCAATTTGAGGGTCGATTCCAGGACCCTGAAATCATGACCTGAGCCAAAGGCAGAGGCTTTAACCTACTGAGCCACCCAGGCACCCTAGTCAATTATTTTGTACAATGCCTCCCAATTTAGGTTTGTCTAGTATCTCCTTATAATTAAATTTATTTTAGACATTTTTGATAAGAATACTCCAGAAGTAATGCTGTGTTTTTCTCACTGTCACATGAAGAAGTATGTGATATTGGTTTGTCCTAATACTGATATAAGTAATTTTTTTTATATAAGTAATTTTGATCAATAAAGTTCTGGGTATTGAAAAGAGGTATAATCACAGCAATAGTAGACTTAGCATAATACAGAAGTACAAAGAGCAACTAAAACATAAAGAAACTACACTTAGAATTTTGCCAAATGGTGGAGGATCTGCTGGAACTCTTTCCAGGTCATAGGGGCCGCAAGTTTCACAGTTTATGCTCCCCCTCCACCTTGAGAGCAAGACAGACGCAGGGTCTGGGTATACTAGCTGGCCTACTACCTCAATAAGCCCCAAACCCCTAGCCCACATCAGCCCCAGCCCTCCCACCAAGGCAGCACCAGAGTGACACCTACCAGTAGGACATCCCTGGTCACTACTCACTACAGCTCCAGCTGATGCAGCAAGGTGGCACACCCAGGAGCAAAGTAGCCCAGACCCAGGCCCATACTACTTTAGCTCCAGACAGTTTGCTAATACTCTTCCAGCACAGAGTGCTCCAAGAATCCCTGACCCATACCCACCTTAGTGCCAGCAACCCTGTATGGGTACTCCTTGTGTGGAGCCCCCCAGAATACCCAGCTTGCACCCACTTCAGATTCAGCTGTCCTCCCAGTGAACCCTGTGGATAGAGAGCCCCTGAACAGCCCTGGCCCATGCTCATTTCAGCTTCAGCTATCCTGCCAGGATGTTCTCTGTATAAAGAGCCCAGGGACTGCCCTGGCCTGCACCAACTTCAGTTTTTGCTATCTTGCCTGACCCACCCTTTCCAGAGAGCCCTGAGTTCACCTGACCCAAGCCCACTTCAGTTCCAGTCATGCTACCAGGGCAGCCCAAACAAAGAGTACCTGGGACTCCATGCCCATGCCAGCCAGCCAGCCAAAGTTATTAGGCACACAAAGACTATACAGGAATGACCATACATCTTTCCTTCAAGTTCAGAAGTAGCTGTTCTATTCAATTCAGGGAACAAACAGAAAATCAAGCAAAATGGGGAGATAGAGGAATATGCTCCAAACAAAAGAACAAGACAAAGTCTTAGAAAAAGAACTATATGAAACAAAGAGAAACAATGCACTTGATAAAGTATATTTAAGTAATGATCCTAAAGACGCTCACTGGACTGGAGAAAAGAGTGGAAAAACTCAGTGAAAATTTCAACAAAGAGATACAAAATATGAGAAAGAACTAATCAAAGAATATAGTGATATGAAAAATACACTAGAGGGAATCAACAATAGATTAGGGGATGAGAAGAAATGAGCAGCAATCTAGAAGATAAGGTAACAGAAAGCACTCAAGCTGAACAGCAAATAAAAAAGAAATTTTAATGAGAATAAGTTAAGCAATCTCTAGGATGACATCAAGTGAAAAAACATTTGCATTATGGAGGTCCCAGAAGAGAAGAGAGAAAGAAAAGGGGGGGAAAAAAAAAAGAAAAGAAAGAAAGAAAAGGGGAGAAAACTTATTTGAAGAAAAATAGCTGAAAATTTCCTTAACCTGGGGAAAGAAAACAGGTTCAGGAAGGATACAGAGTTCCAAACAAGATGAACCTAAGGAGTTCCATACCATGACATATATAATTAAAATGTCATAGGTTAAAGATAAAGAGAAAATTCTAAAAAGAGCAAGGAAAAGCAAAAAGTTACATACACGGAAACCACTTAAGGCTATGAACAGATTTTTCAGCAGAAATGTTGCAGGCCAGAATAGAGTGGCATGCTACATTCAAAGAGCTGAAGGGGTGGGGGGACCCAAAATCAAGAACACTCTGTGGCAAGCTTATCATTCACAACGGAAAGATAGAGTTTCCCCAAAACACAAAAGTTAAAGGAGTCCATCATCACTAAGCTAGTTTTACAAGAAATGTTAAAGGGACTTTTTCAAGTGAAAAAGAAAAGGCCATAATCAAAAGTAAGAAATTATGAATAAAAAGATATAAAATATGATAATATATACAAAAATGTGGGGAAAGGGGAATAAAAGAAACTTTCTTTTAGAATTTGTTCAAACTTAAGTGACCACTGACTTAATATAGACTGTCACATATTTAAAATGTATATGAACCACATTGTAAAGACAAACCCCAAATCTGTCATAGTTATACAACAAATAAAGACAATCAACATAACACAACAGAAAGTCATCAAAGGAAAGAGAACAAAAGAAGGAAACAAAGAACTACAAAAACAACAAGAAAATAATTAACAAAAGGGTAATAAATATATACCTATCAATAATTACTTGAAATGTACAGGTGGGTCTAATGTCCCATCAAAAGAGACAGGGTGGTAGAACAGATTAAAAAAAATGAGATCCAGGACACCTGGGTGACTTGGTTAAGCATCTGCCTTCAGCTCAGGTCATGATTCCAGGGTCTTGGCACTGAGCCCCACATTAGGCTCTCTGCTTAGCAGGTAGCCTGCTTCTCCCTCTCCCTCTGTCTGCCACTCCCCCTGCTTGTGCTTGCTCGCTCACTCACTCTCTCTATCTCCATCAAATAAATAAAGAAATAAAAATTAAAAAAAAAAAAAAATAAGACCTGGGGGCGCATAGGTGGCTCAGTCGGTTAAGTGTCTACCTTCAGCTCAGGTCATGATCCTGAGGTTCTGGGATCAAGCCCTATGTTGGGTTCCCTGCTCAGTAATGAGTATACTTGTCCCTCTCCCTCTGCCTCCCCCACCTCCATGGCTCATGCTCTCCCTCTCAAATACACAAAACCTTAAAAAAAAAAAAAAAAAAGAGAAAAACCAAGACCCATGGAGCACCTGGGTGGCTCAGTCAGTTAGGCATCTGACTCTTAGGTCTTGATTTCAGGGTTGTTAGTTCAAGTCCTGCACTGGACTTCACACTGGGTGTGAAGCCTACTTAAAACAAGCAAACAAACAACAACAACAACAAAATCCCAGTTGTAGGCTGCCTAAAAAAGACTCACTTCGATCTATAAAAATACAGAGACCAAAAGTGAAAGCATGGAAAAAGATAGGCAATGCAATTAAAAACAAGAGGAAAATAAAAGCCAGGGTAGCAATACTTATACCAGACAAAATAGACTTCAAACAAAGACTATAAAGACACAAAGAAGGGCATTATATAATGATAAAAAGGTTAATCCAACAAGAAGATATAACATTTGTAAATATGTATGACCCAATATTAGAGCATCGAAATACATAAAGCAAATATTAACAGGCATATACAAGAGAAATTGACAGTAATACAATAATAGTACAGGTCTATAACACCCCATTTACATCAATGGATAGACCATGCAGACAGAAAAAGAAGGAAATAGTGACTTTGAATAACACATTAGACCAGATGTACTTAACAGATACATGTAGAGCATTCCATACAAAAACAAAAGAACACACATTCAGTTCAAATGCATATGGAGCATTCTCCAGGATAGATCACACGTTAGACCATAAAACAAGTCCCAGTAAATTTAAGATTAAAATCATATCAGCATCTCTTCTAACCACAACAGTATAAAACTAGAAATCAATCACAAGAAAAAAAAACTGGAAAAAACACAAACACATGGAGACTAAACAGCATACTACTCAACACCCAAAGGGCCACTGAAGAAATCATAGGAAATCAAAAGATACATGAAGACAAATGAAAATAAAAGGACAACAATCCAGAACCTCTGGAACAAAATGAAAACAATTCGAAGAGAGAAACTCATAGCGATACAGGCTGACCTCCAGAAACAAGAAATATCTCAAATAAACAATCTAAATGTACACCTGAAAGAACTAGAAAAAGGAGAACAAATAAGGTAAATGTTAGTAGAAGGAAGGAAATTAAGATCAGAGTGGAAATAAATGAAATAGAGACTTAAAAAACACTAGAAAAGATACAAAGGGCTGGTTCTTTGAAGACAAAACTGATAAACTTTTAGCCAGACTCATCAAGGAAAAAGAGGACACAAATAAGATCAGATATGAAAGAGGGAAATTAATAACCAACACGGAAGTACAAAGAATTATAAGAGAATATTACAAAAAATTATTTGTCAACAAATTGGACAAACTAGAAGAAATGGATAAATTCTTACAAACGTACAATCTTTCCAAACTGAATCAGAAAGAAACACAGCAGCTGAATATATCAATTACTAGTAATGAAATTGAATTGGTAATAAAAAAAAAAACTCGAGCAAACAGAAGTCCCCGACCAAATGACTTCACAGATGAGTTCTACCAAACATTTAAAAAAGAGTTAATACCTACTCTCCTCAAACTATTCCAAAAAATAGAAGTGAAAGGAAAACTTCCAAATACATTCTACAAAGCCAGCATTACCCTGATACCAAAACTAAAGACGTTACAAAAAAAAAAAAAAAAAAAAAAAAAAAAAGAAAGAAAGAAAGAAAGAAACTTACAGGCCAATGTTCCTGGTAAATATAGATGCAAAAATCCTCAACAAAATGTTAACGAACACCATTCAACAATACATTAAAAGGATCATCAACCATGACTGAATGGGATTTACTCTGGGGAAGCAAGGTTAATTCAATATTCACAAATCAATCAACATGATATGCCAAATCAACAAAGGACAAATGTGATTATCTCAATAGACACAAAAGAACCATTTGATAAAATTCAGCATGAGTTCATGATAAAAACTCTCAACAAAGTAAGTTTAAAGAGAACATACCTCAACATAATATAGGCCACATTTGAAAAATCCACAGCTAACATATTCAATGGTGAAAAACTAAGAGCTTTTCAGCTGAGATCAGGAAAAAGACAGGAGTGTCTGCTCTCCCTACTTTTATTCAATGCAGTGCTAGAAAGCCTAGCCAGAGCAATGAGACCAAAAAAGGAATACAAGACATCTAAACTATCAAGGAAGAAGTAAAACTATCACCATTTGTAGGTGATATGCTACTATACATAGAAAACCCTAAAGATCCACCAAAAGTTATCAGAATAAATTCAGTAAAGATGAATACAAAATTAAGACCAAAAAATGCTGCATTTTTATACTACTAACAATGTAGTAGAAACAGAAATTAAGAAAACAATACTATTTACAATTGTACCAAAAAACTTGTACTCAAAAATTATAAAACACAGATCAAAGAAATTGAAGACAGCAAAAACAAATGGAAAGATATTACCATCCTCATGGATTGGAAAAATTAATATTGATTAAAATGTCCATACTACCCAAACACTCTATAGATTCAATGCAATCCCTATCAAAATATCAATAGCATTTTTCACAAAACTAGAATAAATACTACTAAAATTTGAATGAAACCCCCTAAATACCCAAAGCAATCTTGAGAAAGAAGAACAAAGCTGGAGGTATCACAATCCTAGATTTCAAGATAAACTACAAAGCTGTAGTAATGAAAATAGTATGGTACTGACACAAAAACAGACATACAGATCAATGAGACAGAATACAGAGCCCAAAATAAACCCATGCTTATATAGTCAATTAATCTATGACAAAGGAGGTAAGAATATGCAATGGGAAATGACAGTCTCATCAATAAGTGATGCAGGGGAAATTAGACATCTCTGTGCAAAAGAATGAATCACTTCTTACACCATACAAAAATAAATTCAAAATGGATTAAAGACGTAAGTGAGAGACCCAAAACCATAAAACTTCTAGAACAAAATGTAGGTAGTAATTTCTTTAACATTGGCCTTAGCAACATTTTTTTACATATGTCTCCTCTCATAAGAGAAACAAAAACAAAAATAAACTTTTGGGACTATACCAAAATAAAAAGCTTTTACACAGTGAGTGAAAGACTCAACAAAATGGAAAGATAACCTATTGAATGGGTGAAGACATCCACAAATGATATATCCAATAACGGGTTAACAGTATAAAGAATTTATATGACTCAACACCAAAAAAACAAATAATCTTTTTAAAAATGGACAGAGAGGGGACGCCTGGGTGGCTCAGTGTGTTAAAGCCTCTACCTTCGGCTCAGGTCATGATCCCAGAGTCTTGGGATCGAGCCCCGCATGGGGCTCCCTGCTCAGCAGGGAGCCTGCTTCCCCACCTGTCTCTCTGCCTGCCTCTCTGTCTACTTGTGATCTCTCTCTGTCAAAATAAATAAATTTAAAATCTTTAAAAAATAAATAAAAAATAAAAATAAAAATGGATAGAGGACCTAAATAGACATTTTTTTCCAAAGAAGACATAAAGATGGCAAACAGACACATGAAAAGTTACTTGACATCACTAATCATTGAGGAAATCAAACCAAAACCACAATGAGATATCACCTTACACATTTCAGAACACCTAGAATCAAAAAGACAAGAAATAAACAAATGTTGGTGAAGATGTGGAGAAAAAGGAACCCCTGTGCCCTGTTGGTGGGAATGTAAATTGGACCAGCCACTGTGGAAAACAGCATGTGTTTTTTTTTTAATTAAAATAAAAATACCATACAATCCAATAATCCCGCTATTGGATATTGACCTAAAGAAAACAAAAACACTAATTTGAAAAAATGTATGCACCTCAATGTTTATTGCAGCATTATTTACAACAGCCAAGATATAGGAAAAACCCAAGTGTCCATATATAATATATATATGTATATAGATATATGATAGATAACAAACATATAAAGATCAATCGATCAATCTATCTATGATATTTATCAATGATTCCTATCTATGATGAAATATTACTCCACCATAAAAAATATGAGATCCTGCCATTTTGGACAACATGGATAAACCTAGAGGGTATTATGCCAAGTGAAGTAAGTCAGACTGAGAAAGACAAATACCATAGGATTTCGCTTAGATGTGGAATCTAAAAAACAAAACAAACTAAAAGCAAAAACAGGCCCATAAATACATAGAACACACTGATGGTTGCCAGAGGGGAGGGGTAGGGCAATAGATAAAAGGAGTGAAGGGGAGTGAGAGAGGCTTTCAGTTATTGAATGATTAAGTCACAGGGACAAAATGTACAGTATGGGGAATATAGTCAATGGTATTCAATAGCATTTTATGGTGAAAGATAGTAGCTACACTTGTGCTGAGTGGAGCAGTGGAGCATAACATACGGACTTTTCACTATACTGTACAGCTGTAACTAATAAAATATTGCGGGTCACCTATACTTTAATTTTAAAAATATACATACACACACAAAATGACAGTAATTCGAAGGGAGAAAAAGCAGTCTCATCTTCTTCCACTGACACCATGTACGTCATGATACTATCTAATAAAAAATATTTTAGCACATTTTCTATCTATTATTTACAAAATGATCTTTCATTTAATAACTACTCAGGGGAATTTCTTACCTCTTAAAGGGAACAGCATTTTTCAGAACAGTCTCCACCTCTGCAATATTTGCTCTGGCAAGATCTGCCACAGTAAGAAAACCAGAAGCATAGAGGAACCTGGCTCTCTGTGCATTAAGTAAGGACACCCGGACCAGGTCACATAGCTCCCTCTGGACGCCAAATGTAAGACGCTTCTGAAATTGAGAAAGTAGTAGTTCCATGTTGTGCCAGCCCAGGCGGTTGGAAAATACTGTAATCATCCCTAGAATAATCATAGAATATTTATTGAATTAAAATTCTTTATAGATAATTCTCTATTTCTTTAGATTTACTTTTGTTTTGTTGTGTTGTTTGTTCACCTGCAGAATTGTAAAGTTTAAGAGTCAAAAAGTGTAAGTAACAGGATAGTAGACACATGTTAAAAACCTAGCTAACTGGTCAACAGATGGGCTAAACACATTAAATGTCATCTCATATATTCTTAATCATGAACTTTATATTTGAAACAACTGAGGTAGAGCATGTTAACACAAAACAAACAAAAAGCCCCTGCTTCTCATTCCTCTCATTCTTTCTTCCTTACTTTCTTTTAAGGAAGAGAGAACTCTTAAAAACAGGTGGCAGACTCTTTTCAACTACAGAAAAATAGAGCTGATTTAAATATTCAAGTGCTGAGAGGAGTACAAAAAGTGAAGCTCCCACTGATATTTTCATCAAGGAAAGGCTGTCCAGCTCGATAGCTATTCCCCATGAAATACAGAAGCCAGAAGAGCCAATGCCAAGTCATTAAGAAAATCACTTCCCTATGAAAACATTAGCCCCACAGGCAATTTGAGATCTTTCATGCCAATGAGTTGAAGAATCTCTCCCTTTTCATGACCTTCTCCTCCCACCTTTCCCTCAGTATGCTCACATATGCACACACCTTCACAATGAAACCTTTTACACATATACACCACATACTTTTCCAGCAGCCCACGGTTTCCTTCCTAAGGGCCTATAAGGATTTCTTGGTAAAATCAGACCCAGAACTTCCCTGTTTGCCTTGCTTAGAGATAGGAGTTTAGATTTATTAAGGAGAGACCAGTCCTTTCCTAAAAAAGAGATATTTAGAACAGTCCAAGAGAAATCCAAAAATCCCTCTCCATTTGCCATGCTCCTAGTCAATAACAAATATTAACCAGTAACTTGATGACAAAAGGGAAACTGTTGACAACTTTGTATCTACTTCTTCTTGTAACAGGGAAAACGGAAAAAAAAAAAAAAAAAAAAAAACAAAAAAAACAGAAAGGAGGATGGTCAGCAGTTGCTAAGCAACAGAAGGGGACAAAGGTCCAACTACTCCACTAGCTGTCAATCCTCTGGAGCAGGATAACTAAACCCAGGGATGCCATAGTTTTAGGTGTTATGATGACAATTACAGCTTCCCATGATCCCCTCACTTTTAGAGAAGCCTAAAATAAAATGGAATTTGAAAAAAAAAAAAAAGTAATCTTAACTTGACTTCAAACCACAGAGTCTCAAATAAATGTGGAAACCCTTGTTTAACTGACCTGCATAAACAGCAGCTGACTGTTGTAAAGATTGAATCTGTCCACGACTGCATCCGTATTTCTGGTTAATTTCCTTTAAGGGAACTTCACTGATTAAATCTAATAGCACAAGACTGGTAAAAAACCTGGAAAGTAAATCACCATAAGTATGGTAAGAGAGGTCTACAATGAAGATACAACATATGCTAAGAAACAAGAAAGAAGCAAAAAGGCAAGAGAGGATTTATACACTCTGAGAAGTTTCCTAATAGGATATAGGATTAGTGGACAAAGACTGAGCTCAATGTTTATTGAATAAATTGTGACATACATTAGTACTATAGCATAGTAAGGAACTAATATTTATATAATAAAAAGATCTCTTCCATATTTTAATACTGCTAACTGATTTCAAGAAATAAGACTTGGTTCAAGAAATAGAATGGCACAAAAAATTTAAAAGAATATTTGATACACAGTTATATGACCACCTATTCATATATCAAAAAAATGACAGAATTTGAAAATAAAAACCAGTATTAACTTGAATGGCAATAGTACCACAAATAATCCAAGTATATAAATCCTTACAAAATTTACGCTTATGTAGTAAATAATTTACTAGAGACTACCATTAAGAAAAATAATTTTATTATATTTCAAAGAAGGTAAATGATTCAATTTCCCCATCTGAATCTTTTAATTCATTCTTTCATGGTAACAATCAATCATTTATGATAAAAAGCATATCCTCAAATGAAGCTTCTCTAAGTTGTCAGTTCTAATTCACATCTTTAAGTAAATAAAATAAATGTTCTACTTTATTTTTTTAAGATTTTGTTTTTATTTATTTTGACAGAGTGAGAGAGAGAAAGAGAGCACAAGCAGGGGAAGCAGCAGGCAGAGAGAGAGGGAGAAGCAGGCTCCCCACTGAGCAGAGTCAGATGTGGGGCATGATCCCAGAATTCTGGGACCATGACCTAAGCTGAAGACAGACACCTAAGTGACTGAGACACCCAGGTGTCCCCTAAATGTTTTACTTTAAAAGGTCTTCATCTATAATGGCTTCTAAACAAGTGTTAAAGGAGAATCTGAAATATTGATAAATTCAGTGAACACAAGAAAATGACAATTTATTCAGCCAAAACTTTGATCTTATTTCCTTTTTTAAAAAGATTTTATTTGAGAGTGCGTGAGAGAGAGCACAAACCGGGGAGAGGAAGAGGAAGAAGGGGAATCAGACTCCCCACCGAGCAGAAAGCCTGGGCTCCATCCCAGGACGCTGGGATCATGACCTGAGCCAAAGGCAGAAACTTACTGACTGAGCCACCCAGGCACCCCTAAAACTTTTATTTTAATAATAATGAAAGTGACTATAATAAACTCAACAACTACTATATATCTAAAACTATATTAAATACTGGACAGTCAAGGCTTCTTGGTAT
This sequence comes from Enhydra lutris kenyoni, assembly GCF_002288905.1. Lineage (NCBI taxonomy): Eukaryota > Metazoa > Chordata > Mammalia > Carnivora > Mustelidae > Enhydra > Enhydra lutris. Next base: position 23,503,788 of record NW_019154123.1, read on the forward strand.
TTACCTTTTATGGATGGCCATCTGGCGATGCTGTCTCTCAGTTCTGGCTACAACTTTTCCTTTCACACAGCGAGCCAAGAACCCTTCTTCAATTCCCACCAGCTCTGCTACTCGTTTCATAGAAGTTGGCAATTTCTCCCATAAACAGAAAAATCGATACCAATCAATAGTAGTCCAATCCTCAAACATAGGCGTAACCTAAAGGGAAGAAGCATGATTCATTAGCTAAATTATTGCATTACAAAAGAAATAAAACTATAAATATAAACTTTATATTGAAAACAAAGGCCTCAGCATTTGGAGAAATTTTTAAATGTGACATCTGCTTATATGAAAATTTCATTTATTCACAAACAACTCATAACCAAAAGAAAATAGACTACTGGGGCACCTGGGTGGCTCAGTGGGTTAAAACCTCTGCCTTGAGCCCCGCATTGGGCTCTCTGCTCAGCAGGGAGCCTGCTTCCTCCTCTCTCTCTCGCTCTCTCTCTGCCTACTTGATCTCTGTCTGTCAAATAAATAAATATCTTTAAAAAAAAAAAAGAAAATAGACTACTGAGCATACATACTGGATTCTATAGACTCAAAGAACTTTAATCAGACTTATTAATCTCAACATTCTGAAGCTAAGTACAATCTTAAGTATTTTCTCATTTCCAAGAAAGAATCAAGAGAAGAGAAAAAGGAGAGAAGGAAAGTAGGAATCAATATTCATAACCGCTGTATTATCTAAAATATCCAGGGTTCAAAAACAACAGTAAAAAATATGAGACATGCAAAGAAATGGGAAAGTGTGTCACAAGGGAAAAAGCTTCCAAAAGAAACACCTTTGAGAGGTTCCAGATGTTGGGAATGTCAGACTTCAAAGTAGACAAATATGGTCAAAGAACAAAAGAAAAACATGTTAAATGAAGTAAAGGAAGGTATGACGACAATGTCTCATCAAGTAGAGGATAAAAATAAAAGGAAAGAAATTATTTTAAAAAAATGGAAATCCTGAAGGTGAAGAGTATGATAACTGAAGAAATCACTATAGAGCTCAACATTAGATGCAGGTGGGCAGAAGAATTAGCAAATATGAAGATATATCAATAGAGACCATGCAAAAAAACTGTAATTCATCTGCTGTTCCTTAATGAATTCATTTTTTACTTAAATAAATGTTCTCGTTGCTCTTTTTAGAGTTAACAGAGCAAAACTGTATTGGAGCAAGGAAATGACAAGAGATAGTAACTAAAATCCAAGGAGCCAAATAAAGAAAAACATAAATCTTAAGAATTTTAATGTAACAAACTCTATAAATATACATTTTTCTCTCTTCTCACCTTCTTTAAACACATAAAATTACATAAATAATAACAATGTACTATTAGGTATGTGACACCTACAGGTGTGCATGTATAACAGTAATAGCACACAAAAAGAATAGCGCTATATAAGAATTATGCTTCTATATCTCACTGGAATTAAGTTAGTATAAATTTTAAGTTGTATTGTAACCCCTTGAGTAACAACTGGGAATAGCCAAAAAATAGAGAAAAATTACTTAAATACATTAAAATGTTATATTAAGAAACATTCCCTTAATTCAAAAGAAATCATTAAAAAAAAAAGTACAGGAGAACAAAAAGGACATAAGAGATATAGAAAATAAAAAGACAAAACACAGATGTTACTCTGTGTTACTAATAACTTTAAATGTGAAAGGGTTAAATAACCAAAGGTAGATTAACGGTCTACATAAAAAAACAGAATCCAACTATGTTTTCTGTAAGAGACACAATATAGATACAAAAAAATAAATAGGTCAAAAGTAGAAGGAAGGGAAAAGGGAAAGTATCATGCAAACCACAACCATAATAAACACGGAGTGGCCATACTAATATCACATAAAATAGAGTATTTAAAATGTTAATAGAAATATGAGGAATATTCTATAATGATAAAAGGATCAACCCATCAAGTATATATAATCAGCTATAAATATATACAGGGTGCCAAAATACATGAACAAAACTTGAAAGAAATGAAGAGAAAAACAGACAATTCAAAAATAATAGTTGAATATTTAAATACCCTAACTTTCAAAAACAGATAGGACAACCAAGCAGAACAACTTAGTCTTCTAAGACAACATTCTAAACCAACTAGACGTAACAGACATCTATAGAACACCATCCAAGAAGAGTGCACATTCTTCTTGAACACACAGAACATTCTCGAGGCATATTGCCATATTCAGGCAATAAAACAAGCTTCAATATATAAAAGTATAAGGGTACCTGGCTGGCTCATCAGTGAAATGTGTGACTCTTGATCTCAAGGTTGTAGGTTCAAGCCGATTTGCTGTAGAGATTACTTAATATATACTTGTGTACACTTATATATGTGCAAGGGGGTGTGTCTGTGTCTCTATTAAAATTAGACAACATGGGTGCCTGGGTGGCTCAGTCATTAAGTACCTGCCTTCAGCTCAGGTCATGACCCCAGTGTCCTGGGGACTGAGCCCTGCATCAGGCTCCCTGCTCTGTGGGAAGCCTGCTTCTCCCTCTCCCACTCCCTCTGCCTGTGTCCCCTCTTTCACTGTATCTCTCTCTGCCAAAGAATTAAATAAAATCTTTTAAAAAAAAATCAGTCTTTAAAAAAATTTAAAAATAAAATAAAGTTACACAACATGTGTTTCCTGACAACAAAATGAAATTAGAAATAAATGACAAAAAAATTTGGAAATTTATAATGTGGGAATTAAACAAGAAACTATTAAATAACAATGAGTTAGGGAAAAATCATAACAGAAATTGCAAAATACCTTGAAATGAGTGAATATAGCAAATGAAAACATTATATACAAAATTTGTTACAGGATGCAGTGAAAGTAGTATTTTGAGGAAAATGTCTAGCTATAAATGTCTATATTAAAAAAATAAGGTCTCGGGGCACCTGGGTGGCTCAGTGGGTTAAGATCTTGCCTTCGGCTTAGGTCATGATCCCAGGGTCCTAGGATCGAGCCCCACAAAGGGCTCTCTGCTAGGCAGGGAGCCTGCTTCCTCCTCTCTCTGCCTGACCCTCTGCCTACTTGTGACCTCTGTCTGTCAAATAAATAAATAAAATCTTAAAAAAAAAATAAGGTTTCAAATCAATACCTAATCTTCCACATTAAGACACCTGCAAGTAGAAGGACAAAGTAAAACCAAAGGAAGAAGGAACACAATAATAAAGAGCAGAAACCAATGAAGCAGAAAGTTAAAAAAAAAAAAGAAAGAAAAATCAACTAAAAAAAAATTCGTTCTTGTAAAAGGCAAACTGAAGTTCGTAAAATTTTGCAAGAGTTTATTTGAGCATACATTAATTTGAATTGGACAGTGCCAAAACAAGGGTCATTGGTTAGAAGCCTTCCACTAACAGGAGAGAAGAGCAAAGTTTTTATAGAGAAAATACTGAAGTGAAGCAAAGCAAAGCAAATATTTGATTGGTTAGAACTTAAGCACTTGCCTTATTTGGGGAAACCTCATTAGCCGTTTGTGATTAGTTTTTCTCAAGTTTAAATTTCTTGGATTAGAGTGTACTGCCTCTGACTAAAGTTTTGGTTTGCTTATGTAAACTACCAGAGCATCACCTCAGTTCTAATGACCTCCTTGTTTAAACACTTTTAACAGTGCTTTAAAAAGAGCAACAAAATTGAAAAGCCTTTAGCTAGACTGGTCCAAAAATGAAGAGAGAAGACTTAAATTACTAAATTCAGAAATGAAAGAAGGGACACCACTAGTGAATGCACAGAGGGAAAAAAAGGTGGGGAGGGGGGAGTTATAAGGAAATAATGTGAACCGAATACCAATAAATGAGATGAACAAATTCCTGGAAACATACAAACTACCAAAAGTGATTCAGGAAAAAACAAGATATGAATAGATCTATTACAAGTAAAGAGGATGAATTAGTAATAAATTTACTCCAAAGAAAAGTGCAGGCCCAAATAGCTTGACTGGTGAAATTTATCAAATGTTTAAATTAGAAATAACAGCAATCTTTCACAAATCCTTCCTCAAAACCACACAAAGTCGTCATGAGAAAAGAGAACTACAGACAGTATATCTAATAAATATAGGTAAAACAATCCTCAGTAAAACATTAGCAAACCAAATCTAGGAACAAATAAAGAGTATTATATAAATAACCAAATGGGATTAGCCCAGAAAATCCAAGATTAATATCTGAAAATCAATTAATGTAATACACTATATCAATAAAATGGACAAAACCACGAGATGCTCTCAACAGATGCAGCAAAAACACTTGACAAAATCTAACAACCTCTCATGATAAAATCACTCAAAAAACTGGTAATAGAAAGGAACTTCCTCAACCTGATAAAAGCCATCCGCAAAAAACCCACAAATAACACTAAGACTAATGGTGAAAAACTGAGTACTTTTGCCCCAAGATAAGGAACAAGACAACGATGTCTGCTGTTGCTACTCCTATTCCGTATTTTACTGGAGATTCTAACCAAGTCAATTAGGAGAAAGAAAAATAAATAAAAGACATCCAGACTGGAAAGGAAGAAGCAAAACTATCTCTATTTACAGATAGCATGATCTTGTATATAGAAAATCCTAAGGAATGCACAAAAATACTATTAAAATTAATGAGCAAGTTTAATAGGTTACAGGATACAAGATCAATATAGAAAAAATATGGTTTTCTGTATAATTTAATAAACAATCTGTAAATGTGATCAAGAAAAAAATTCCATTTATGATAGCATGTAAAAAAAATAAAATGCTTAGCAATAAGCTTAACAAAAAAATACAAAACTTGTACTCTGAAAACTAAAAATTTTTGAAAGATATTAAAGTCCTAAATAAATCAAAGAGAAAACCTATCTGCAAGGACTGGAAGACTTAATATTGTTAAGATGGTAATATTTCCCAATTTGACCTACCAATTCTGCACAATCCCTATCAAAATTAAGCTGGTTTCTTTGTAGAAATAGGCAAGATGATCCTAAAATTTATAAGGAAATGCTAGTGACCCAGAACAGATAAAATTTTTTTCCAAGAATACAAAATTAAAGGGCTCACTATTCCTGATTTCAAAACTTACTACCAAGCTACAGTTATCAAAATAGCACAGTATCAACATAAGGATAAATACAGATCAATGAAATAGAATTGAAAGTCCAGAAGTAAACACTCACATTCACAGTCAACTGATTTTTTACAAGGATGACAAGAGAATTAGTGGACTTCCAGCAAATGGAGCAGGGATACCTAGATATGTATATGCAAAGGAATGAAGTTAGATTCTCATCATACATCAGTCACAACAGTCCAAGTGGATCATATGTGTCAATGTAAGACAAAACTGTAAAACTCAGAAGAAAAGAGGAGTGCATCATTGTGACACTGAGTTACATAGTATATTTCCAGATATAACACCAAAAGAAAAAAAAGTTGATGAACTGACCAAACTCACAACTTCTGTGCTTCAAAAATCATTATCAAGAACATGAAAAGACAACCCACAGAAGGGAAGAAAATATTTCCAAATCTTATATCTGAAAAAAGACTTGTATCCATGATATATAAAAAATACTTATCTCAATAATAAAAAAGATTTTAAAATGGTAGAGGATCTGAATATTTTTCTAAGATATTCATATGATCAATAAACACATGAAAAGATGCTCAACATCATTACCCATTAAGGAAATGCAAGTCCAAACTATAATGAAAGAGCACCACATACTCATCAGGATATATTCGAAAAGAGAAATAAAAACAAGCATTGGAGAAGATGTGAAGAATAGGGACCCAGGTACACTGCTGGTGGAAATGTAGTATTATCCAGATGCTTTTGAGGAGTTTGGAAACTCTCAAAATGTTAAAAATAAAGTTACCATATAATCCAGCAATTCTACGCCTAGGGATATACCCAAGAGAATGTGAAACATATATCCATGTAAAAACTTGTACATGAATGTTCATAGCAGCATTACTCATAACAGCCAAAAATCAAAAATATACAAAATGTCCATTAATTGATGAAGACATGCAGTACATCCATATAGCAGAATATTATTCTGCAGTATAAAGAACTTAAGAACTGTTACATGCTTTACATCACTTTCCATGGTTTTAGTTATCCACAGTTAACCATGGTCAAGATGATGATGATATATCAGAAGGTCAGTAGTAGCTTCACACTAAATCACAATGCCTATAGCATTCACCTAACTTCATCTCATTCCATAGGCAATTAATCATCTTACATCATCACAAGAAGGGTGAGTACAGTAAATAACATATTTTGAAAGAAAGGTCATATTCATAAAGCTTATTATAATTGTTTTATTGCTGTTAATCTCTTACTATGTCTAATTTATAAATTAAACTTTATCATAGGTATAGGTATAGGAAAAAACAAAATATGAACAGGGTTCGGTACTGAATGTCAGTCACCACTGGTGGTCTTGGAATGTATTCCCCACTGATAAGGAGCGACTACTGTACTAGAATAAATTCCAAAAGGAACATAATTCAAAAGAAGGGAACCATACTCAATTACTTGAAGAAATGTGAGAGAATTCCTTTATAATCTTAGAGCAAGAAAAGCAATTCTCACTGATACAAAAGCTCACATATTCAACTACATTTTTAAAAATATGAGGTAAGGGTGCCTGGGTGGCTCAGTGGGTTAAGCCTCTGCCTTTGGCCCAGGTCATGACCTCAGGGTCCTGGGATTGAGCCCCGCATCAGGCTCTCTGTTCAGCAGGGAGCCTGCTTTCCCCTCTCTCTCTGCCTGCATCTCGGCCTACTTGTGACCTCTCTCTCTCTGTCAAATAAATAAATAAAATCTTTTTTAAAAATGAGGTAAAATACACAATAAATAGTCAAAGGTACATAAAAAACTAGGATAAAAATACTTACAACTCATACCACAAAGCACTACTCTTCTGAATATATATAATAACCTTTAAAACTTAAGAAAAAGATCAAAACACAAAAGAAAAATGAACAAAAGACATGGACAACTCATGGGGGGGTGAAGCATACTGTCCTTTAACAAATGGAAAAAAAATGTTCCATTTCATTCATATTTTAAAATATAATTAAAACTATACTAAAGAGTATAAAAGCTTGATGATATACTCATCAGGTTGTGGAAAAATACTCTCATATAGTGCTGTTAAAATTGGGAAATGAGGGGCGCCTGGGTGGCTCAGTTGGTTAGGCAACTGCCTTCAGCTCAGGTCATGATTCTGGAGTCCCAGGATCAAGTCCCACATCGGGCTCCCTGCTCAGCAGTGAGTCTGCTTCTCCCACTGACCTCTCTCCTCTCATGCTCTCTCTCATGCTCTCTCTCTCTCAAATAATTAAATAAAATCTTTAAAAAAAAAAAAAGAAAAAATTGGGAAATGATAGAAATCTTACAGATGGCAATTGTGCAAAACCAAAATTATATATGCCTTTTTAATTTATCCAGCAATTGTACTTTAGGGGGTCTTTCCTAAAGATACACCCCCATCAAAACTAAACAATATACTATCATTTGCAAATATCTTCTCCCATTCCTTGGGTTGCCTCTTTGTTTTGTTGACTGTCTCCTTTGCTGTGCAGAAACTTTTGAGGCAACCCACGGAATGGGAGAAGATATTTGCAAATGACAGTACAGACAAAAGGTTGATATCCAGGATCTATAAAGAACTCCTCAAACTCAACACACACAAAACAGACAATCATATAAAAAAATGGGCAGAAGTTATGAACAGACACTTCTCCAATGAAGACATACAAATGGCTATCAGACACATGAAAAAATGTTCATCATCACTAGCCATCAGGGAGATTCAAATTAAAACCACATTGAGATACCACCTTATACCACTTAGAATGGCCAAAATTAGCAAGATAGGAAACAACATGTGTTGGAGGGGATGTGGAGAAAGGGGAACCCTCTTACGCTGTTGGTGGGAATACAAGTTGGTGAAGCCACTTTGGAAAACAGTGTGGAGATTCCTCAAGAAATTAAAAATAGAGCTTCCCCATGATGCTGCAATTGCACTACTGGGTATTTACCCCAAAGATACAGAT
>NW_019154123.1:23512280-23791484 GCF_002288905.1 Enhydra lutris kenyoni
ACAATCTGAGGGTTTTGAAGGGGCGGGAGGTGGGAGGTTGGGGGAACCAGGTGGTGGGTATTGGAGAGGGCACGGATTGCATGGAGCACTGGGTGTGGTGCAAAAACAATGAATACTGTTACGCTGAAAATAAATTTAAAAATTAAAAAAAAAAATACATTTTTTTTAAAAAAAGGAAAAAAAAAAACTAAACAATATATTCACCAAAGTTATTCACTGTAGCATCACTTGCCATAACAAGATACTGGAAACAATCCAAATGTCCATCAACAGAGAATTGATTGAATACTGGTATTCACACAGTGGAGTTATACAGATATTTTTTTTAAAAGAATTAAAAATCTCCATGAACTGATATAGAGCCATTTCCAAGATATATTGTTAAGAAAAAAAGATGGTACAAAAAAGGTATATAGCATACTATCTTCTGTATAAAAAGAAGGTAGATGAAGAACATACATATCTGCTTGCTAATATTTATAAAACAAAAAAAGATACAGGAATATCTTATTTTATGTGCTTCACTTTATTGTGCTTCACAGATATTGTCTTTTTTACAGATTAAAGTTTTGTAACAGGCTTGCTTTGAGCAAGTCTATTGGCACCATTTTTCCGACGGCATTGGCTCACTTCATGTCTCTGGGTCACATTTGGTAATTCTCACAGTATTTCAAATTTTCAAATTTTTCCATTATTATATTTGTTATGGTGATCTATGCTCAGTGATCTTTGATGTTACTACTGTAACTGTCTTAAGGTATCATTAACAACACCCATATAAAATGGTGAACTTGATAAATATTATGTGTCATCTGACTACTCCACTAACCAGCTGTTATCCTCTCTCTCTCCATCTCCTAGGGTTTCCCTATTCCCTGAGACACAATGATATTTAAATTAGGCCAGTTAATAACCCTTCAATGGCCTCCATGTGTTCAAATGAAAGGAAGAGTCCCACATCTCTTAAATCAAAAGCTAGAAATCAATAAGCTTAGGGAAGAAGGCATGTCAAGGGACACCTGTGTGGCTCAGTCAGTTAAGCATCTGTCTTTGGCTCAGGTCATGATCTCAGGGTCCTGGGACTGAGTCCAACATTGGGCTCCCTGTTCAGTGGGGAGTCTGCTTCTCCCTCTCCCTCCTGCTCCTGTTTTTTCTCTCACTCTCTCTCTCTCTCTCTCAAATAAAATGAATGAAATCTTTAAAAAAAGGAGGAGGAGGAGAAGGAGGAGGAGGAGAAAAAGGCATGTCAAAAGCTGAGACAGGCCAAAAGATAGTCCTCTTCTGTTAGCCCAGCTGTGACAGCAAAGGAAAAGTGCCTGAACCTTTAAATTAAAAGAGCTACTCCACTAAACACAGAAATGAAAAGAAAGTGAACAGCCTTATTGCTGATGTGGAGAAATTTTCAGTGCTCTGGATAGAATATCAAAACAGCCACAACACTCCCTTAAGCCAAAGCCTAATCCAGGGCAAGTCTCTAACTCTCCTGTTCTATGAAGGCTGAGAGAAGTGAGGAAGCTACCCAAGAGAACTTGGAAGCTAGCAGATGTTGGTTTGTGAGGTTTAAGGGAAGACGTTTAAATATAACATAAAAGTGCAAGGTGAAGCAGCAAGTGCTGATGTAAGCTGCAGCAAGTTACCCAGAAGATCTAGCTAAAATCATTAATAAATGTGGATATACCAAACAACAGATTTTCAATGTAGACAAATAGCTTTCTAGTAGAGGCCATTTAGGAGTTTCACAGCTAGAAAGAACTCAATACCTGGCTTCAAAATTTCAAAGTATAGGATGACTCTTTTTTTTAAATTTTTATTATGTTAGTCACCATACAGTACGTCATTAGTTTTGATGTAGTGTTCCAAGATTCGTTATTTACATATAACACCCATTGCTCCATGCAATACATACCCTCCTTAATACCCATCACTGGGCCAACCCATTTCCCCCCACCCCTCTCCCCTCAGTTTGTTTCTCAGAGTCCACAGTCTCTCATGGTTCATCTCCCCACTCTGATTTCTCCCCTTCATTTTTCCCTTCCTTCTCCTAATGTCCCCCATGCTATTCCTTATGCTGAAAGAAGTCAACCAGGATGACTCTTATTAGGGGATTATGCAACTGGAGACTTGAAGTTGAAATCAGTGCTCATTTACCACTCCAAAAATCCTAAGCCCCTTAAGAATTATGCTAAGTCTACTGTCTGTGCTCTTTAAATGCAAGCCTAGATGACAGCAAATCTGCTCACAAAATGACTTACTATTTTAAACCCAATGTTGAGACCTACTCAGAAAAAAAGACTCCTTTCCAATTACTGCAGATAAGGCACCTGGTCACTCATGAGCTCTGACAGGGTGTACTAGACATATGTCTTCCTGCCTGCTAACAGAGTATCCATTCTGCAGTCCATGGATCATGGAGTATAGATGATACTTAAGCAATATGGGGTTGGAGTGCCAACTGCTCATGTAGTTGAAAATCTGTATATAACTTCTGACTCCCCCAAAACTTAACTGTTCATAGCCTACTGTTGACAGAAAGCCTTACCAATAACAGAAACAGTTGATTAACAAATATTTTATGCTATATGTATCATACAGTTTATTGTTATGATATAGTTAGAGAAAATAAAATATTTACTATGGTTATATCCTCTTGTTGGATTGATCCCTTTATCATTACGTAATGCCTTTCTTTGTCTCATTAGTCTTTCTTTTAAGGTCTATTTTGTCGGATATAAGTATGGGTTCACTGGTCTTTTTTTCTCCCCCGGCCTCCACTTGCATGGCGAATGTTTTTCCATCCCTTAACTTTCAGTCTATATGCATGTTTAGGTTTGAGGTAAGTCTCTTTTAAGGAGCATATAGGTCGCTCTTGTTTTGTTTTGTTTTGTTTTGTTTTTAAATCCATTCTACCATTCTATGTCTTTTGATTGGAGAATTTAGGCCATTTATATTTATTATTTTAGGCCATTTACATTTAAAGTAATTATTGATAGGTATATCCTTCATTTAAGAAAATTGTACTTAATATATAAAATTGGTGTTCTGGTTGTTTTTGTGATTCTTCTTTGTTGTTCTTCTCTTGCTTTCTTTGTGAGTGACGAATATCTATAATGTTTTGTTTGGCTTTCTTTCTCATTATTTTTTGTGTATCTATCATAGGTTTTGTGGCTACCATAATGTTCATACATAATACACTAAGTAAATAGTCCATATTAATCTGATGGCCATGTTTTTCTTTTTCCTCTTCTCTTTCTACTCCCTTCTCCACATTTTATGTACATGTTGTCATAGTACATGTCATATTTTACATCTCTTTATTCATATTTTTCTTATCTAAATATGGCCATTTCTTTTCTACCTAAAGAAGTCCTTTTATTATTTCTTGTAAGGCTACTTTAGTTTTGATAAACTCCTTTACCTCTTGTTTGTCTGGGAAACTCTTTATGACTCCTTCAAATCTGAATGATAATCTTACATGCTAGGCTGTGAGATTTTCCTTTCAGTACTTTGAATATATCATGCCACTTCCTTCTGGCTTGCAAAGCTTCTGCTGAAAAATCAACAGGTAGTCTTATAGGTTTTCCCGTGGAGGTAACTTTGTTACTCTATTGCAGCTTTTAGGATTCTCTCTTTATTTTTAACTCTTGACATTTTAATTGGTATGTGCTACAGTGTGGACCTCCTTGAGTTCATCTTGTTTAGAAATCTCTGGGACCTGGATGTCTATTTCCCTCCTTAGGTTAGGGAGGTTTTTTAGTTATTATTTCTTCAAGTAAGTATTCTAAACATTTCTTTCTTTTTCTTCTGAGACCCCTATCAGAAGAATTTGCTTGCTTTTGTTCAAAAGATTTCTTAATCTATCCTCCTTTTTAAAAAATCTTTTCTCTTTTTGCTGTTCAACTTGTGTGCTATTACCCTGTCTTCCAGATCATTGATATTTTCTTCTGCATCCTCTAATCTACTGTTGATTCCCTCTAGTGCGTTTTTGTATTTCAGTTGTTGCATTCTTCAGTTCTGATTCATTCAATATTTTTCTATCACTTTATTGAAGTTCTCACTAAATTCTTTCAATCTTTTCTCCAGCCTAGTGAGTATTTTTTACAATTGTTACTTTAAAATCTTTATCAAACATATTGCTTATCTCTGTTTCATTAAATTCGTTTACTGAGGTTTGTTTCTTGCTCTTTCTTTTAAAGTATATACTTCTGTCTTCTCATTTTGCTTGACTTTCTCTGTCTGTTTCTATGGTTTAGACGAAATGGCTTTCTACTTCTCCTAAAGTTGAAGGAATTGTCTTGTGTATGGTAACCCCTATACAGACTGTGTATGCTTGATGACTTTGTTGGTTAGCTGGAGCTGTGGATATATATGCTAGTTACTCTTAAATTTTGACTTTTTACAGAGAAAATTAAAGAAAAAAATAAATCAATAAAAGAACAAAACCAAAAGGAAGATTTAAAATAAAACAAGACAAACTTTTTAAAGTTAGAAAAAAAAAGTAAAAATTTAAAAAATAAAAATAAAAACAACAGTACAAAACTGCAACTTTTCTTCTGTGCTCCAGAACCACAAGACAGCTGGTATGGGCTTGTGGACCCTGGACTCGCTGAGGTTGCAAGCTCACGGTGAGACAGACCCTGCTCCAGTCTGAGTTATTAAGGTGGAGGGGAAGAGTATGCTCCCACAGTTCCTCAGCCCTTCTAAAATGTAGCATTTCTTCTGTCCCCCAGTGCAAATGGAACTGCTGTGGCCTTCAGAATCCTGGGCTTACTGGGGTCACAAAGTCTCTCTGATGATCTGACCCACCAGTTATGGAGTCAGAACCTTCCAATTATGCACCCAAACCTGCCCCTTACAGTGGACAAACCCTACTCTGGTCTGGACCCTCAAGGTGGAAGAGGAGGGAGCATTCCTGCAATTCCCTAGCCCCTCTAAACTGTGGCTTTTCTTCTGCATGCCAGTGCTTCTAGGGCTGGGGTGGTTCTGTGGGCCCTGGACTCACTGAAGCCACAAGTTCACTGAGGTGACCAGACATGCCCACCACGGTGTCTAGATATTGCTCCAGTCCTGGCTTCCAAGGAGAATATAAACCATTTGATCCCTAGTCTCTCTGACCTGAAGAGATTTCCCACAATTGCTCCACCACTTGGCAGAGTTCTAGTATTGTCTCTTTTATATGCTAGTGACTCTTTTAAACCATGCTTTTTCTGTGCACAAGGACAAAGGGATCTGTTCCAGGTCCCTCAATACTATCTCTTCTCATTGCAGCACTGGAGGGCAGGGTTCCCTTTATTTCCATATCTCTCTGTCTCTCTTGTTGTTCTCTTGCTATTCTGTCTTTTGTCATTTTGTAGCTGTTCAGTCAGCCCACATTTCTTCAAGAGGAATTAGCCTATTAATAGGTATAATATTGTGGGTTCCATGGAGAAGGTGAGTTCGGAGTCTTCCTACAGAACTCTTAGGTATAGTTATTTTTAATATGTCTCTATTTAGCTTTTGTATAGAGTTAGAAGTGATTTACATAATACCATTACATTCAGAAATCTGAATTTCACTAGAAATTTACCTTCACCAGTGAGTTTTATATATTCATGTGTTTTTACATTGTTAATTACCATCCTTTCATTTCAGCACAAAGAATTCCCTTTACCATTTCTTATAAAGCAAATCTAGTGGTGGTGAACATTCTCAGCTTTTGTTTGGTAAAGTCTTTCACTCTTGGTTTCTGAAGGATAGCACTGTCACATATACTATTGTTGACTGGCAATTTTTTCTTTCAATATTTTGAATTTATCATACCATTAAAACAGGCCTGCAAAGTTTCTGCTGAGAAATCCACCAGACGCTTTATGAGTTTCCTTGTATATGACAAGCATCTTTTCTTTTGCTGCTTTCAAAATTCTGATTCTTTGATTTTTGACAATTTGATAATAATATGTCCCAGTAAAGTCCTCTTTGGGTTATATCTGTTTGGGGCCCCCTTTAGCTTATGTACATAGATATCCATATCTTTCCCAATATTTGGGATATTTTTAGCCATTATTTCTTTAAAGAGACTGTCTGTCATCTTCTATTTTCTCCATCTTGGACTTCAATATGTATACATTGTTTTGCTTGATAGTGTTCCATCAAGAGTCACATGTCCTACTGACTAAGCCAACCAGGTACCACTTTTCCTAAGTGGATCCTATCAATATTAAGACTAGTCAAGCTTTCCTCTTTGCTGTAGTTGCTAGAAAACTCAGAACCGAAGTTGAGTACAAGAACTATACATGACTTAAAGACATGCATATTTATGTACCAACTATTGTTTGAGTTTTATATTATGATCTTATCTTCAACTTCCTATTATCTCAATTGTCCTTTACTATAAAGCACTTAAATACTTTTTGAAAGGAGGTTAGAGAAAATTGATAAATAGCCAAATAAATTAAAAGGCTACTGTAACATTTATTTTATTTTATTTTATTTATTTATTTATTTTTAAAGATTTTATTTATTTATTTGACAGAGAGAGATCACAAGCAGGCAGAGAAGCAGGCAGAGAGAGAGGAGGAAGCAGGCTCCCTGCTGAGCAGAGAGCCGGATGCGGGGCTCGATCCCAGGACCCCGAGATCATGACCTGAGCCGAAGGCAGCGGCTTAACCCACTGAGCCACCCAGGCGCCCCACATTTAGTTTATTTTAAAACATTTTCTTCTTACCTATTCTCTATTCCCACCACTACTACCCCAGTCAAAATAAAAAACAAACAAGATGTTCCCTTAGGGTATCTTTAGTGCTCAGGATTCTATATAAGCATTTTCTCCCCATTTTCACAAACACAACAGTGAAGAAAACAGAACTTACCAGGTAAACAATATGCAGATCATTCTCTAAAACAAAGCCCTTCATTGCTCTTTGGAGGTCAGCAAAAATATCTAAAGTATCAATTGGAGAAAGTGAAGAAGAAAGAGTTGCTGAACCAAGATGTGTTGGATGATACACTTTTCCTGGTTGGGAGTGGAAATAGGGAAATTATGAACCAAATGTTAAAAATAAAATAAAACACTGTTTCTCTGTATTCTGTAATTAACCTTTTAGTATCTGATAAATTTTGCCCAGTGCATGGATATTTATGAGCAGATTCTATGTTAATTGTCTGATGTTGCTAAATGCAACACTGACTTACTAAAACTGATTCATATACCACTTGAAAAACCAATTTCCTTTTATACTGTTTGAAAAGTCAATTTCCTTTTACTAAACAGTCTTAAGTCACTAAAGATGAAAAAGTGAGTCAACTGCAACTAAGAAGTCACATTTACCTTCTGTTCCATCACTAGCTTCAGTAGTTTGGATGAATTCGTTTTCCAGTAGCCACATTACACAGGCCTCAATTGCTCCAAGTTGAACAGAATCTTGGTTCTTCTGAATTCCCAACTTCCCTTTTTTCATACTTGCAGCCAAAAATGTGCAAGAAGCATAAGTCTGCATATCTTGTGATGTATTTGCCACTCCACCGACTATTATCTGTTAAGAGGTTTGAAATTTTTTGTAACTTTTCAATAACACATGCAGGCTCTCATGGTATAAAAGAAGTGATTTTGTTCTCTTAAAATATTCTCAGCATCTTAATGCAGACTCTAACTCTTCCATTATTATTCATTATACATGTAGGTAACACCTACTAACAACATCAAAAATTTCCTTAAAATTTTTAATGCTAGTATTGAATATTTCCCACTCAGAAAGAGGATGGGAATGGGTACAGAAAAAGTGAAGGTTGTGCCTTGTGGAAATCATCTCCCTACAACTATATTAAATACACAAATTAATTAAATGTACTAATTTTTCCCTTGCCTTCTTCCATTTAATACATATTGAAACATACCAAATCATCCTAAACAGAGCTATCTTACACTTTTTAATGACTATAAAACATAGTTTTACTAAGATTTATTTAGTATTAATAGCATTTTGGTTATTTCCAGTTTTTTCTTAATACCAATAATGCTATAATAAATATTCCTATATATTTAAGTTGATGTAATTTCACATATACCTCCCTAGGTAAAACTCTTAATTGTGAATCTACTGGTTAAATGGCTATATGTTTTTTTCTGGGGCTTGCCTGTTTTTTAATCTTAGTAGGTATGTCCAAGTAGCCCTCCCAAAAGAGTTTCAGCAGTATATGAGAATGCCCACTTTCTATATCCTTACCAACCCTATGGTATTACTTTCCTTTTTTTTTTTATTTTTTTTTTTTTTTTCCCAAATGGAGAGCTAAAGGGGAGTGGGGGGAAGAAAGTATGAGCACAGTTATCAGTACCCCCAGTACCAGCACTGAAGCCCAGAGCAAGGCATGCTGGTATAAAAACAGAAAACTTCTCTGGATGACACAAAACACTTAAAATAAGGAGGCTGGTTACCTTTGAGGATGCAGAGGAGAAAATTTTATTTTTCACTTTAGATCTTTCCATGTTGTTTGAAATTTCTAAGCATGTCTATTTATAATTTTTTATTTTTTTAAAGATATTATTTATTTATTTATTTGACAGAGAGAGTGAGAAAGCACAAGCAGAGGAAGCAGCAGGCAGAGGGAGAGGGAGAAGCAGTCACCCCAATGAGCAGGGAACCTCATGCAGGATTGGATCTCAGTACCCTGAGATTATGACCTAAGCCAGAGGCAGCTATTTAACCGACTGAGCCATCCAGGCACCCTAATTTGATTTTATTTTAATGTCATAGGTATTATCTGGATTGAAGAACTACAGTCCATTTCTGTCATCTTTTTTAAATATTCTGAAAATAGGGGCACCTGGGTGGCTCACTTGGTTAAGTGTCCAGCTCTTGATTTCGGCTCAGATCATAGACAATAAAGTATACCTAAAAAATAAAAAGAATCATCTGATATTTGGGTCTTAACCCACTGTTTTGAAATATACTGATATAGTATTAGCTATATTAAACTCCAGGAAATAACTTAAATACAAGAGATTCCAACTTAGGGAAACTATAAACTCATAAAGAAACACAAAGCTAAGATTTTTCTTCACATATTTAAGTTCTACCATCATATTATAAGCACAAAAGAGCAAATGGTAATTTAGTGAACTCTTTATTACCTCCAGAATAGCTCTTATCATGCTTGCAGTTACTTCTTCTCCTTCTTGTCTTTGCAAACAGCTACGAACAGGTTTTAGAGATCCCTGAAGTAGAGCTATGCCTTTTGATTTTTCAGAGTTCTTACAAACTAAGATACTCTCACCTATAACCAAAAAACCATATATTTATTGTATATTGCAACATATTTCCTTAAGATACCTGCCAAAGAGAATTTCAGTTGTATTGTTTAAAAAGAAGTTAATAGATGATAGCCGTTATTATGGTCATAGAATTATTGCTGATGCTTTCGTTTTCTGAACTTTGAAGGGAATTCAAATATGCCAAAGTGCCATAAGGATTCTTTTGACCTGAAGGCACTTAGGAAACAGAAAGAGCTCCTTGCCCTCATCCTGCTTGTCTAGAACCAAGATAAAAATTTCTCTTTGTGAAGGTGTTCCTCTTATCACTTACCACTGAACAGAAAGTGAGCACCAAGGAGGGTCTGCATAATCCTTTCTAAATAATCCTTAACTGATGAAGTGTTAAACACTACATCTGAAACTAATGATGTACTCTTTGTTGGCTAATTGAATTTAAATAAAAAAAATCTTTAACTTCCATTAGTTTTCAGTATATATTTACCTTCCTACAATTTACCACCCCTAAAAGCCCTAATCCCTTTTCCTTTGCCTTGTCACTTCTCAATTCTATTGCCTTTTGTTTAAAGGGTAAAAAGACCCTAACATCTAACTGCTTCTTTGGATCTTCACTGTTTTTCTATAAAAGCCTCTGTGTATGCAAAAAATGAAAATACTAATATCAAATAAAATATGTAGGTCTTCTGTCCTATTAATCTGTCATTTGTCAGTTCTTGCTAATTAAGTATATAATAATAATAGAAGTGTTTTGGAAACGATAAAGGAAACTGCAAATGCAAATTACTATTAGTTATATATGACAATATGAATTCAAAAATATTTACAGAAACCTAGAAATCATAACATTCACTAATCTAAACACTTTAGGTTATTGTGACAATCAAAGGAATAAAAATATGTGATAGCACTTACGCATTATAAACATATACAAATATTCAACTTATACAAACATAAATACTATTAAAGCAATTACAACTAAAGAAAACCATAATTTTTTTTCAGAAATGTATCCAATAGTAGGGGAAAAGATACAAGTAAGTAAGATGTTCAAGGGGCAAAAGGAAGGTCACTTGCATTAGAGAAAGCCAAAAGTGGCATTGTGATGGAGTATACTAACCATTCTAGGCAGAGAGAAAATGCTGCTTTCCTAACACTGACTACCAAATTGAGAACAAAGACAGAATAAAGATAAGGGACTATAAACTTGATGACTGTTGATTATTTATCCCAGATAAAATTACAAAAGATAGGTGCCATCAGACAAACAACAATAAAAAAAAAAAAACAGGTGAATAAAATGTATCACGAGGCTCTCGCAAGCACTACAAAATAGTCCAGCATAAGACAAAAAAATTACCTACAAAAGGTATCAACTAGCATTAGCAGCAAAGTAAAAATGTCACTTTGGGCTATTCAAACCACTTTCAGGTTTTGATTCAACAAAATGGACAACCCTTTTTCAAGATGAAGCAAGATTTATGAAAATGTTCAAATTAATGGCAATATATACAGTTCAGGTTCCTGCTCCCACCCATCTGAGGAAGTTGTATTCATACCACAATAGAGAAGTCAATTAGAATCAATTATTACTATTAACTTACAAATCACTATATTTGCACAAAGCACCAACATCTTATATGGGAAGGTTCCAGGAATTCCACAGAAAGATTCAAGTATCATCTAAAAAAAACACCATTAACTGTCTAGGAGACATTGAGATCATTTATAAAATGCCAAGAAGTTACAAAGATGCTACACAAACCAAAAAGCATCACCAAGTATGCATATCTTTGTAATTGATATGAAACACTATTCAGACATTCCCCCATTTGGAAGTTCTGAGCAAGCTATATGGCATCCTGAAATGGAGTATTATACAAAGTCAAAATCTCAGAAGTTTCCAAGGCCTCAAAAACAAAGTTATTGTGGTATATTTTAGTTTTGTTAAGTGTTGTCTAATTTAAGGCTTGGTAATTTGGCCAGGGCACCAACCTTCCAATTATTCCTCCCCATGAGAAAGAGAAGTACAAGCTAATGTAGGAAGGCAAACAAAACCTCCTTAATCTTCTGTATTACCTTAAAGACCCTCTGACCCTAAAAGAAAAGCAGCTGTGTAAGATGAACTTACACTTCACTCTCCAGAGTTGCAAGTCTACTACGAAATCAGTTGAGGAAAGAACAGGGGGAAGCAAGTAGGAATAGGAAATGTTTTAGTGTCTTTCTCCAGCCTTCTTTAAACACATGTAACCTGCATATTTTATACATAAAGTAAGAGACAGAAGCAGGATAAACGTCTCTGATGTCTCTCATTGGGGAAATCCAATGAGTTGGAAGATTTTTTTTAATTGTTAGAATTTTTAGGTTTTAAAAGAGAGGCAGCCCAATGACCCTGAAGGGATTACAGGTAGATGAATCATTTGTTACTAGGGCTGAAACAGACAGCTGCTTTCGTTTTTACCTTTTTTTTTTTAAGGTTTTATTTATTTATTTATTTATTTATCTGAGAGAGAGAGAGAGAAACAGCATGAGAGGGGAGAGGGTCAGAGGGAGAAGCAGGCTCCCTGCTGAACCAGGAGCCCGATGGAGGACTCGATCTCAGGACTCCGGGATCATGACCTGAGCTGAAGGCAGTTGCCTAACCAACTAAGCCATCCAGGTGCCCTTCATTTTTCCTTTAATAAAATCTCTATATGTTAGTTGGGCATATGGCCTCCCTTGCAGTTGGGGAAAGTAACTGTGTGATAAGTTCTCCCTGATTGTATGTGAGGAGAAATATTTCGTGCAACTCCTGGGAAGTTCCCTTAAGGGGTAGGTTGTGTCCTTTACTTCCTCATCTTCCCTTCCTGATGGTTGAAATGATGATGTGATGACAAAGTCAAATTACTCTAAAAGTCACTTCCTCAGATACTATCCAGCTTTTTGTACCCAGAATATCCCACTTATTTTCCCATTAAGACTCTCCCTTTTCTCCTAGATACTCTACTTTCTCTTCAGCAGCCACAGAACTGTATGACATATGGTATAATATGGGAGTCAGTAAACTACATCCCGGAGAATACGGAATGACAGAGAATGTTCCTCTGAAAGTTCTTTAATGTTAAAAGACTTATAACAATCTTGCCACACCCAAAATAATGTACCACGTTAGAAATAGTATTTGCTGCTATCTTGATATTTAATTAAACAAACCTTTACTCCATTGCTTAAGACAAAACTTCTGTCTGGTTTGTGGTAAGGTTATCATTACTTTTTGACACAAGAAACTAAAAAAGTTGTTTTCAGAATCAGCACCAATTTAGAGAGAAAACATTTCTATTCCCAAACTCTGAGAGTATTTCCCAGCTCTCAGCATCCTTATTTGAAGTCTTAGACCAAGCAGAACTAAAACCCATGAAAATTACTTCCTTCATTAGCAGTAGAATATACTGAAAATTAAAAATCATCTTTTAGTTAGTGTGATAAGTCATTTTGACTAGAATATTGAATCATTTCACTGTACATAAGGTAAAGAAAATTTTAATTTTACATTAGTAGAAAATCAATGGTTGATATATGAAAATTATAACTTATATTCATTATATATTAAGTAAAGCAAAACATGACATTAGTGCTTTGGATAACAAATGCAGCATGATAGGAAATGCGTTGCCGGGAACTAGTCAAATTTCAAGTAGACTGACACAGTCCTTCAGCAATGCTATCACAATTAAATTCAAACTCACTTACCTACTGTGTCTACCCCTTTCCTGCCAGCACGACCAACCATCTGCTTATAAGTAAGAATATCTAGAGGTTGACCACTGAAAATAGGAGTCCGAATAATTACACGACGTGCTGGTAGATTCACTCCAGATGAAAGAGTAGAAGTTGCTGCCAAAACCCGAATCTGACCTTGACGGAAGGCTCCTTCAATGATATCCCTCTCCTCAAAAGTAAGACCTAACAAAAGGAAGTTATAATAACATATATTTACTAATGAATATAACAGAAATATCATACTTGGTCACTTACAAATGTATCTGGGAATCTACTACCAGCCTCTAAAGATTTTTTCAAGCTATTGTTATGACTATAAACAAAGAAGTCACCATGGTCTAACTTTTTAAGAGTATAATCTGCCACCCCTAGAATACTTTTATCTCATCTTCTAGACCATGGGTTGGCAAACTTTTTCTGTAAGCATTTTAGGCTTTGCAGGACAGATGGTCTCTATTGCAACTACTCAACCCTACCATTGTCACATGATAGCAGCCACAGAACAAACAGGCATGATTGTGTTCCAATACAACTTTATCTACAAAAATCTGCTGGATTTGACCAGCAGACTGTAGTTTGTTGATTCCTGTTCTAGACAATGAAGTCACTGACGGTAGAGATATGGCTTATGCATCACATTTAAGCATAAAAAAGTGCTGAAGAATAAATACACGAGTGAATGAAAAATAGCATAAAGAATATATATTTACCTGGCTTATTTTTAAATTTTATTTAAAAAATCAAAGGACCGAGTTTGTCATTTAGGTGATGGGTCACTTTATTGGTATGCATCATAAGTTATATACAATAAAAATATTCTTCTATATGTTTGTATACATATACATATATACATATATTTTAAAATGTATTCATGTATGCATAATAAAAATTTAAATAAATTGAAAAGGTTAAATTCAAAATTTTAGAAACTATACTTTTTTTCTTTCAAATTTTTATTTAAATTCTAATTAACATAGAGTGTAATATTGGTTTCAGGAGTACAATTTAGTGATTCATCACCCACATACCACTTAGTGCTCACTATAATACCTACTTAATACCCATTACCCATCTAGCCCATCCCCCACCCAACTCTGTCTCAACCCTCAGTTTGTTCTATATAGCTAAGAGTCTCTTATGGTTTTCCTCCCTCTTTTTTTTCCCCTTGCCCTATGTTCATCTGTTTTATCTTTTAAATTCCACATATGAGTGAAACCATACAGTATTTGTCTTTCTCTGACTGCCTTATTTTTGCTTAGCATAATATAATCTAGCTTCTTCCATGTCATTGCAACTGACAAGATTTCATTCTTTTTGATGGCTGAATAACATTCCATTGTGTGTACATACATATATATGTATATGTACACATGTATACATATATGTATGTGTGCGTGCACACACATGTGTGTGTGTATATACATACCGCACCTTCTTTATCTATTCATCAGTTGATGGACATTTGGGCTCTCTCCATAGTTTGGTTATTTGTTGATAATGCTGCTATAAACATCAGCGTGCATGTACCCCTTCAAATCTGTATTTTGTATCCTTTAGGTAAATACCTGGTAGTGCAATTGCTGGGTCACAGGGCAGTTCCATTTTTAAGTTTTTTAGGAACTTCCATACTGTTTTCCAAAAGGGCTGTACCGGTTTGCATTCCCATCAACAGTTTGTATTCCCCTTTCTCTGAATCCTTGCCAACATCTGTTGTTTCCTTGTGTTGTTAATTTTAGCCATTCGGATAGGTATCTCACTGTGGTTTTGATTTGTATTTCCCTGATGATGAGTGATGTTGAGCAGCTTTTCATGTGTCTGATAGCCATCTGGATGTCTTCTTGGGATGTCATGTCTTCTGCCCATTTCTTAACTAGATTATTTGGTTTTTTTGGGTGTTGAGTTGGATAAATTCTTTAGATTTTGGATACTAATCCTTTAACAGATATGTCATTTGCAGGCACCTGGGTGGCTCAGTTGGTTAAGCAGCTGCCTTCGGCTCAAGTCATGAACCCAGGGTCCTGGGATTGAGCCCCGCACAGGGCGCCCTGCTCAGTGGAGATCCTGCTTCTCCCTTTCCCTCTGCCTGCCACTCTGTCTACTTGTGTTCTCTCTATCTCTCTGTTAAATAAATAAATAAAATCTTTAAAAAAAAAAGATATGTCTTTTGCAAATATCTTCTCCCATTCTAAAGGTTGCTTTCTAGTTTTGTTGATGGTTTCCTTCACTGTACAGAAGCTCTTTATTTTGATGAAGTCCCAATCATTCATTTTTCCTTTTGTTTCCCTTGCCTCCAGAGTCATGTCTAGTAAGAAGTTGCTACAGCCCAGGTCAAAGAGTTTCATGCCTATGTTCTTCTCTAGGATTCTGATGGCATTCTCTCTCACATTCAGTCTTTCATGAATTTTGAATTTATTTTTGTGTATTGTGCAAGAGAGTTTCTTTCTTCTGGACCCAGAAGAAACTATATATTCTTAACCATATCCTTAGCACATATGTCACAGACAGATCACTCTCTGAAAGAAGTTATTTAACTTAGTGACTGCATAATCTTGGCAATTTTAACAATCAGATGATTTTTAAGCACTTCTAGCCCTCTCCAAACACAATATAATAATGTCTAAAATTAATTTGATTTTGATATATTTGTAAGAATATTTCAATACCCTGTAAGATAAGAGGAAACATTCAGAGTAGCATAAAATTAGGGCAGCAAGTACCTGTCTAACCTGAATTTTAAGGAAACAAAGTGTAGAAAGGTAACAATTTTAGAATTCACTTCCCCAATGGTATAAAAAATGCCTTTATCTGGTGTGTGTGTGTGTGTGTGTGTGTGTGTGTGTCTATATATATATATATAGACACACAATAGATAAGTAAACTAAATACGTTTTATTCTTGTTTAATCACACACTTCTTAAAACGAAATCTAGAAGTGGTGTGGTTTTACAAGAAATCAAATGCACAGAAATAAAAAATGAAGAAATTATGAAGATTTTTAGGGGGACTTCTTAATAACAGATTATAAATACGGATACCTGCATGATGAAATGCTACTCCCCATGGCACAGTTTTTTGTAATACAGAGTCCAGTCCTGAAGGTGAACGTTTTAACTGATCCATCACTTCTAGGAGACCCTTTTGTTCAAGTATCACTGGTGGAAGTTCAGATGATCTTACCAATCCTGTCACAGAAAAAAACATCAACACTGTTCATTTCTTGCTGGACCTCTTTAAGTGCTATCTGCCTAAGTCATGACAGAGCTAAATATTAGGACAACGTTTCTAAAACTACTATACATAATAATTAGCACACTATCTTTTAAAAATACTTATGCCTGGCTCTGATTCCTAGACAGTGTGATGCAACAGGATGCAACCTGAACATAGAAATTTTAAAATCTCCCCAGATGATTCTAATGTGCACCAAAGTTTAGGAAGCACTGAGTTAGGGTAAGACCAAGCCCACAAGAGGTGATCAAAGGACCCAGCTGAGGAAGGAAAGGATTACAGATACTACCATTCATAGCCTAAAAATCAAAATGCTTGCTCACGGTTTGTCCCACAAACCAGCAGTGTCAGAAGCACCTAGGAGACTATTTCTATGTGACAATTTTTCTAGCCTCTTTGCCACCCATGTGATAGTTAGCCACCCATTATCTTCTGTCTTTGTCTCTCTGTAAATTGCTCCCCTAGTAAGACATCAACTTTCTTAGATGCAGGAACTATGTTTTCTTTAAAGAATTTCCCAAACTTGGAAGCCGGGGTGGCTCAGTGGGTTAAGCCTCTGCCTTCAGCTCAGGTCATGATCTCAGGGTCCTGGGATCGAGTTCCGCATCAGGCTCTCTGCTGAGCAGGGAGCCTGCTTCCCCCTCTCTCTCTGTCTGCCTCTCTGCCCACTTGTGATTTCTCTCTGTGTGTGTCAAATAAATAAATAAAATCTTAAAAAAAAAAAAAAAGAATTTCCCAAACTCTTGGATTTCTGAACTAGTAAGCCTCTGATAAAATTTCAACATATATATTCTTTAAAATATTTTAGGTAAACTTTCCTTAAAATTTTAAGGACCCACAGGGGTTGCCAATGTTATATTATTCTAAGCACAATTTAAAATTTTTAAAAACTACCATTATTGATCAATACCTTTATTTCAAAAGTCATTTTAACATTAAAAAAAATTAGTAGGGTAATTTCAGAATTTAAACTTCAGCTTTACAAAAAACCGCAGTCGTATCCTTATTTTTCTGGTGAAAATTTCATTATAGCCCAGACTCCAGTCCAAGCACTAGGATTTGGGAAACCTTGCTGTAAATCAAAGTAACAGAATCTCAAGCAAAGAAGATAATAATAATGTTTCTGATTATCAAAGGAATTTAAGTAATTATGGTACAACATAAGGAATATAAATGGCACAGTATAGAAAACATCAATTAGGAGGGAAATAAATGGGATATTATAATGTTGGGCTGGAGCCTATCAAATAAAACTTCAAGCAAAGTTTACTTATTGGAGCTAAGCTTGAGGTATCCATCACCTATCCTCAGGATTCCAATGAAATCATAAAATATCCTAATATTCTGTGACCAGAACTTGTTGGTTTCTGTCTTCCCTACACTCATCTGTGTAGGGACCCCAAAGGACCACAGGCTAGCAAAGGTAGTGAGGGAACAGTGCTCATCCTAGAATCAGTAAAATATATACTAATGGTTATAGCCATACATTAATCACTACTCAGCAATAGAAAACAAATAGATAAACATAACAATCTGGCAAATCTTAAAAATACCATGCTGAAAGAAGCCAAACATATAACACACATACATCATATATGATTCTATTTATATGAAATTCTTAGGAATGGCACAACTAATCTAGAGTAACAAAAAGCAGGTCACTTGCCTGGGGCTCAGAGTAGAGAGGAGATTGATAGCTAAAGAGCAAAGATTACATTTTAAATGGGTGATAGAAATGTTCTGTAGGTTCATTACTGGTGGGGGTTAAACAAGTGTATACATTTGTTAAAATTCATTAAATTATGCACTTCAAATGGGTACATTTTATTATATATAAATTATACCTCAATAAAGGTGATTTTATTTATTTTTTTTAAGATTTTATTTTATTTTATTTTATTTGAGAGAGAGATCATGAGTGAGAGAGCAAAAGCAGAAGAAGCAGCAGAGGAAGAGAGAGAAGCAGGATCACCACTGAGCAGGGACCTCCATGCAGGACTTGATCCCAAGACCCTGGGACCATGACCTGAGCCAAAGGCAGATGCTTAACAGACGAGCCACCCAGGCACCCCAATAAAGCTGATTTTAAAATATATGTGTGTGTGTGTGTGTGTGTGTGTGTGTGTGTGTGTGTGTATATATATACATACATACATATGCATATGTGTGTGATTCTTTTTTAGGCTTTGGAAATATAAAGAAAGATATGTCTTATTTCTCCAGAAAAATGTGTGTATATGATGTTCCAGATATAATTTAGGGTTTCAAAGATCAATATCTCAAAGCTCATGGATCCTAGATGAAGAATCTTAGTATGTGCCTGTATAAATCCAGTATTTTAAAAATCTTAAGGTTAGCCTGAGTGTGTGTATATGTTGTCTATCATGAGGATAAGGAGAGGATTAGTCATAAAAGCATTGTTTCGTAAGAAGTGTCCAGTGGGCAGGTGGTACAATGATCAAAAAGAGCCATGCTTTATTTATATACTCATTACATTACTTTCAAGCAAGTGTACTGAGTATAGAAGCTTTCATTTCCATCAGTAACTTACCCTTAGCTTGATGGTGTAGATTATAAAACTCACGGGCAATGCTATCTGCCAACTTCTCACACCATTTCTTTGATGGACAGAAAAGCAATACTGAATGGTTATCACAAATGGTCTCATAACATAAACTAACAACATGGTCCTCATCTCCCTAAGGAAGAAAGAGAAATAGTCACTCTAATGGTCCTTTCAAAACATTTCACATCAGTTTAAAGTCACTCACTCATTTTGCTTCAAGATTTCTTCTACTGGGGGCAGCTGGGTGGCTCAGTGGGTTAAGCCTCTGCCTTCAGCTCAGGTCATGATCTCAGGGTCCTGGGATCAAGCCCTGCATCAGGCTCTCTGCTCAGCACGGAGCCTGCTTCCGCCTCTCTCTCTCTGCCTGCCTCTCTGACTACTTGTGATCTCTCTCTCTGTCAAATAAATAAATAAAATCTTTAAAAAAAAAAAAAAAAGATTTCTTCTATTGAAAGGCATAACAAAAACCGATTACAAAGTCAATAACAAAAAACAAGAAGAGAAAAAAAGAAATACACTTCCTTATAATGCAAGGTGAAAGGAAATATGTTGATTAATTCATCTATTTATTGACTTCGAACCCTCAGCCAATGGGGATATCACGGTAAGCAAAAGAAAGTCAAGGTCCTGTCTTCAAGGTGGTTAGGTCTCGTTGGGGAAAGGTATTAAAGTACAAAACAAATAAATGTAAAATACAATTACTAGATGTACTATAAAAGAATTTTAGGATGTTATGAAGCCTCATATTTGACATAAATTTGACAAAAAAATCAAAGAGTTTTCTCTGGAAAAATTATCTAGCTGAGATATGAAGGAGGGGAGGTGTTATTTCAATGAAAGGTAACTGGGGGACAGTGGAAAAATTTCAGGCAGAATAAAGCATATGTAAATACTATGTGGTAGCCCATTGAGTTCTCAGAACTAGAAGGGGTGTTTAACTGAATTAATTAATTCATCCATTCATTCACTCAATGAACAAACATTTACTATGTACCAGATATTGTCCTAGGCACTGGGGATAAAGAATAAAGTAGAAAAAAAGCTCTGCCCTCAAAGTGTTACTATGCCAGTAGGAAGGGATAGATAATAACAAAAACAAGATAAGTAAAACACAGAATTTTGAAAAGTGATAAAAAGAAAAACATAATGGAAAATAGGGACCAGGAAGGGGAGGACGCTGTAATTTAGATAAGGTGGCCAGGGGAGGTCTAAGAAAGTGACTTTGAGTAAATGTCCAAAGGTAAAAGAGTAAACCATACTAATGCCTAGGGGGAAAGCATTCCAGAAAGAAAGAACCTGAGGTGAAAGATTCTTGGCATATTTTAGAACACCAAAGAGGCTGTGGAGGGAATAAGAAAGAAAGTAGTAGGTAAGGTCAAAGCACTAAGGGGGTGGGAACAGATCATGTAATGTCTTACTAGACTAACAAAAAGAGGCTGGCTTTCATTCTAAAGGAAACAAGGAACCATTTCAAATGTGGGAACATAATGGTAATGTGATCTGATGTTCATGTTAAATAGATCATTAGCTCCCGATTTAAGTATAGACTGAAAGGGGAAAGGTAGGAAGCAGAGAGCTCAATTAGCACACTATTTCAATAATCCAGGTAAGAGTTTAAAGTGATTCAAACAGGGTGAAGGCATAGACATAGCAAGAGAAAAAGATTAACAGGAGAGTAAATGAATGCGCTTACATATTTGCTGAGGTAACCAAGGCACAGTCTGGTAAAATTTGGGGTACAGAGCAAACCAACTGAATAAGATTCCATGCCAGACATATAGAGGCTACAAATGCCTATCTAGGACAGGACTGAAACACATGAACTTACTCCTATTTCCAACTCCAGCTGTTTCCGTATTCAGAGGCACAGCTCTACACAGAAAGAGATGTCCCACTCCACAGATGATGAGTCAGTTTTTTAACCTCAGGATTGAAGAATCAGACTTAAAAAAATACTGTGAACTAAAATTTCTTAAGTGTTTATGGGAGTGTGAGGGAATTTATAATTTATTAAGCACTTCCTAGATGCCAATTTTTTAACACCATCCTTCACTCCTAGAATAAGTATTACATCCCAATGTACAGATAAGATAGTATATTCAGAGAGGTTTTGTGATTCAACTAGTATCCACAATATCAAGGATCTCTGTTATGTATCAGAGGTAGGTCTGGCTCTAAAAATGTTTTTCTCTTTTACTATATATTATACCTACTACTTAACAAAAGTTAATTTTCCACATTAGTGCTTAGTGTAAACTAAGCCATAAGAAAATCTCCCAGTTAAAAAGAAAAATCTACAAAATTAAGTATGTTTTATTATTTATATTATCTTCTATTATACTTATTGGAAAAGATAATCATATAAATTGAAGGCACAACAGGGCATCTGTGTGGCTCTGTTGGTTAAGCACCTGCCTTCCACTCAGGTCATGATCCCAGGGTCCTGGGATCAACCCCCATTTCCAGCTCCCTACTCAGTGGGCAACCTGCTTCTCCCTCTGCCTCTGCCTGCCTCTCCCCCTGCTTGTGCTCTCTTTCTCTTTCTATCAAATAAATAAATAAAACCTTTAAAAAATAAATAAATAGGGGTACCTGGGTGGCACAGTGGGTTAAAGCCTCTGTCTTCGGCTCAGGTCTGATCCCAGGGTCCTGGGATCGAGCCCCGCATCAGGCTCTCTGCTCAGCAGGAAGCCTGCTTCTCCCTCTCTCTCTCTGCCTGCCTCTCTGCCTACTTGTGATCTCTGTCTGTCAAATAAATAAATAAAATCTTAAAAATAAATAAATAAATTAATTAATAAATTGAAGGCACAACTGTATTTCTTCTCTCACCATCACTACCAATTATTTAAGATGAAACCATTAGCTTGGCATTAATAATCCTTCTAATGGATATGTAAAGCATATTCAACTGCGTTGCAACCCCTAATTTATAGAACTCAAAAAAAATGTTGACTTCTAGAAAATGCAATCAAACACAAAGTACCAGGAATAGTGATGTAAAAATACTGACTTACCTTTACTTGTAGATTGGGCTGAAATTCCCTCACAAGCTTCATTGAAGAGTCATATATAGAATTTCCAATTTTTACTGACTCTAACAGTGGTACAGGACGAAAGTTGGTGTGGTAGAGTTCAGCATTCAACCAGGAAGCTACAATCTCCAAATTAGGAAGAGTAGCACTCATGCCAACAATCTGCACGGCATTAGATAGAGGACTGGCTAAATTTGCCTGGCTGTCGAATACAAATGAAAATGATGTTCAAAGATACATAGTATTAGTTTCAAATAGTGCTGCTAACAATATTCTTGGTCATGTCCTTGGGTACATACACCCATACATTTTTAAGGTATATACCTAGAAGTAAAATTACTGGGTTATAGATCATCTTCAGTTTTATTGATGTCGAACTGTTTTCCAAAGAGACTATACTAAAGTATCTCCATGATCTATATGTGTTTCATTGTTCCACATCTTGTCACCACTTAGTATTGTCCATCTTTTTAATGTTAGCTATTTTGGAGAGTGTGTCATAATATCTCTTTGAAGAAGTAGTTTATATTGCCTTGATTACTAATGAGATTAAGTATCATTTCATGATTATGGACCATCTGGATACCATCTTATAAATGCCTCTTGAGGGTAGGAAAAGAATAAATGAAACAGGATGGGATCGGGAGGGAGACAAACCATAAGAGACTCTTAATCTCACAAAATAAACTGAGGGTTATGCAGGGGAGGGGGGGAGGGAGAGGGTGGTGGGTTTATGGACACTGGGGAGGGTATGTGCTATGGTGAGTGCTATAAAGTGTGTAAACCTGGTGATTAACAGACCTGTACCCCTGGGGCTAATAATATATGTTAATAAAAAAAATGCCCATTGAAGGTGTTTGCCCATTGATATATTGGGTTTTCTCTTCTTGATTTGTTGAATTCCTTGAATGTTCTGGATAATGACTTCCCTCTTCCATTAATTTTTGCTCTTGTCTTTATTATTTCTATCCTTCTACTTTCTGTGGCACTATTTTACTACTCTAAGTTCTTGAGATGAATAATACATTAATTTTTCAGTCTCTCTTCTTCAGTAATACGTGCATTTTATACATCAACTCCCCCTTTAAAATTCAGCTGCTTTTCACAAGTTTTGTTAGAAGATGTACTTTCAATTCAAACTATCTTCCAATTTCTACTGTGATTATTTTTTGACCCAAAATGGGTAAAAATGTATGTCCCAATTTCCAGGGTACATGTTCTAGTTATGCCTCCCCTACACTTATTTTTAATTTTATTTTTTATAAACATATATTTTTATCCCCAGGGGTACAGGTCTGTGAATCGCCAGGTTTACACACTTCACAGCACTCACCATAGCACATACCCTCCCCAATGTCCATAATCCCACGCCCCCTCCCAACCCGCCTCTCCCCATCAACCCTCAGTTTGTTTTGTGAGATTAAGAGTCGCTTATGGTTTGTCTCCCTCCCAATCCCATCTTGTTTCATTTACTCTTCTCCTACCCCCTTAACCCCCCATGTTGCATCTCCTCTCCCTCATATCAGGGAGATCATAGGATAGTTGTCTTTCTCCGATTGACTTATTTCGCTAAGCATGATACCCTCTAGTTCCATCCACGTCGTCGCGAATGGCAAGATTTCATTTCTTTTGATGGCTGCATAGTATTCCATTGTGTATATATACCACATCTTCTTTATCCATTCGTCTGTTGATGGACATCTAGGTTCTTTCCAGAGTTTGGCTATTGTAGACATTGCTGCTATAAACATTCGGGTGCACATGCCCCTTAAGATCACTACGTTTGTATCTTTAGGGTAAATACCCAGTAGTGCAATTGCTGGGTCATAGGGTAGTTCTATTTTCAACATTTTGAGAAACCTCCATGCTGTTTTCCAGAGTGGTTGCACCAGCTTGCATTCCCACCAACAGTGTAGGAGGGTTCCCCTTTCTCCGCATCCTCGCCAGCATCTGTCATTTCCTGACTTGTTAATTTTAGCCATTCTGACTGGTGTGAGGTGATATCTCATTGTGGTTTTGATTTGTATTTCCCTGATGCCGAGTGATATGGAGCACTTTTTCATGTGTCTGTTGGCCATCTGGATGTCTTCTTTG
Organism: Enhydra lutris kenyoni; assembly: GCF_002288905.1. Classification (NCBI taxonomy): domain Eukaryota; kingdom Metazoa; phylum Chordata; class Mammalia; order Carnivora; family Mustelidae; genus Enhydra; species Enhydra lutris. The sequence goes on from NW_019154123.1 coordinate 23,536,198, forward strand.
CAGAAACGTCTGTTCATGTCTTCTGCCCATTTCTTGGTTGGATTATTTGTTCTTTGGGTGTTGAGTTTGCTAAGTTCTTTATAGATTTTGGACACTAGCCCTTTATCTGATATGTCGTTTGCAAATATCTTCTCCCATTCTGTCAGTTGTCTTCCGGTTTTGTTAACTGTTTCCTTTGCTGTGCAAAAGCTTTTGATCTTGATAAAATCCCAATAGTTCATTTTTGCCCTTGCTTCCCTTGCCTTTGGCGATGTTCCCAGGAAGATGTTGCTGCGGCTGAGGTCGAACAGGTTGCTGCCTGTGTTCTCCTCAAGGATTTGGATGGATTCCTTTCTCACATTGAGGTCCTTCATCCGTTTTGAGTCTATTTTTGTGTGTGGTGTAAGGAAATGATCCAATTTCATTTTTCTGCCTGTGGCTGTCCAATTTTCCCAACACCATTTATTGAAGAGGCTGTCTTTTTTCCATTGGACATTCTTTCCTGCTTTGTTGAAGATTAGTTGACCATAGAGTTGAGGGTCTATTTCTGGGCTCTCTATTCTGTTCCATTGATCTATGTGTCTGTTTTTGTGCCAGTACCATGCTGTCTTGATGATGACAGCTTTGTAATAGAGCTTGAAGTCTGGAATTGTGATGACACCAACTTTGGCTTTCTTTTTCAATATTCCTTTGTCTATTCCAGGTCTTTTCTGGCTCCATATAAATTTTAGGATTATTTGTTCCATTTCTTTGGAAAAAATGGATGGTACTTTGATAGGGATTGCATTAAATGTGTAGATTGCTTTAGGTAGCATAGACATTTTCACAATATTTATTCTTCCAATCCAGGAGCATGGAACATTTTTCCATTTCTTTGTGTCTTCCTCAATTTTTTCATGAGTACTTTATAGTTTTCTGTGTAAAGATTCTTAGCCTCTTTGGTTAGGTTTATTCCTAGGTATCTTATAGTTTTGGGTGCAATTGTAAATGGGATTGACTCCTTAATTTCTCTTTCTTCTATCTTGATGTTGGTGTAGAGAAATGCAACTGATTTCTGGGCATTGATTTTATATCCTGACACTTTACTGAATTCCTGTACAAGTTCTAGCAGTTTTGGAGTGGAGTCTTTTGGGTTTTCCACATATAGTATCATATCATCTGCAAAGAGTGATAGTTTGACTTCTTCTTTGCCGATTTGGATGCCTTTAATTTCCTTTTGTTGTCTGATTGCTGAGGCTAGCACTTCTAGTACTATGTTGAATAGCAGTGGTGATAATGGACATCCCTGCCGTGTTCCTGACCTTAGCGGAAAAGCTTTCAGTTTTTCTCCATTGAGAATGATATTTGCGGTGGGTTTTTCATAGATGGCTTTGATAATATTGAGGTATGTGCCCTCTATCCCTGCACTTTGAAGAGTTTTGATCAAGAAGGGATGCTGTTCTTTGTCAAATGCTTTTTCAGCATCTATTGAGGGTATCATATGGTTCTTGTTCTTTCTTTTATTAATGTGTTGTATCACATTGATTGATTTGCGGATGTTGAACCAACCTTGCAGCCCTGGAATAAATCCCACTTGGTCGGGGTGAATAATCCTTTTAATGTACTGTTGAATCCTATTGGCTAGTATTTTGGTGAGAATTTTCGCATCTGTGTTCATCAAAGATATTGGTCTGTAGTTCTCTTTTTTGATGGGATCCTTGTCTGGTTTTGGGATCAAGGGGATGCTGGCCTCATAAAATGAGTTTGGAAGTTTTCCTTCCATTTCTATTTTTTGGAACAGTTTCAGGAGAATAGGAATTAGTTCTTCTTTAAATGTTTGGTAGAATTCCCCCGGGAAGCCATCTGGTCCTGGGCTTTTGTTTGTTTGGAGGTTTTGGATGACTGTTTCAATCTCCTTACTGGTTATGGGTCTGGTCTGTTCAGGCTTTCTATTTCTTCCTGGTTCAGTTGTGGTAGTTTATATGTCTCTAGGAATGCATCCATTTCTTCCAGATTGTAAAATTTGTTTGTGTAGAGTTGCTCATAGTATGTTCTTATAATTGTCTGTATTTCTTTGGTATTAGTTGTGATCTCTCCTCTTTCATTCATGATTTTATTTATTTGGGTCCTTTCTCTTTTCTTTTTGATAAGTCTGGCCAGGGGTTTATCAATCTTATTAATTCTTTCAAAGAACCAGCTCCTAGTTTCATTGATTTGTTCTATTGGGGGTTTTTTTGTTTGTTTGTTTCTATTTCATTGATTTCTGCTCTGATCTTTATGATTTCTCTTCTCCTGCTGGGTCTAGGGTTTCTTTCTTGTTCTTTCTCCAGCTCCTTTAGGTGTAGAGTTAGGCTGTGTACCTGGGACCTTTCTTGTTTCTTGAGAAAGGCTTGTACCGCTATATATTTTCCTCTCAGGACTGCCTTTGTTGTGTCCCACAGATTTTGAACCGTTGTGTTTTCATTATCATTTGTTTCCATGAATTTTTTCAATTCTGCTTTAATTTCCTGGTTGACCCATTCATTCTTTAGAAGGATGCTGTTTAGTCTCCATGTATTTGGGTTCTTTCCAAATTTCCTCTTGTGATTGAGTTCTAGCTTCAGAGCATTGTGGTCTGAAAATACGCAGGGAATGACCCCAATCTTTTAATACCGGTTGAGACCTGATTTAGGACCGAGGATGTGATCTATTCTGGAGAATGTTCCGTGTGCACTAGAGAAGAATGTGTATTCTGTTGCTTTGGGGTGAAATGTTCTGAATATATCTGTGATGTCCATCTGGTCCAGTGTGTCATTTAAGGCCTTTATTTCCTTGTTGATCTTTTGCTTGGATGATATGTCCATTTCAGTGAGGGGAGTGTTAAAGTCCCCTACTATTATTATATTATTGTTGATGTGTTTCTTTGACTTTGTTATTAATTGGTTTATATAGCTGGCTGCTCCCATGTTAGGGGCATAGATATTTAAAATTGTTAGATCTTCTTGTTGGACAGATCCTTTGAGTATGATATAGTGTCCTTCCTCATCTCTTATTATAGTGTTTGGCTTAAAATCTAATTGATATGATATAAGGATTGCCACTCCTGCTTTCTTCTGATGTCCATTAGCATGGTAAATTCTTTTCCACCCCCTCACTTTAAATCTGGAGGTGTCTTCAGGTTTAAGATGAGTTTCTTGTAGGCAACATATAGATGGGTTTTGTTTTTTTATCCATTCTGATACCCTGTGTCTTTTGATTGGGGCATTTAGCCCATTAACATTCAGGGTAAATATTGAGAGATATGAATTTAGTGCCATTGTATTGCCTGTAAGGTGACTGTTACTGTATATTGTCTCTGTTCCTTTCTGATCTACTACTTTTAGGCTCTCTCTTTGCTTAGAGGACCCCTTTCAATATTTCCTGTAGAGCTGGTTTGGTGTTTGCAAATTCTTTCAGTTTTTGTTTGTCCTGGAAGCTTTTAATCTCTCCTTCTATTTTCAATGATAGCCTAGCTGGATATAGTATTCTTGGCTGCATGTTTTTCTCGTTTAGTACTCTGAATATATCATGCCAGCTCTTTCTGGCCTGCCAGGTCTCTGTGGATAAGTCTGCTGCCAATCTAATATTTTTACCATTGTATGTTACAGACTTCTTTTCCCGGGCTGCTTTCAGGATTTTCTCTTTGTCCCTAAGACTTGTAAATTTTACTATTAGGTGACGGGGTGTGGACCTATTCTTATTGATTTTGAGGGGGGTTCTCTGAACCTCCTGGATTTTGATGCTTGTTCCCTTTGCCATATTGGGGAAATTCTCTCCAATAATTCTCTCCAATATACCTTCTGCTCCCCTCTCCCTTTCTTCTTCTTCTGGAATCCCAATTATTCTAATGTTGTTTCGTCTTATGGTGTCACTTATCTCTCGAATTCTCCCCTCGTGGTCCAGTAGTTGTTTGTCCCTCTTTTGCTCAGCTTCTTTATTCTCTGTCATTAGGTCTTATATATCGCTCATTCTTTCTTCGCCTCATTTATCCTAGCAGTGAGAGCCTCCATTTTTGATTGCACCTCATTGATAGCTTTTTTTATTTCAACTTGGTTAGATTTTAGTTCTTTTATTTTTCCAGAAAGGGCTTTTATATCTTCCAAGAGGGTTTCTCTAATATCTTCCATGCCTTTTTCAAGCCCGGCTAGAACCTTGAGAATCATCATTCTGAACTCTAGATCTGACATATTACCAATGTCTGTATTGATTAGGTCCCTAGCCTTTGGTACTGCCTCTTGTTCTTTTTTTTTTTTTTTTTTTGGTGGTGAATTTTTCCACCTTGTCATTTTGTCCAGATAAGAGTATATGAAAGAGCAAGTAAAATACTAAAAGGGTGGCAACAACCCCAAGAAAATATGCTTTAACCAAATCAGAAGAGATCCCAAATCGTGAGGGGGGAGAAAGGGGATAAAAAGAGGTTCAGAAAGGAAAAAAAAAAAAAAAAGAAAGAAACAATTAAAAAAAGAAAATGAATAAAGAAAAAATATAAAAAAGAAATATATATATATATATATATATATATATATATATATATTAGATAAACTAGTTAAAAATGTTAAAAAGAAAAGTGTAAAAGTTAAAAAAAATTTGGCAGAAGAAGAGAAAAAATAATTGAAAAAGAAAAAAAATTAAATTAACTGCAAGGCTAAAGAATCATGGGGAGAAAGCCATGAGTTCCGTGCTTTGCTTTCTCCTCCTCTGGAATTCCGCTGCTCTCCTTGGTATTGAACCTGCACTCCTTGGTAGGTGAATTTGGTCCTGGCTGGATTTCTTGTTGATCTTCTGGGGGAGGGGCCTGTTGTAGTGATTCTCAAGTGTCTATGCCCAGGCGGAATTGCACCACCCTTACCAGGGGCCGGGCTGAGTAATCCCCTCGGGTTTGCTTTCGGGAGCTTTTGTTCCCTGAGCGCTTTCTGTAGAGTTCCGGAGGACGGGAATGAAGTTGCGGCCTCCCAGTCTCCGGCCCAGAGGAGCTGAGAGCCCAGGGCCCCACTCCTCAGTGCACTCTCAGAGAACAGCGCCCAATTACTCCCATCACCCTGGCCTCTGGCCGTGCTCCGAGCTGACCGAGCCTGCGACCGTTTCAAGGTAACCCCGAGCTGAGAGCTCACTCCTCGGCTCTGTCTCTGTAGCCGGCTTCCCCGTTCTAATACCTGTAAGCTCTGCGACACTCAGACACCCCCGATCCTTCTGTGACCCTGCGGGACCTGAGACCGCGCTGACCCCGCCTGGGCTTCACCCCCGTTAAGCCTCTGGAGCGATGTCCCTCAGCGGAACAGACTTTTAAAAGTCCTGATTTTGTGCTCTGTTGCTCCACCGCTTGCTGGGAGCCGGCCCCTCCCCCAGCGGTCTATCTTCCCGTCTCTTTGGATTCACTTCTCCGCCAGTCCTACCTTTCAGAAAGTGGTTGATTTTCTGTTTCTAGAATTGCTGTTCTTCTCTTCGATCTCCCGTTGGATTTGTAGGTGTTTGCAATCTTTAGATAAGCTATCTAGCTGATCTCCTGCTACCTGAAGTAGTCTCAGCCTGCTACTTCTCCGCCATCTTGACTCCTCCCTCCTACACTTATTTTTTAGTGTAATTCCATTTTTCAGAGAATATATTTTAAAATACTTAAATCCTTTCAAATGTATTGCTTTATGGCCCAAGATATAGTGAAGTTTTATTATGCACCCTGAAAAGAACATATATTCTGCTTTTATTTGGTAATTCTTCTACATACATCCATTTGGTCAAATTTGTTACTTGCATTAGTCTTATATTCTATATCCCTACTGACCTGGTATATTAACAATTATCTCTATGTTTTCTTATATACTGAAAAAGAGGTGTTAAATCTCCCTAAACTGAAATATAAGAGCTCCCAGATTGAAAGAATCTATTGTACACCCAACACAATGAACAAAAATGAAACAAGAAGACACATCGGTGTGAAATTTCACAACACTGAGAAAGAAAAGGAGCCCCTAAAATCTCCCAGAGTGAATTAAAAAATTTTATACAAAGAATAAAGGATAAGCATCATAAAATCTTGACTTCTATACCCGGGCAATCTATGAATAATCATAAGGCATTTTCAGATATGCAAACTTTCAAAAAAAAAAAATCAAGAATAGACTATACACTAAAATAAAGTAGAATTCCTGGAAGATGTCCCCACCAAAATGAGGAAGTAAATCAAGAAAAAAAAAATGTTCTCTAAAAAAGGGGGACACTGACCCAAGCATAAAGCAATAGGAATTAATGATAAAGAAAGATCCTAAAATAAGTACTATGCAGCTCATATATAGTTTACCCACCTATCCAGATTGGAATAATTCAGAAGTCTTTCGGAGAAACTTCAAAAAGATGAATTTGGTAGAATAGCAAATGTGTTGAAACATATTGGATGGAGATTTACATAAATGGGAAAAAGGCTGGGGATCAATCAGTGAAAAGGACATAGCAAACCAAGCCATCAAACAAAAAAGATATTAACTTCAGAGAAAAAAAAGTTATTTTGAAGATAAAAGTAATCATAATATACCACATGCTTCAGTTGGCAAAGGCATTTATATAGCCATAACAGTCTAACATTAAATATTGATCTGATAAAAATTATGATATAACAGTATTTGGAGAATGGGAAGATTATGAGAGGACAAAGAGAGACTGTGGGGTCAAGTGGGAGGAGATTGGGTAGGGTGAGTAAAGATTTTAAAGAAGAGCTAGGTCTTCATCTTTCATAATAAGTAGTATATAATGTGTAAAACTAAAAATACAGTGGCTACATTTAGAAATAACATTGTAAATAATTTTTTTAAAAGCTGTTAGAGTTGAAAGTAGTTGCCTCTGGGAAGGAGGAGATAAATGTTATTTTTCAAAATTAGTCTTGCTTGCTTAAATAGAATGATGTATAACTTGCAAAAACAAAAACTGGATTTTTAAAAATTTTATCATAAAAATGAACAACCCGAAATTTTAAAATGTTATAAAAATCATCTAAAATCACTCTCAATCTTAACTACTTCTTTTGGAACAAAAATGAACTGCTGTACCTGAGTTTGTTCTAAATAGGTATTATTGTCCTTCTTTAATTTATTTAATTCGTACTTACTATGCACTTTTGCAAACACTTCCTTAGCACTGCTTAGAATATCAGGAACTCAGTTATTTCAGGTACTCACCAAGATGCTGACTTGTGAGTAATGTAGCAAATCTTAGTGAGTAAAAGTTCCAGCAGATACCCTCGGTGAGAGTCTCCCAGCATATGCAATTCATCCACAACCACCATTCCTAAAGAGATTGTCCAGATACCAGGTTTCACAAAATTTAACAATTTCAATAAAAATTTTAAAAGACTCAGCATCTTATATAGTAAGTAGCTGTCATTACTACAATATATTGCAGGTGATACAAATTTCTAACCATAAAACAAAAATCAAATTTCACATAATGGACAATCTTTTCTCAAGACATTTCAGACATCTTAAGTGGTCCAACTATACTGTATTCTGGATCTAAAAATCAAGGATTAGCTAACTTAGAGGAAACTGCCTCTCATTACTCAGATACTTCTATATTGGCAACTTTGTATAAATATATGTACAATGAGACATCAAATACACCTAAGATATTCAGTGTATTGACTTTTCTATGGGGTAAAACAACCAGGGCAACCAACCATACTGATGTTAGAAAGTTGCTTAGAACAACAAAATCAGATGAAGAAGAAAGAAATTATTTTAAGGATGTTTTTGTTTGATGATAATAGGCTAGTGAATCACCCCACTACAAAACATAAATATGTTTGTATACCAGAATCCTCTTCTCCACTACTTGGAGAATCAAACCAGTCTATGCACTTGGAATAATGCTCAAGAAGTACTGAAAATTTAGTACCAACCAAGGCCTTCTTTAAACATAGCCATAAGATTATGGTTTTCACAGGCACTGGTATCCCCCCACCCCCAACTAACCCTCACCACCTAAATTAAGATCTTTCAAACCCATTTCCTAATGGCACATGATACTCCTTTTCCTCATCAGTAAGCTATCTGAAAAGTTATTTCAGAGTTTATTCACTCAGTCAGTCATTCAAAAACAATCTGTGCCAGGCACTGTGTTAGGTATATTGGATATCACATTTTATAAGATTCTATTGCAATCTTTGAGATATTTAAAATCCAATGGGGTCACAAGTGATAAGATAATTCTGATACAAACTGATGGAATTTGATTTCTCTCTCTAAGCTTTAAAGAGCAGAGCCATGTCTTATTAAGTTTTGATTTCATTTCCCACTCCCACTCTACCCAGTTTTACCAATTAAGTTCATCAGGATCTCAATGAGTAGCTAACTGATATTCTTGCTCCTTTTGCTGATGCTACAACTATTCTATTCCTGTTGCTACCTCTACATAGACTTTCCTAAGTGGTTAAAAAGAAAAAAAAGCATTAAGGTAAAAAGCCTTCACAGAGCTCCAAAGGAACAAATGTCAGTTTCTATAGCTTCATACCACTTCTCTGCTAAATGGTAACCTCCAAGTAAAGACCAAATCTAGCTATCCTGGCACCAGAATATGATAATGAATACACACTAACTGCAGATATGGCAGAACCAGCTCCAGCATGCTTCCTTCTATTCCCAGTAATGTTCAGACAGAAAAGAAGCAATGAGAAATGACTTGAGGGCTCAAGGATATTCCTCTGTGTTTTGTAAAGTGCAAACATACAGGGAAATAGTCAATAGCAGCAAGCAGGATATAAAACTTTTTTTTTTTTTTAAACACAGAGTTCCTAACATTACAGATGCCAATTCTCAATAAGAAAAAAATGGGACCTATAGAAATCATAACAGCCATTTCATTCCTTCAAAAAATAGCAACAGAAAATATTTGCTTATTTCCTACTTTTCTTACCTAAAAGATCCATCTTATTTTCCTCTATGAGGCGATTGATCAGACCATTGGCTCTCTCAATTGTGCAGACAGCAATATCCAAGGAAGAGAAATGCCCTGTCGGAGAGGCACTGCCCATATAACCATCCACATTTATGCCTACTTCCTGAAACAGACTCTGAATTGAGCAAAAAGGAATAATACAAGTAAAAATACTTGAAATTCATGAATTATAGATTGGTTCTATCCCAGAATACAGACATAAGTATCTAAAGATATTTACTAGATTAATGTTGATTGTTCCTGGCCAGGACACACTGGTTTTTGTTCTGTTTTGTTTTTAGAATCACATGAGAAAAATATGAAGTTTAGAACTGACAAAACACAGAACAGAGATTTTCTGTTAAGACAGAGTCAAATAGAAGTATGCCATTTTAACGATTACATTTATAAAGCACTTCCAAGAGTTACAGAAATTAAAACTGGAAAAAAAAATAAAGCACTCAATTTTTAATCTAATAAACAAGCAAGAAACTAGCTCTGTTTTTAAACACAAATGTAACACTTTAATGAATAAATTTATACTTCATGAAAAAATTATTCTTACTATCCCACAATCTTTTATACAATAGAAGTTTTCAAAAGTCAAATGCAGTGGGACCTTGATGTTAATTTTTTTTTTTTTTTTTTTTTTGTAGTTTTACTTGTAACTAACATACCTTCTCAATAAAAAGGATCCTTTCATCATTTTGTTACTTTGGTCTAAGTTGAGAGGATGTTACCATGTAGGACCAGCTTTGTTGGCTATTTGGCCTCTGAAATAACTGTTAAAAAGATTTATAGAACCATAGAACTTTAGAGCTGTTCATTCAGTAAAATGTTTCTGAGTGTCATTGCGTTAACCCATAATATTAGGGTTAAAGTCCTTTTTACCAATGAAAATACTAAGGTCCAGGAGATTATGTGCCTGGCCTGAAGACATAGTTAATGGCAAAACTGGGACTAGAACCCAGATTTTTTGGAATACCAGTTTAATAGTCTTGCCATTCCAACACATTTTTTCACTGCAGAAATCACAACAGTAAATGTATTTTATTTAATGTAACACTGTAGTTGTAAAAACGCCTTAAAAACCAGGGAGTATCATACTAATGAAAAATGTTATTATTCATTTTTGCAGAACAAAGCACAGGCCTGAAGTTTTATCTAAGCACCAATGGATCTGGTTCTTCTTCCCCCAACTACTCCCAGATGGCCCTCAAGATAGGATATGCATCCTTAAACACTCTTTCCTTTCCATGCTTCATTCTAATCCTGCTATTCAGTTAAAATGCTGTTTTTTAATTTATATGTTTATTTACTAATTGAAGTATTCTGTTTATTTCCTAAGGAAAAGTTTATAAATTTTAACACAACTTTCAATTACTCTTTTGATTTAATGACCCTTTCTCCTTTTATATAAATAATAAAAAAGTTTATCTTCATCAATGGCCAACTTTTAAAGCTGCTTTGGGATGCAACAAAAGAAACTTTTATTAACACAGCTGCCAGTAATAGATCTTATTACAATAATGTTCTTAGTATAAGAACATTACCTGAAGATAGTATTTCTTCTCTTTAGCCACAGAGACAAAGGGCAAAATAAACAAAGCTTTCTTCCGCATTTCCAAAACTCGCTTCAACATAAGTAATTCAGCAACAAGAGTCTTCCCAGCACTAGTAGGAGCTAAAACATGTTATTCCACAGGTTATTACAAAAAGAATATTTGACAAATTGTATTAATAAATGTTTTAAACCAAATTCAGTAACTGCAGAGCCTTAGACTAACCTATCATTAAGGCCCCTACTAGCAACTGAAAACTTTGTTCACTTAAACGTCCCTGACTTCAAACCAGTGTTCTAGAGAGCCTCACACTGAAAAGAGAATTCTTTTTTTTTTTTAAAGATTTTATTTATTTGACAGAGAGAGATCACAAGTAGACAGAGAGGCAGGCAAAGAGAGAGAGAGAGAGGGAAGCAGGCTCCCCGCTGAGCAGAGAGCCCGATGCGGGACTCGAACCCAGGACCCTGAGATCATGACCTGAGCCGAAGGCAGCGGCTTAACCCACTGAGCCACCCAGGCGCCCTGAAAACAGAGAATTCTTAAACAAATCCTTTTATGAACAATAAATGATAAACACTGAGTCCCTAGCTTGTATCTAATGATCCTTTCCTTTAAGTACTGAATGATTAAAAGCCCTGCTTTGAGGAAGGAGATAAACAAGTTTAATATATTGTGGTAAAAACCATGATAGAAGTTGAGAGAGAAGAGCTATAATGAAGTTTATGGAAAGGAAACACAACTTGGGAGAAGAGAAGGGAAGAGGAAAGGAATGCCAAGCAAAAGAAACAGCATGTGCAAAGGCTAAGCCTGCTAAGTTCAAAGGATGGTAATTTAGTAAACCTGAAATAAAACCAGGAAGAGTTAGAGAAGAGATATGAACAAGTCACATGAAAAAGAATTTTATAATCCCACCATGTAAGGAATTTAGAATTTATCCTGAAAGCAATGAAGAGTGACTAGTGAGTTCTATAAAAAGGTGTGTTAAGATCATATTTGTACTTTATAAAGATCACTTTGCAAGCAGGGCAGAACAAAACCAAAGAAAAAATATAAACTAGTTATAAGGCTATTGCATAATCTAGAAGATGAGCATAGTCTACAAGAAAGAGGATAGTGAACTAGGTAGTGTACCTAAAAAGAGAGAGTAGTCAGAATTAAAACATTTGGGTGGCTCAGTCGGTGGGGTATTTGACTCTTGATTTCCACTCAGGGCATGATCTCGGGGCATGAGCGTGAAGCCCTGTCTGGCTCCACACTCAGGGAGGAGTCTTATTCTCTCCCCCTCTCCCCTTTCTGCCCCTCCCTGCACACTCACGCTCTCATGTGTGTGTGCTCTCTCTCTCTTAAATAAATAAATCTAAAAAAAAAAAAAAGATATTTGAGATACACTGGACATGGTGATTAACTGATGTAAGCTGGTGACCAGAAATATGAATGACACTCGAGTTTTGGTTTAAGCAGTTGAAACGGTCAGGCCATTCTACCACTACTACCAGTTACAGTGTACTTTCTATATGCCAACAACTCTTCTAAGCATTCTCTCATGTTTTCTATTAATAAGCTATTAATTATCATAGGCATTAACTGTAACAATTTTCAAACCCAACCAATCTGACTCTACAGCCTGAATTTATTATTAGTAGTAAGAACTATCTGCCGAAGACATAATGAAAACTCTGGATGACTCACAACTTCAAAAAAAACTGACACAAAGAAAGCACATCTTATCAAATGATAAGGTCTAAAGTCAGTGAGTAAAAATGTTAAAAAGTATGAATGTCAGAGTTACCCCTGAAAGCCTATGTAAGTCTTCTACTTGGTAAATTACATATGGTTTTGTGTATACATCCCCGTACAAGATGGTCAATTTATAAATACGTAATGTATAATGTTCACACACTGTAAAGCAACTGAGATCAACCAGGGGAAGAGCACATGTACATTTCCCTTGCACTTTCATCCTGGAACATGTTTGTTGAGAGGAAAAGCAAGCAGAATAGTTCTCTTTAAACTGTCTGCTTTTTTGCTCCCCACCCTCACCATAATGGAATTGGCATAACTTAAATATGCATATGATGAGACTCCACTTTTCATATTTTAAGGCTTTCTCTAGTTATAAATCACTGTTTCATTCACTTTTTAACTACCCCTTAAGTACTGCCTTTTAAACTACTTCATAACTACCTCAAGGGTATCCTTCATATTCATGTCATAAAGTAGTACAGAAATTAATGTGCACAAATTTGAATACCTGAATAGACTAAATTCTTTCCTTCCAGGACTTGTCCCAGCAAAAGGCACTCTGCCTGCCATTCAAACATCTTTTTTACACCCAAACTGTGATATTTCTCCAGAACCGCTACAGGAAGTCCCCAGTTTGCCAACAGCAACTTGTCTAGTTGATCGTCAGGAATTGTCTGCTTGCATTCCCCTTTCAGGAAAGAAAGAAAAAAAAAATTAGTAGTTGAACCTAATTCTAATATATGACTTCAGTAGTCTTCCACTGTGTTTTGGGGTTCCTATGTGTTGCACTGAGGCTATATAAAGCATATGCAGACATAAAGCACTTCCAGTATAAGGCTCTGGATGGAATACTGGGCGTGAGCCTCCGATAGGTGACTAGATTTGGCCAACTAGAAAGTTGTTTCTGCAAAGGTCGAAAGACTCACAAACCAGTTGAATATTACTACCAGGCTGTCGCCCAATCCGCACGTCCATGTCCTAACAGAAAGTGACCTGCCACGCTAGGCCAGTGTCACAAACTGAGAAGGGGAGTAGAAGTTCAGTGGGCTGTGCAAACACACAAGCTCTGTGCTGAAACTACACCTCCCCATACTGGGCTGCCCACCTCACCCGCGGACCCCCGAGTGCCTGGGAGTACCTGCAGCTGCGGCCGGCGGGCGGCCGCGGTCCTTCAAGCAGCATCCCAGGCCCGGGGGCGGACTCAACACGGGCCCCGAGTGAAGCAGGAGGCTGTCACTGCCGTCACCGCCACTTCCTGAGAAGGAGTCCGAGCTTGATGCTGAACGCCGCCGTTTCCCACTCCAGCGCGGAAGATTCATCGCGAATTCTTCTCGGCGATTCAGGGAAAGCCGCAGTGCCAGCGTCCTTCCGCTCCGGAGAAACCGGGCCTGGTGACAGGTGCAGCCACCATCTTCCCGCCTCGGCTTTCAAACTCTGGCCTCCCAGCCCGCCCCGGAACCATAGAGTTTTCAGTGGTGAGAGTAACCCGAGAATCATAGAATCGTGGGGAAAGAGCGGCTCCAGTGGTGTCTTCGACCTCCAGACTTTGACCACATTTGGAGGTTAGCGTTAGAGAAAACAAGCGGCACCTAGATAAGGGGTTGAGGGCGGAGGGAACGACTCTGTATGCATAATCTACATTTATAATCAGCCTGGCCTAAGCACTTTCTTTTTTGTCCATTTCTTGCGTGAATAGCAAGATTTGTTAACTTCATAGGTTGCCCGTAATTGGTAGCTCAGGGAAGTAACCTTCTTAACAAATTGGTATTAAAAAATTATTATAGATTATGCGTGCAAGTACATATAGTACAAGTCTGGGAAATAGCATTTGAGAATCAGTTCTGTGAAAACCTGATTTTATTTTTAAAATGTGCTGAATGGCAATATTCTAAAATTCCACAAGATGGAGACATTACTCCATGAAGGAAACATTTTTCCTCGTTCATGCTATGCCCTGCGTTCGTTCATTCAACCATTTATTGAGCACCTTCTGTGTACCAGCCATCTGGGTAAATGGCAGGAATATGGCATGAAATGGTTTCTGCTCTCAAAGAGAAAAAGAGTAGAGAAGGAGACAGACATTAAATTAATTAATAATTTTAAATTGTACTAACCTTCAGGCAAAAATGAACAGTGCTATCAAAGAAGCGGAAGGACTCCTAATTTACATTGTAGTCATGGAAGAACTTCCTGAGATGCTGTATAGCATAGAGGTCAAGAGTGAAATTCAGGAGCCAGCAGTCTAGGTTTGAAGACTTAATAGCTGTGGTTTTGGGCAACTTGCTTAACCCCTTTGGGCTTCCTTTTTTGCATGTATATGATAGAGATAATTAAAAAAAAAAAAACTGGTTATTATGAGTACTAAAAAAAGTCAATGTGTGTAGAGTGCTTAGAAGAGTGCCCTTCACCGGGCGCCTGGGTGGCGCCTTTGGCTTTGGCTCAGGTCATGACCCCAGGGTCCTTGGATAGAGCTCTGCATCAAGCCCCGCATGGGGCTCTCTGCTCAGCAGGGAGCCTATTTACCCCTCTCACTGCCTGCCTCTCTGCCTACTTGTGATCTCTCTCTGTGTCAAATAAATAAATAAATAAAATCTTAAAAAAAAAAAAAGAATAGTGCCCTCCACATAATAAAAGAAAGTGATATTTAAGCATCCTAATACTGCTTCCATTGTAAATCCAGCGTTTTAAGGGAAAATAACAAACAAACAAAAAAACTCTCACAAATCTCACACTATTTTTATTGCGTGAACTATGATCAGATGAGGAAAATATTTAGAAAGGAAATGCAAGGAAAAGTTTATGTCATCCCAGTAAAAAGCCTAGAGAATATTTCCAAATTCCCAGTTTATTTCAAACATTCAACATGTTTCTAACTTAAAAAAAAAAAAAACTTAGAAAAATGGAGAAAAGAAAGCTACTTTTCAAAAATTTTTAAAAATTTTGTTACAGTAACAGGTATTGTAATAATTAATGCTAATACACCAGAAGTATTTCCCATCTTTTAATTGTGTCTGAGCTTGTGTTCCTTGGGATTTTACATGTGGTAATTCTTCAAGGTCTGAGTTAAAATCTTTCAGAGGAGGTGCCTGGTTGGCACAATTGGTAGAATATGTGACTCTTGATCTCCCAGTCATGAGTTTGAGCTCCATTGTGTTTACTTAAAAATAAGGGTTTACTTAAAAAATAAATAAATAAAACAAATAAAATCTTACAGAAGAAAAATACGTGGATGTATTTCCTCCAGTTACCTGAGAGACATACTAATTCTGGGCCAATTTAAACTGAATCTCTGGGTCAAAGTTTTTTAAAAATAGAGAAGTAGTAAAATGACACTAGACAGATTTGGACAAGCTTCCAGCCTTACCATCTCAATCTGCAGATCAGTTATTTCTCTGCTTTACTTAGAGTGCTGCCCTTCTTGGGTTTTAGCTTTGTATTTTTTAGATCTTACCTCTCACCTGTTGGGAGTCCCAGACTCCTATCGCCCAGAATACATAATCCATTAAAATCCACACTAAACCACCAGGGATCAGCAGACATCGCTATGGTAAACTTTGGTTTTAATGCTTCACCTACTCTTTTAGAATGTTTGATTATTTGATTGACATTTCTGTCCTACAAGGAGTTCTTTGACTTTTACCAGTTTTTTTTTAATTTTTACCAGTTTAGTCACGAATGTTTTAAAAAGTATTTGTTACATAACATCCAGAATGTTTAGAAATGTGTGTTGCACTAGAAGTGGTTTCTTGTTCAGCCTAATATTGCTAGAAACAAGCAAAGGAAACTCAAATAACAGTAGATATACATTCAAATATGTCATCTGATTATTTTATTAAGTTTGCACAAATAATAGTGATTTTTCTATTGAAAATGCAGAGGTTGTATAGAAAAATAAAATTTATTCAAACTACCTTTGGGAATTGACTAAAACAAAGTCTAGAATCTACCACACTGAAGAAATTCTGAGCTTCTCACATGAATGGAGGCGATTTGTAAAAAAAGAAAGAACCAGAAAATAATACAAGATCAGAAATGGGATGCAAGTGGTGCTAATTGGAGTTAATGTGCTTAGAAAAAAAGGACATGCTAATTAAGAGGATTTTCCACTTGAAGTTCGGTGGTTCTAAATTGAACAAGTGCAGTGGCTGCACCTGAGAATTCCCTGGGGAGCTTTAAAACTACTGTCCTAATCTTAGAGATTCTGATGTAATTGGTCTGGGTGTAATTTGGGGAGCTGCAAACTTTAATTCAGGCAGCTTCCATGAGAAAGTCTTAATACGAGGCTTAAATCAACAAGAAACTCTGGAAAAGACCTATTTCTCCACAGTGTCCCAAAGAACTAGTAGAAATAGCTTGCTTACGACAGGGATAGAAGCAAAATTGAAATAACCTCGAAGGTCCAGGTTAAACATCAAAAAGCCATCTTAAAGGTGATTAAAACTAAACTGTGAATCCCTGAAAGAGACTAAATTACTAGAATATGTAAATACAAAACCTGTAACTTCCAAATTTATATATAGACTGTTCTCCCACTTCTCACATGGCAATACTGTTGATTGCTTGTGTAGTAAATACCCAGCAGACACTGTGAGGAAGGGAGATAAGCAGTAAAACTGGGAATCCTCAGGGTATGATTTTTGGAGAAAATCAAGGGCATCTTTCCTGCTTTGGTGTAGGGTAGAGGATGCAGGCCTAGTGAGGTTGAATTTGTGTTCCTGTCTTCTTTTTGCATTTCCCCATTGCCTCTTTCCCTAATTCTCTCTCCTCATTTTCATTTCATTTGCTTTTCTAGTCTTCCCTTTCTGCTTACATTTAATCACCATGAAGATAGCTCCTGTGCATAATACATAATGTAAAATTTTATTTTTAATAAACCCATAATCCTCCATGGAAAGACTTCTTTTATGATAAAGGGGATCTTACACTTTAATTCTCAGGTTAATAAAATGGCCACTAAAGTGACTCATAGGTGTCCTTAAGTGTAATTTTTATTATATATTATACAATCTTTTCAGCATGAATTTCTAAATAAATATATTTCAGGATTCCATCTCATTCTTTCCTAAGGTAAGACCAATTTACACAGATCACATCTACACTGCACATTTTGATGGTGTGCACAGCCTTGGTTATGTCAATGGCAATCCTAAAGGACAAGGACACATAGATATTCCTCCCCTGTATCACCTCACCGGCAAGGGCAAAGCAAGAGTGTTTCTTTTGGTTCAACAATGTCATGAGTATCTCATCATCTGCCAGACTCCAAACATGATGGAAAATCTCTGGAGGATATGACTTGGTTTGGACCATTTTCTAAGGCAAGAGACACATTGTTGAAGGGTAGGTGTTTTAGTCAGTTCAGGCTGCTATAACCAAATACAAAGATAACAGAAGTGGTTTTCTCACAGTTCTGGATACTGGAAGTCCAAGGCCAGAATGCCAGCATGTTTGGCTTCTGATTAGAGACCTCTTCTGGGCTGCAGAGTGCTAATTTCTAGTTGTATCCTCACATAGCAGAAAGAGAAAGAGAGAGCTTAAGCCCTCTAGGGCCCCTTTCATAAGGAAATTAACCCCATTCATGAGCTGTCTATAATCTAATTTCCTCCCAAAAACCCCACCTCCAAATACGGTCACATTGAAGTTTAGGATTTCAACATATGGGTTTGGAGGGAACACATTCAGTCCATAACAGAAGGTAACATGTCCCCTATTCAATACGAAAATTACATGACTCAGTCCAATACAGCAGGCCAGGCAGCTAATCTAGAGGCAGACGGGTTTGAACTCCAGAGCCACCATTTTCTAGCACTTTGACCTTAGACAAAACTAACTTTTTACAACCTCAGTTTTCCTTTTCTAAAGTTGAATTCATAAAGATGCCTCTATCACAGCTTGTGGCAAGAATTATATATGTAGTGCTTAGTATCACACTTGGTATTTAATAAGCATCCAATAATTGATAGATATGATTAATCTTCCTCTGAGGTATATTTAACATAGAAAACCCTAGAATCAATGGGAAGTCTAGCTGTTTGAGACAAAAACAAGTTGTAATATTCAGATTTACTATTATTTTTGATGAGCAAGTTTTCTCAAACCTTGGAGAGCTGAATGCTATTCCCTCTTCTTAAAGCACTTTTATCCATTTCTTCACTTGAAGGGTTTCTACGTACTCTTCAGAGCTTGGCTTAAATGACACTTCCTCAAAAAGAAGCCTTTTCTGACTCTAATAGGACCATGAATTTTGTTTTTCCTGAGATTTTGACAGAGAGATGGATATTTGACAGAGAGATGGAGAGACAGCACAAGCAAGGGGAGCAGCAGGCAGAGGGAGAAGCAGGCTCTCCCAGGACCCTGGAATCATGACCTGAGCCGAAGGCAGATGTTTAACCAACTGAGCCACCCAGGTGCCTCGAGGATCCTGAATTTTCTTATTACTCCACTTACCTATGCTTGAGCATCACTCTGTAATTACTGTCTTCCACACTAGATATAAGTTCCGTAGAGTCAGAGATCATTTCTACTAAGATTGACTCTGCATATCCTGCTGGTGACAATTGAAGGCTTCTCAAGCATTCCTTTCCTAAATCTTTACTGCAGGTTTTTGAGAGAGTTAATCATCTTATCTAATTGTATCAATCACTGATGGAGAAATGTTCAAGTCTCCAAATAAAATTGTGGTTTTGTCTATTTTTCCTCTCAGTTCTATCAGTTTTTGCTTCATATATTTGTTGTCTGGTATATACACATTTAAGATGACTAGTTCTTAGGAGATTAACCTTTTTATCTTTATGTAATGTCCTTCTCTGTCCTTGGTGATTTGCTTTGTTCTATAATTTGTCTAATATTAAGATAGGCACTCCAAATTTCTTCTAGTTAATGTTTGCATTTTATCTTTCATCCTTTTATTTTCAACCTACTTATATAATTACATTTGAAATTACTTTATTGTATTAATTTGTAATATTATACATTCATATATTATATATAGATATAATCTTTATAACATAATAAATTATAATTAATTACATACTTTATATAATTTCTTAATATATTATTATATTGTATGTTATACATATATCTTATCAAAGTCAACCGATATTGACATTTTGAGTGAATTGTAGAAGCTTTATCCCTTTTATGTTCCTTTACCCTTCTCCATTTATAATTGTGTTAAATATTTTCTCTATATTAATTGAGAACCACACTAAAAAGTATTATAATTTTTGCTTCAAACATCAAACAAAACTCAAGAGAAAGAAATGTATTGTGCTTACCTATAAGTTTATCTCTGTTCCTTCTGACTTCTTAGTCTTCCAAAAGTCCTTTTTTTCATTTCCTTTTGGTTTCAAGAACTTCCTCTAGCCCTTCTTTTAGGGTAGCTCTGCTGGTAACAAATTCTCTTTGTCTTCCTACATCTGTAAATGTCTTTAATTCCCCTTCAATAATGTGTCATTTCTCTCTGACTACTTTCAGGACCAAATCTGTCTGGTTTTCACAAGACTGACTATGATATGTCTTTGCATGAATTTCTTTGGGTTTAATCCATCTGAGTTTTGGTCAGCTTTTTCAACTTATAGGTTATGGTTTTTTGTAGATTTTTGCCAAATGCTGGAAATTTTTAGTCATTATTTTTTTTTAATCCTTTTCAGTCTTCCTGCCAACTCTCTTCTTCTGGGACTTGGGTGATAGAAATGTTAGATCTTTACTGTCTGACAGGTCCCTAAGGTTCTGTTCATTTCTTCCCAGGCTATTTTTTCTTTGTTGTTGAGATTGCATAGCTTTTATTGTTTAATTTCACTGATTCTTTCTTCTGTCTTCTCCATTTTTCTCTTGGGCCTATCCATCGAGTTTTCTTTCTTTTGGTTGTATTTTTTGGGGGAAGGGGGTTCTAAATTTTTCATTTAGTTCTCCTTTATATTTATATTTATATATATTTCATTCAACTAATATTTCATTTAGTTCTTCTTTATATTTATATTTATATATATTTCATTCAACTAATATTTCATTTAGTTCTTCTTTATATTTATTTATATATATTTTTAGTCTTCCTATTTCTTTTCTGAAACTATTTTTTTTTTCATTTGTTTCAAGAGTATATCTAACTGCTTGTTGAAGGATTTTTATGTCAGCTGCCTCAAAATTCCTGTCAGATAATTTGACACGTGTGTCATCTCAGTGTTGGCATTTGTTGATTGTCTCACTTAGTATGAGATCTCCCTGGTTCTTGGTAAGACATGATTTTCACTTAAAACTTAGACATTTTGTTTGTTGTGTTATAAGACTCAGGAGTTTATTTAAATCTTGTATTTTAGAAGGCCTCCTCTAACACTGGGGTGGAAGTGGAAGTCCAGGCTCTCTACTCAGCCTCATAGAACACTGGGGGAAGGGGCATGGAAAAGGAAGGGAAGGGACTTATTACAACTGGGTGGGAGTAGACAATTAGGTTCCCCAGTAGGCTTCTGTTAATTCCATCCCGAATGAGGGGTGCTCCATATGTGGCCTCCATTGACACCTGTTGAGAGGGCTTGGAAGAAGGATTGCTACTATTGAGAAGTCATGAAAGTCTTCACTCTCTGCTAAGCCTCATCTGATACCACCCAGCAAGGATGGGGAGGAACACCTCATTAACACTGGGTAAGATTAGAACTCCAGGCTCCCCACTTGGTCTCAATTGACACTGTGTGGAAGGAGAGGTGCTTATTACACCCTACAGGGATGGAAGTCCTGGTCCACTTCAACCTTCTGTGATGCCTCCCAGGTGCAAAGAAGCTGGGGAGGCTATACATTTTTTACAATGTGGCAAAAGTGGAAGTCTAGGCTCTTCATTCAGCCTTTGATGGCCAGGGTAAAGGGGGGTTGTAGTTTTTTTGTAAAGAGCATATTGTCTAATTATCTTGCTTGGCTGCCCCTTTCCTCATCCTTCAATAGAGAGCAGGCTTTGGGGGGGGAATTTTTTTGGTCTGTGCCCATTGGATTTTGGAGTTGTTGGCTTTTCTTGTGTCCAATTTTGGATATATAAAGCAGAACAAAACAAAACCAGAATTCATAATAGTGAATTCTGGGGGGGACCCAGGTCCTTAGCTGGTCTGTCTTATCTCCACCTTAAAGAATCTTCTTATGATTGTTTATATGTAATATTCAGAGCTTAGGTTTTAGTTAGCGGAGAGACTAGGGAAAAATACACCTACTTCATCTTCCCGGAAGTAGAAGCCTGACTACACTCTTAACGATCTTTTTACAAACGGACATGTATAGTGTGTATTGTCATTGTCTTACTCAGATCCCTTTAACTAGGTAATTTACCCAATCCCCAGTTACCTGGATAACTCACAGCTGCCTCTTTCTCTGAGGAATTGCCCTGGGGCAAACAGGAGCTATCCAACTCTATCCTGTACACCCCCACACTGCTTCCTGCCAGGGCCAGAGTTGTGCCAATGTTGCACAATTGTGCTCTAAGGCTCCCACCATGAGAATGCAGCTAGTCTGCAACTGAGACCACACTCAAGATATTTACATTTTCTGATTTGTCCATCTTTCCTTTTATGGTTAACACTGTTGGAATATTTGCTATCTCCCATCCCTCCTCTTACCTCCCCACAAACTTTAACTGGTTTAATCATCTCTGATTCTTATCTTTTACTCTTTCCATTTTTAAAATTTGTTACTGTGATGTCAAGGTAGGCAGAGCTAATTTCAACTCACTTCAGCTCTGAGCCTCGATGACGTCATCGGAAAAGTGGCGGTAGTGCACCTGCCTCACACATCAGTGGAGGCTCTGCAAGGACACACACTTACAGTCACTGGTAGAGTGAAATCTAATGAGAAATCTAATGAGAAGCCATAGACAGTAGCAATTTTTTATCTGCATTTCCAGAGAATAGGTGGGTGGGGGCAGGGATGGGTAAACTAGGCGAAGGGGATTAAGAGTACACTTATCATGAGAAGCACTGAGTAATGTATAGAATTGTTGAATCACTACACTGTATACCTGAAACTAATATAGCACTGTATGTTAATTATACTGGAATTAAAAATAAATAAGTAAATAATTTTTGAAATTATACATCATTTTCTCTGTGTAAATACTACTTACAAGCCAGCCAGGAATTGTCTGCCCTCCTTTGGTCCATGGACCTTCCATCTTACCAGGAGGGGTCACCCCTCTTGACCTGGTTCAGTTCAGGGCACATCTCACTCCTTTCAACTACACTCTCCATGTCTTTCCCTTACCTTTCCCTTCCTTTCCCTTCCCTTTCTCTGCCACACCTTGGTTCCTCTTGCCATCGGACTCTATATAGAAAAATGCTCAAATCTTAGGTGAGACACTCTCACAGACCAAGTATGAATTAGAAAGTGGGAAGACGGTTGAGGGGGATGTGCAAAGAAATAGTGAAAGTTCCTCTTGTAGAATAAAAGTCCACAGGTGGACTGAGAGACTTGGAGAGAAAGAAAGGGAGTCAGAGAACAAATTATTTTAACCAATTTCTACAAAGTATGATCCTCTAAACAAAGAGTCAAAATATGTAATACATAAATTGATAGAATCAAAAGGAGAAACAAAAATATCCACCAATATACTGAGAGACTTTATTACAACTCTCTAAGAAACCGATAGATCAAACAAGCAAAACAATCAGGCTATAAATGTTCTAAGTAATACAATGAACAAGATATAAATATATATATACATATATATTCTACTTATAATAATATGCATATTTTATGTATGTATTATAATATTTATATTTTATTATAAATATATAAAATATATCATATTATATATGATATGTAATTCTGAATGCAAATAATAAGAAAACACTTGTTTAAGTTTTCATTTACATTCTAGTTAACATATAGTGTAATATTTGTTTAAGGAACAGAATTTAGTGACTCACCACTTACATGTAACACCCAGTGCTCATCACAACAAGTGCCTTCCTTAATGCCCATCATCCATTTAACCCATCCCACACCCACCTCCTTCCATCAACCCTCAGTTTGTTCTCTATAGTTAAAAGTCTGTTTTATGGCTTGCCTCTCTCTCTGTTTATTCTCCTATGTTCATCTTTTTTGTTTCTTAAAATCTACATATGAGTGAAATCATATGGTACTTGTCTTTCTCTGACTTATTTTATTTAGCACAATACACTCTAGTTCCATCCATGTCATTGCAAATGGCAAGATTTTGTTATTTTTTATGGCTGAGTAATATTCTAGTGTGTGTGTGTGAGTGTGTGTGTGTGTGTGTGTGTATCACAACTTCTTTATACATTCATTAGTTGATAGGCATTTGGGCTCTTTGCATAATTTGGTTAATGTTGATAATGCTGCTATAAACATTGGGTTGCATGTGTCTCTCCAAATCAGTATTTTCGTATCCTTTGGGTAAGTAACTAGAAGTACGCTTTGATTTTAAACATGCATGTAACAATGTAAATTTATCATAATTGTCTATAAACTAAAGCAAAAAGTAAGCTCAACAAATACCAAGGAAAACATATCACACTGACCTTGCTCCCTGACTGTAATGCTATAAAATAAGAAGTAAAGGGGAAAAATCTTTTCTTTCTCCTCCGCAAAAAAACTAATATATTTGGAAAGTAAACCATACTTTAAGTCATTGGTTAAAGAAAAAGCCACAGTGGAAAATACAAGACACTTATATTTAGAACGTTGATCTATGCTGAAAGCAGAATGTGTGGAATGAGGCTAAAGTGATACCCAAGCTAAAGATTTAGCCTTAAACGTATATCATAGAAAAGAAGGAAGGTTCTAAATTTAGATGACCAACCTAAGATTTGGAGAAAGAACAGCAAAATAAGCTCAAAAAAATGAAAAGAAGTCATGGTAGAGGTAAGGAGAAAATGATAAAGCAAAAAAAAAAAAAAGAAGAAGAAGAAGAAGAAGAAGAAGAAGAAGAAAGAAAAAAAGAAACAACAGAGATCAACCTATCACAAAATAGTTCTTTGAGGGGCGCCTGGGTGGCTCAGTGGGTTAAAGACTCTGCCTTTGGCTCAGGTCATGATCCCAGGGTCCTGGGATCGAGCCCTGCATTGGGCTCTCTGCTCAGCGGGGAGCCTGCTTCCCTCTCTCTCTCTGCCTGCCCCTCTGCCTACTTGTGATCTCTGTCTGTCAAATAAATAAATAAAATATTAAAAAAAAACAAAATAGTTCTTTGAAAAGGATGATAAAGTAAACAAGATTTTCAAGGAAAAAAGAGAATAGAAAAAAAAGAACAATTTAATTAAAAGGGAGAATACTTACAGAGTTTATTAGTAATAAATATTTTTCTATTTAAAGAAAAAGAAGTTACATTTCAGAGAAGTTCTGGAACTTGCTCAAGTAAGCATCTTTGAATTCAAACACTGGGCATACATTCTGATCAAAATTCCACTGGTATTTTTCAAAGAGCTGGAGCAAATAATCCTAAAATTTGTATGGAATCAGAAGAGACCCCGAATTGCTAAGGAAATGTTGAAAAACAAAAATAAAACTGGCGGAATCATGTTACCTGATTTCAAGCTTTACTACAAAACTGTGATCACCAAGACAGCATGGTACTGGCATAAAAAACAGACACATAGACCAGTGGAACAGAGTAGAGACCCCAGATATGGACCCTCAACTCTATGGTCAAATAATCTTCGACAAAACAGGAAAAAATATACAGTGGAAAAAAGACAGTCTCTTCAATAAATGGTGCTGGGAAAACTGGACAGCTATATGCAGAATAATGAAACTCGACCATTCTCTTACACGGTACACAAAGATAAACTCGAAATGGATAAAAGACCTCAATGTGAGACAGGAATCCATCAGAATCCTAGAGGAGAACATAGGCAGTAACCTCTTCGATATCAGCCACAGCAACTTCTTTCAAGATATGTTTCCAAAGGCAAAGGAAACAAAAGCGAAAATGAACTTTTGGGACTTCATCAAGATCAAAAGCTTCTGCACAGCAAAGGAAATAGTCAACAAAACAAAGAGGGAACCCACGGAATGGGAGAAGATATTTGCAAATGACAGTACAGACAAAAGGTTGATCCAGGATCTATAAAGAACTCCTCAAACTCAACACACACAAAACAGATAATCATATCAAAAAGTGGGCAGAAGAAACGAACAGACACTTCTCCAATGAAGACATACAAATGGCTATCAGACACATGAAAAAATGTTCATCATCACTAGCCATCAGGGAGATTCAAATTAAAACCACATTGAGATACCACCTTATACCACTTAGAATGGCCAAAATTAGCAAGACAGGAAACAACGTGTGTTGGAGAGGATGTGGAGAAAGGGGAACCCTCTTACACTGAGGGTGGGAATGCAAGTTGGTGAAGCCACTTTGGAAAACAGTGTGGAGATTCCTCAAGAAATTAAAAATAGAGCTTCCCTATGATGCTGCAATTGCACTACTGCGTATTTACCCCAAAGATACAGATGTAGTGAAAAGAAGGGCCATCTGTACCCCAATGTTTATAGCAGCAATGGCCACGGTCGCCAAACTGTGGAAAGAACCAAGATGCCCTTCAACGGACGAATGCATAAGGAAGATGTGGTCCATATACACTATGGAGTATTATGCCTCCATCAGAAAGGATGAATACCCAACTTTTGTAGCAACATGGACGGGACTGGAAGAGATTATGCTGAGTGAAATAAGTCAAGCAGAGAGAGTCAATTGTCATATGGTTTCACTTATTTGTGGAGCATAACAAATAACATGGAGGACATGGGGAGATGGAGAGGAGAAGGGAGTTGAGGGAAATTGGAAGGGGAGGTGAACCATGAGAGACTATGGACTCTGAAAAACAGCCTGAGGGTCTTGAAGAGGCGGGGGGTGGGAGGTTGGGGGAACAAGGTGGTGGGTATTAGAGAGGGCACGGATTGCATGGAGCACTGGGTGTGGTGCAAAAACAATGAATACTGTTACGCTGAAAAGAAATTAAAAAAAAAAACTGGGTATTGTTTCATGAGACCATTTGGGATAAAGTGGTAAACTTGTATGTACTTAGAATCCTAAGGTTTTCTCTAAACAATATCCAAATTTAAATAATAGAGAAGGAAGCTGGTGTTATCTGAAAGATTTTTGGAGGTGGGGCAGTAACCTTGAATAAAAATGCTTACACATAACTCCTGGGGACTTTTTGTGGGCTAGATTCTGTGCTTCGTACTTCACTACTATAAGTCCTGCCTTGTTTGTCTTCCACTCTGGCTCTCCACTACAATGTAAGTTCCAAAAGGACAAAGTCTTGTATATTTTGTTCATTGACATACTCCCATTGCCTAGAACAGTGTTTAGCAAGTAGAAGATGCTCTATAAATATTTGTTCAATGAGTGAATGTAGATTACTCTGAGGCAGTTATTACCCCAGTTTTATCTGAGTCTTAACTAGTTGACATGACTTGTTTAGAATCACTCAACAAGGAGGTGATCGGATATACTGGAGTCCAGAGATTTTAACTACTATATTCTTCTGCCCCTCTTTGTATATAGAAAGCATTTGGAGAGGCAGTGGGAGCGGCTAAGCCCCTGGGTGTGTACAGGGGCATTGCGGAGGACAAAGTTAGAGATTTTTAGGGCCAGTGATAAAGGGCTTAAATCTTTAGTTGAGACATACAAGGGTGAAACTGACTCAATATTATATACAAGATTTTAGCCCTTATACCTCTTTGGGTATTATGGTGTCTTCCAATTCTGAATCTAAAAAACTGCCTATTTAGCCATCCCTGTTCACCATTCCACACTTGTCTCCATCCAGCAAAGAAAAATCACTCCCTTACCACAACCAATGACCTAGTCTTCACCACACCTCATGTTCAGAACTTCAACCCAGTCCATTCCCAAAAATCTTAGTGAGACATATCAATGACCCAATGACTCTTCCATCTCATCTTTCCTTTGCTCAAGAACCCACGATGGTTCCAGGATTTCAAGACTGACACTTCTGAACATCTCCATTCCTATTTATATTATTTTTCCCCAAAAAAATATATATATTGGCAGGCTTGTAATGAGTGCTAGGCATAGGAAGATGAATAAGACATTATCCCTGCCTTATGGACAATGTTAGTTTGTATGTTGAGAGGAAAGAAAGAGAGGAGAATAAATTTGAGGTTGGGAGAGACACTCACCCCCCCTCATTTCCTGACCTTTTCAGGCATTTTTTTGTTTTGTTTTGTTTTGGTTTGGTTTTTAAAAAATTTTATTTATTTATTTAACAGAGAGAGAGAGAGAGAGAGAGATCACAAGTAGGCAGAGAGGCAGGTGGGGGGTGGGGGAAGCTGAGCAGAGAGCCCAATGTGGGGCTCGATCCCAGGACACTGAGATCATGACCTAAGCTGAAGGCAGAGGCTTAATCCACTGAGCCACCCAGGCACCCCCAGGCATTTTTATATAAAAGCTATTGCTCAGTGGTGCATATTGTGATCTCTGCATCTCTTCAATGTGACTCACAGTGATCCAAAGTAATTTCATGGTGATTCCATAGTGATTTATGTTGATGGTCCATGCTAACCCATTACTAGTGGCTATGTGGTGATTCATTGATTCATTGAGATCTATGATGATTCATTGTTATCTGACTGACGATGTTCCATGACAGCAATGAAAATGTCATCTTCTACCTTTGCATTTTATTCTGGGACAAGTGTAATTTTTAGATTCATGATTTCAGCTACATGATGTCATGGTAAAAAGATAATGTGTTGTGGCTATTTTCAATAAGATGAGTAATTCTCATGAGTAATTCTGGTCTGGATGGTAGAGATGGAGATGATATGTACAGATGGCATGTATCTCTTTTGCCTTAGAGGGGTTGGAGAGTGGAAAGTTGGAGCTAGACTGATGAGCAATTAACTTTAAAATAAAGCAAAATTTATCATATTTGATATTAAAATGAACAAAATGGCCTACAAAATTTAATAGGAACTATGATACAAATATTGTAGGAAAACAAAAACACATAGACACTCTACAGACATAAGTCATTTAGAAAAATCAAATGTTTTGTGTTTGGAAAGAGGTATATACACACAGACACACACAAACAAAACAGTTGTTTTCCATTACGCGCTAAGAAAGGAAAGTTTAGTACCATATATATGAGTGCCTATAACAAAGAAATCCATCAGGAAAGGCTTCTGTGATGAGGTATTTGAACTGAAACCTGAAAGGTTAGTAGAAATTCATTAGAAGATATTAGAAGTGAAAAGAACATTCCAGTGTGAGCAAAGGCTCTGGAGCTTGATTTTTATTCTCTGGACATTGGAAAACCACTGTAGAGTGGAAGAAAAACACATGGCAGTTTATGTTTTTAAAAGATGGCTCTGGGTCTTATGTGGGGGAAAAAAAGAAAGGAATGTAAAGGAGCAAAAGCAGAAGGAAGGAAATGGATTGTATAACTATTGGCATCCTCCATTCAAGAAGTATTGGTGATTTTTGGTAACAGTGAAAATTTTGTAACAGATGAAAATTATGCAACTATGTAGTGCATCTATACTGAAGTCAGATTGCTTACGGAGTCAATGTAGGCTATAAGAAAAAGAGAAAGGTTGAGAATAATTAAAAAAAAAAATCTGGAACCCTTTAGCATAATTCAGCTGACCACGCCGTTTTGATCTTACCATGTCTGCCAGGCTGTTACATTTTTTTAAAAAAAAAAAAAATATATATATATATATATATATATATTTATTTATTTATTTGCAAGAGGTGGAGAGGGGACAAAGGGCGAGGGAAAGAAACTTAAGCAGAGATTCTGCACAGAGTGGAAGCCCAACTTAGGCTCGATCTCAAGACCCTGAGGTCACGACCTGAGTCAAATACCAAGAATCAGATGCTTAACCAACTGAGCTACCCACGTGCCCTTGAGCTGTTACATTTTACATTAACTTGCTTACATTTAAACATTTCCGTGCCTATAAAGGCCAGAAAAATAGCATAAATGAGTAAAGTGCAATGAGTGGGGACCATGAAAACTCCTTACCCTTTTCTTCCTTGGATATTGCAACCAACTGTTAACCCATAATAGCTATTCACATCTTCTGGTACAGTAAAAATACTCCGAAAGTTTACCTAGGCCCACTGTCATCCAAAACACAGAGTGTCGATTATGGTGTGATTAAGAGGGCAGAATGGTATGAACCATCTTTGTAAGAGTATTTATTGTTTAATTTAAATTCAATTAACATATATTATTAATTTCAGGGGTAGAGTTCAGTGATTCATCATGTAACACCCAGTGCTCATTACATAAAGTGGCCTCCACAATGCCCATCACCCAGTTACCCCATCTCCCAACCCAACTCCCCTCTAGCAACCCTCTGTTTCCTATAGTGAAGTGTCTCTTATAGTTTGTTTTCCTCTCTGATTTCATCTTACTTTATTTTCCCTCCCTTCCCCTATGATCCTCTGTTTTGTTTCTTAAATGCCACATATGAATGAAATCATATGATAATTGTCTTTCTCTGATTCCATTATTTTGCTTAGCATAATACCCTCTAGTTCCATCCATGTCACTGCAAATAGTAAGATTTCAGAGTTTTTTTGATGGCTGATATAATATTCCATTGTATATATACCACATGTTTTTTTATCTATTCATCTGTCAATAGACATCTCAGCTCTTTTGGTAGTTGGGTTTTGTGGACATTGTTGCTATAAACATTGGGGTGCATGTACCCCTTTGGATCACTATGTTTCTATCCTTTGGATAAATACCTAGTAGTGCGATTGCTGGGTTGTAGGGTAGCCCTATTTTTAGCTTTTTGAGGAAACTTCATACTGTTTTTCAGAGTAATACTATCTTGCACTGTACACCACTTTCCAGTGTGTACCAGCTTGCATTTCCACCAACAGTGTATGGAGGTTCCCCTTTATCCACCTCCTCACCAATATTTTTTGTCTCCTAACTTGTTAATTTTAGCTATTCTGACTGGTGTGAGGTGGTATCTCATTGTGGGTTTTATTACATTTTCCTGGTGACAATTGATGTGGGACATTTTTTTCTGTTGGCTTTTTCTGTATGTCTTCTTTGGAGAAATATCTGTTCATGTCTTCTGCCCATTTCTTGACAAGATTATTTGTTTTGGGGGAGGCGTTTTAAGTTTAAAGTTTTAGCTTTAAGAGTCAAGGTCTTAGTTGATTGAAGTCACAAGGGCCAGCAAGAGTCAGCATCATCAATTCTCAGTCTGCACATAGTCCTGTGTTTGAGTGCTCAAAGGGATTTAAATCCTGCAGAAACAAAAACAACTCAAGAATGTGTGTTAAGTTGATCTTTAGGTTTTTTTTAAATTGCACTTGGTTAACATACAGTGCAATATTGGCTTCTAGAGTAGAATTCAGTGATTTATCACTTAGAATACCCAGTGCTCATCACAAGTGCTTTCCTTAATACTCATCATTCATTAGCCCACCCCCCACCTACCTCCCTCCATCAACTCTCAGTTTATTCTCTATTGTTCAGAGTCTCTCACGGCTTGTTTTCCTCCTTTTTCTCTTTTTCCCCTCCCATATATTTATTTGTTTTCTTTCTTAAATTCCACACAGGAGTGAAATCAAATGGTATTGTTTTCCTGACTTTTTTACTTAGCATAATACACTCTAGCTCCTTCTGTGTCATTGCAAATGGTAAAATTTCATTTTTTAAGACTGAGTAATATTCCATTGCAAATACATACCATCTCTTCTTTATCCATTCATCAGTGGATGGACACTTGGGCTCTATCTTTATTTTTGAAACAGCACTATGAGTTTTATCATCAATTTACTATCTCTGATATGGTTAGGCTATTTCTCAGCCTAACCAACTCAAAATAACTTGTTAGTTTTTGCATTCCTCTTGTTCCCTTAAATCCTTAACTACTGAGTTTTTTGCACTTCTTTGCAATTCTAACACCTCCTAGGAAGTTTGGCAAGAAGTGTGCTTGGGCAAGGAGAGCCTAGGGCACAGATTATGGAAATAGCTGGGGGACTAAAATGACTTCTCCAATCCCCAAATCTTTCTCTTTTCTTTCTTTTTCCTAAGACCCCCTAACTCTTTCTGCTTAAAAAATGTATTATTTGTTTACATTTTTATAGAACGATCTCCTTACCAGGATGTAAGCTTAATGAGGGCAGGAACTTAGCCATCTTCTCTGTTTATTTCCAGCATTTTGTGCAATGTGTGTCACATAGTAGACACTCAAAATATTTGTGGAATAGATGAATGACAAGTATGTCAAGCATTTTGCTGCATTCTGAAATATAGTAATGAAAGAAAGACATGGTCTCCTCTCTTTCATATCTTAATTCATCACTCCCTCTTCTCTGAAATTTTTCAGTTTTGTTATTTGCTTTGGAAAATAGAGGTTTAGTCTCAGGAAGCCTTTATTGAATGTGCTATGTTCTTTGAGGGGTAAATATTAACTGCTCATAGAAAGGACATCAATTGTGAGCATTTGAGAAGGATTCTTAAACTTTGAATCTCCTGGAGTTTGATATGTTTGATCCTACTCTCTCTTCAGTCTGATTTTCCTTTTTCTCCCTCCCTGGCGTGAGGGAGGGAATTACTATGAAGACCTTAAAGAAGGCTCCACCAAGTGAGAACGGGGCAATCAATCAATTAATAAGAGCTGTTATTTATTATTTTATCTGTCTCCTTCCAGACCTACTCTCTTCATGGGGCATCAAGTGCTCCTCTGAGGTAGCCACTACTTTAATTACTCTGTTTAATTGTTTGGTGACATTAATTGCTTTTTTTAAAAGGTTTGTTATTTAAATTCAATTTAATTAACATATACTATATTATCAGTTTCAGAGGTAGAATTCAGTTATGCATCAGTTGCATACAACTTTAACCTAAGAACCACACTGAGAGGTAAGCAACTTGCCCCGTGGAGCCTAGATGCGTACATTCTGGCCCTTTTCTACATTTTCACTCTCCATTTCCTTCTTTATCTGCAGCCCCCCCCAACTTATTAATTTTGGATAATTTTGATTCCTGGAGGAA
Organism: Enhydra lutris kenyoni; assembly: GCF_002288905.1. Taxonomy (NCBI): domain Eukaryota; kingdom Metazoa; phylum Chordata; class Mammalia; order Carnivora; family Mustelidae; genus Enhydra; species Enhydra lutris. The sequence continues at coordinate 23,568,401 of NW_019154123.1, forward strand.
ATGCCAAAATTCTCTTTTACATCTTTGCCTTCTATTATTTCTCTGTGCTTGAACAAGAACCTGTCAAGTAAGATTTGACAGGGAGGAGTCTTAGGTCTCTGCCCAGCCCAAGAAGAGAAAGAGCAGGAATAAAGCCTTCTTGGGATTGAGGAAGAATGAGCCATTCAGATTTTCCAAAACAGGACCTACTCAGGGGATAAGGTTGTAACCCCAGGTACCAGACAATTTCACACCCTCTCAACACATGCTTTGTGCTTCTACCCCTGCCAACTATTTCCCTCTTGCTAACTTCTGAAACTTCTTACTAACTTGCTAACTTTCTGAAAAAATTTTGCCATGATTCTGTAGGGCATCAGCACCCAGCACATCCTTTTCCCCTCAGTGCTATAGCACAACCCTAAAGTCCTACTTCTACATAGATTGGCCTCTGTCTGCAGTGGAAACATCTGCATTTTTCCTACCTGGCCAAGAAAGGGGGGCAGAGCAAAGGAAGAAGGAGCTGCCTGAGGGCAGAGCTTGGATGGTCCCAGCTCCGGGTCCACTTAAGGTAAAGCCCAGAGAGAGCCAGGCAGACTGGAAATGGGAGAGAGATGGAAAAATAGGAGAAATTTTGAGTGTGGTGTTTGGATAAATTGTGAGATTTCTCTGTACTGTGTTCTTTTTAGAACATCTGTCAATTGTTTTCCCCTTTCCTAAATCTTTTCCTTCCTATTGTCTGTTGTTTCTTTTTTGTGCTTTACTTAGGGTACATTTCTTTTGTTGTGTGGTGAGTTTCCATCTTCTTTCTTCATTAGGATGCAGAATGTGAAACTTGTCTTTTGTTTCTAGATCTATGGTTAGGCTAAGACCTATGCTCTCTGGGCTAGCTGATGGGAGGGGTGGGAAGGGTCAGGTCAATAATACTATATTACATATTTTAAAAGTTGCTATGAGAGTAAATCTTAAAGTTGTCACCACAAGAACAAAATTGTAACTATTTATGGTAATAAATATTAACTAGATTTAATATGCAATATGTACAAATATCAAATCATTATTTCATAAACCTGAAGCTAATATTATAGGTCAATGATAACTCAATAAAATAAATAAATAAACTGGGGAGGGAATTAATGATAGATGGGTGAATAAAAGAATAAGTGGATGAATGAATAAGACTTCAGTCCATTTAAAGAAGATGGTGGTGGGGTGGGTAGATTAAACACCACAGAGAAAACAAATTAAGGGTCAATAAAAACATCAGCCAGAGTGATAAAATATATATATAAAGATTTTAGCATTTTAGCTAAACAAGCTGCAGTTCAGAAAGTTAAGGAAGATAACAACAGTTGAAAAACTGTAAAGAACAGAATGAAGTCTAATATAAATCTAATGAAAATTCCCAAAGAGGCTAGTAGAGATAGTGGAAGAAAGACAATATGCAAAGAGATCATTGGGAAAAAAGGGACTATGCAAAGAGATAATGGCTCAGAACTGTCCATACTTGAAGAAATTCAATGTGTTTAGATTGAAAACTTACAGCAAGCCATGGACAATATAAATAAAAACAAATCTTACCTAGGCACTGAGAGGTAAGCACATAGACTATGGACAAAGCACAAATCTTTTTAAAGCAACTAGAGAGTAGAGAAAGATCACCTATAAAGGAATAAAAATTTGACTGCCAGTGGACTTCTCAAATAAATGAGTTTAAATTCACCTAACTTATCATGCAGGATTGACAATGATATTTTCAGTCCAAGAACATTTGAATATGTTTACAATTAATAGACCACCACTAAAAAAATTACTAATGACTGTACTTCAGGAAGAATAAAACTGTGTCCAAGAGAACAATGGAGGATGAAAGAAACAATGGTGACCAAAGAACATGATAAACATGTGGGTAAATCTAAATAAGTATTTATGACAAAAAATAATAATGACTACTTTCAGGGGCAATAAAGCAAATTTGACTGAAAATAGCAAAAATAACATGAAAGATTGAAGGCATGGGATTCACTGTCAAAAATCGAAAGAGCATCATATTTGGGAGCAATACAGAGAAATGGATTAATTTTGAATTTTTAAAATCAAGTATGTATGTGAATGAATTAATGGTTACTTTTAACCTTGCATGTAACTACATACCATTGTAAGAAGGGGGGAGGGAAGAAAGTGTAACCATGTCAACAGAAGGCAGGAAAAATGAAAAAACAAAAACAAAAAACCACAAAGATAAGGAAGCAGAAACCAGTCCAAACATGTTACACATCATGATCCTATCAAATGTAAGCAGATTTAGTCCACATTAAAATTCTCAGATTCAGATTGCTGTATTAAAGAGATACAACTATCCCTTTAAACAAGGAAATAAGGAAGTATAAAAGAAAAGAGATGGTGGTATTAAAAGAACCCAGGAGCCAGCTTAAAGGGTCAGTCAAAAGTAGAGAGTTTAAGTATAAAAAGAATAATGACTATTTCCAGCAACAGTTATATTAGTCTCTAAGCACACTATTATTGAATGAATAAATGACTAAATGAATGAATGAGGGGTGGGACCTTAGAGTTATATGGGTGGTGCATGATTGTATCAAAAATTACATTTAATTTCATCATGAGGACACACTAAAAAAATTCAATTTCCAGAGAGAGCATCAAGCAGGCTTGAAAATGGTCTCTCCAAAGGAATTCATGATAGGTAAGCAGGGGAGTGGAAGGAAGAACAAACACTAGGATCCAGAATGTGGGGTTTAACTGGTTCAGAAGGATTCAAAAGATCAAAGGAGAAAGATTAAAGGATGCAAATCCCTCAGCCCCATTCCCATTGGAGGGAGATAGCAGAAAGAAGGTTGTAAATTGAGAACAAAAGTCAAATCAGGAGGTCTGATGACCTCATGAAGTCAGTGGGTGAATGTAAGAATCCTGTGACAGAGGGTATCTGCTTTCGCAGGGCTCCCATCCTTTCCTGAGCTAGGCTGGCCTGGCTTTTGCAAATCCTCATGAGAATATCCATCACAACAAGCTCCATCATGGCAGCAATTTTGGTGTTTTGTTCACTCCAGAATCACCAGACTTAGACAATGACCACTTGTAGGAGACAGGTAATAAATATTTGCTGAGTATATGCAGTGCCCTGCTGGCACATCTTTTTTGTGCTCTCCATAGCCCTGACCTGGGAAAACACCTGAGTCCTTTTGAAACATACACTTCTTTGTTTAATACACTAGTTTAAGCTATAGATTCTCAGTGCCCTTCCAGGACCAGTGGGCAGGGGTTTGGATGGCGGATATGGGAGTTGGGAAGACCCGATTCACTCCCAGTTATGCTGCTTTAGCTGGTAAAACTTTAAGACCCGAATTCTCTTCATTTATAATATGTTACCAATTGTATTTTACCCCCATGTGTTTGTTTAGAATTCAATGAATCACACATATGAAACCTTAAACATCTGATACACAGAAAGCATCTCCAAATGTTATTACCATTTTTATGACATTATATTGAATAACATTCTAATGTTATTATTGCATGTTACTGCCTAATTGTATTACTGCACTTACTCTGAGGATTATATTAAAGAGCTGATGCTTAGCTAAGTTTAATTTCCCTTCAATTAAATGTCAATCTTCGACCCATCCTCTATTACTGCTTTTCAAACATTTAGTGCCAACCTCTTTACATTCTCAAAAATTATTGAGGACTCCAAAGAGCTTTCGTTGCAGTAGGTTATATCTACAGACATATACCACTCTAGAAATTAAATTGAGAAATTAAAAAATATTAATTTCAGAATAAAATGATAAGCAAATTATAAGGTTTTTTTCCACAAAAAAAAAGTAAGAAGAATGTTATTGTTTTGCATTATAGTAACTTTGGCTTAACAGAAGACAGAATTCTCTTCTGCTTTTTTCTCTTTTTTGAAATATAGTTCACATACAATGTTATATTAGTTTCAGGTGTACAACATAGTGATTCAAAAATTCTATGCATTACTTATTGCTCACTGCAATAAGTGTAGTCACCATACAATGTTATTACAATGCAATTGACTATATTCCCTATGCTGTACTTTTCATGTTCATGAAGTTTATACTTCTTAATTTCCTTCACCTTTTTTGCCCATCCCCCACCCACTTCCCCTCTGACAACCACCAACTCTCTGATGCTTTTGCATTTACCTTTTATGACATATTGTTTTGTTGAAATTAACTCTGTGTACATCATTTTGAAATCTGGCTTTATGCAGTTATGATGTTAGAAAAGAAAGAAGTATTCTAAAAATCTTGGTAATTATCGAGGATATTCTTCAAAACTACTAGACAATCTCAACAAGAGGTAAGTGGTAAATTTTTTAAAAAAAGAGTTGCTATGTGATACTTGAAATTATATCATTGAAGTTTGCATAACCTATCATATTAAAATCCATTGGTCTGGGTGGTGGGTATTAGAGAGGGCACGGATTGCATGGAGCACTGGGTGTGGTGCAAAAACAAGGAATACTGTTATGCTGAAAAAAAAAAATCCATTGGTCTGCACTGTCATTTGAATGGATCTGTTACCCATACATGTTTTTGTAACAGCACATACTGGTTATTTGTAAAATATTGGTTTACAAATAATCAGAGTTATGAAGTTCTTCTATTTTTTATGTATGTATCTTTTTTTTGAGAGAGAGAGAGAGAGTAGGTGTGGGGGGCAGAGCAAGAGGGAGAGGATCTTTCATTTATTATTTTTTTAGTGTTCCAAGATTCATTGTTTATGCACCACACCCAGTGCTCCATAAAATATATGCCCTCCTTAATACCCACCCCCAGGCTCACCTAAGCCCCTACCCCATCCCCTCCAAAACCCTCTGTTTCTCAGAGTCCACAGTCTCTCATGATTCATCTCCTTCTCTGATTGGGGGAAATCAGAGGGGGAGAGGGAAAGAATCTTAAACAGGCTTCATGCCCAGTGCAGAACCCCATGCAGAGCTCCATCTCATGACCTGATCCAGATCAAGAGTCAGACACTTAATGGATTAAACCACCCAGACACCCCAAATATAAGGTTGTTTTTTGTTTGGGGGAGGGGCAGAAGGAGAGGAAAAAGTCTTAAGCAGGTCTCCATGCCCATCCCTGAGATCACAACCCTGTGAGCCCCAGCTCACAAACCCAAGATCATGACTTGAGCTGAAATCAAGAGTCAGATGCTTAACTGACGGAGCCACCTAGGTGCCCCATGAAGTTCTTCTAAATGTATCCCACTGTACATTTGTGATAAAATGGCAGTTAAAAAGAAAAGTTAATATTTGCTTACTTAATTTATTAATAAATTAATTAAATAAGTAAAATAAATAAAGGTTATTTAATTAATTGAATATTTAATATTTAATAAAATCTTAATATTATTATATTGTTTGACCTTGGGAACCCCCTGAAAAGATCTCAGGGATGCCCATGAGCCTTCAGAACACACTGGGAAATGTTGCCCTAGGTTATCCAAACTTTCATAGTAACTGCCTCTCTCTCTTACTCCATCTCTCCCTCCTCCCCTTCTTCCCTCTCTTGTAAACCCTTTCCAAGCAAAAGCAAAATTAATCTGTATTCTCTTCCCACTGACACATCACCTCCTCATAGCCAATTGTTTCCAAAGGTGAAATAAAGGGACAATAAAGCAGGAATGGCAAAATAAATGGGTAAATAAAATTGTAATTGTTTTTAAAAAGAAAAGCACATAGTGCTAAGAAAGAGCTAAGGGAATACCGTGAGGATGTTTGTTAAGAGAAATCAGCTTCTACATGTTCCTGTTGTTTAAAGTGAGAAAAGACAGGCAGTGGGTAATGAGTTGGTGTTAAGTAGGAGATAATGGTGGAGATGAGCAGGTGTAAACACCTGGAAACAGGCAGCTCATGACTTACTCAAAGAGTTGGAGGAAACCTAAGGTGTCCAGAACACAGACAGCCAAGAAGAGGGGAGAACTCAGCAGGTACCATTTTCAAGGCCAAGACAAGAATACCAATGGAGACCCACATACCATATATCTAAGTATTTAAAAATTGTAAATTTAACTATCAAACTGTTAAGTAAAATATGGTCTACTTGCCCACCTTGACAGATATATCTTCCTGGAAGTTGAGATTCAAATTTTGAATTCTTGAGTTCTCTGAAATTCCACAGAACATGGCAGTGGAAGGAGAGCTAGCCCCACCCCCTCCACCCTTATACTCGATCCTGCACCTCTGTCTGCATGTCTAGGTCCAGGCTCTGTTGATACCCATTGGGCCAGGGAGGGGTGCACATTGACAGCATGTTCTCCCCTAAGGGGAATGAATTCAGGAAAGGGGCTGTGCAGGCTCAGGGCCATGTGTTAGAAAATCACGTGGTCCCTGGTACATGGAGTATGATTTAGAAGTGCGCACATATTTTAGATGGTCATGACACTTTTGAATTGCAGACTCTATGCCCATTGGGGGAGCACATACAAAAAACAAAAGAGAGGCCCATTTAGAGGCTTGCTAAGTCTTATTTACAGACCAGTAATATCAGCATCATCTGGGAGCTTGTTAGAAATGCAGGATCTTAAGCCTTACCCCAAATCTGTTGAATCAGAATCTGTATTTTAACAAGATCCCTGGGTGATTTGTATACCTATGAAAGTTTGAGAGGTGCAGAATTCAATGAAGGAACTCAAGACAAGGGCTGGTTTTTTTTTTTTTTACCAGAACTACAAGAGGCACTGCCCACTCCTTAAGTCTCCCTAGGCCAGGGCCACTGAGGATGTGGGATTTGTCCCACCTACACTGGGGAGTCGTAGAAGGGTTCTAGCAGTACAGTTACATGGTCTGAACTACTTTTCTAAATAACAGCAATTCCCATTTCTTGAGCATTCCATTGCAACAAGCTTTGTAGTTTACAGATAAACTTTGAGTGACTCTTCACCACAGCCTTATGAGGTAGAGGTTATTATTATTTTTCAATTAGGGAAACAGGCTTAGGAACGTGGAGTCATTTATCTTTAAATTCACAGAGGTAGTATGTGAGTGACCTAGGATTGAGCCCAGTGGACTTCAATATACTGCATCCCAAGAAATGAATGAGCTCATCACTTTCTACACCCTGATTAACTCTATTCCACAAACTTAACAATGCAGCCCTCTGGTGCCCAGATGAACAGAGGAAGCCCTGTTCCCAGACCCACCCTTTTTATCTACATGAATGATTACAGCATTGACATGATAGTGCAAGCAAAGTTAATCACAGTGAACCTTCCTTCCAGCCTGACCCCCTTTCCTGGGGGCCCACAGCAGTCCTCGAAGTAGGGATAGTTCCAACAGCCAAAAGAATCCCAAATGCTTCTGGCTCAAAATGAATCCCATTGTCCAGGATGGATTAACTAATAACACACAAAAATAGGATGCATTAGTCTGGGTCCTTTAAGAAGCACAGGTCAGGTAAGGTTAAACCTGTGAGGATTTTTATTAGGGGAAATGTCTGTGGGATAAAATGGGGAAAGTTGGAAGAGCTGTCAGACCACAACACAAATCTGACCTAGTGAAGGAGAAGGGAAGACTGGGTAGAAGCATCATAGACCACCCACCATGCAGTCTAAATTGAGTAATGTTGTTGGTGAAATCTGAGTAAGCTTCATGTATTGTACCAATGTCATTTCCCTGGTATTGATAGTGTACTGCCGTTATGCAAGTGTCACCATTGTGAGAGGTTGGATGAAAGATAAACAAGACTACCTTGTACATATTTTGTTTTTGTTGTTGTTGTTGTTGTTTTTTGCAACTTCTGTGCTCCTGAAATAATTTCAAAATTAAAAATAAAAAAAAAACACTAGAAAATGTGATAATTTTTTTCTTTCAGTATTTGTATATATTTCAAATAACTTAAGAAGAGAAAATTAGTCTATTATATTTAACCAGATATTTACCATTTCTGTGGCCCCTCCTTCATTCCTGAAGTTCCAATGTTCCATTTGTACCATTTCCCTTCAGTCTGAAGAACTTCCTTTAATGGGACTACTGGCCAGAGTCTCGTATTTCCTTTGATCTGAGAAGGTCCCCATTTTAACTTTGTTCTTTTTTTTTAAAGATTTTATTTATTTATTTTTCAGGGGGAGAGAAGAGAGAGAACATTCAAGCACACAACCAGGCAGAGGGAGAAGCAGGCTCCCTGTGGAGCAAGGTAACTGATGCAGGACATGATCCCAGGACCCTGGGATCATGGCCTGAGCGGAAGGCAGACACTTAACTGACTGAGCCACCCAGGCATCCCTAAAATAAATTTTTATGTAAAATATTCAATAGTGTGATAAATACGGCAAAAACCTGAAGTTTTTCTTCAAACTCAAGTCCCATACTCTTCCCTAGAGAGTACTGTTAAACTACAGCACAAAAGTGTTTTAAGGCCTTTTCTGTATAGTTTACTGTGTTGTTCAAACTTTTTTCATAATTGCCCCTTCAGAGACACCTGTAGTACTTTTCTGTGATATACAATGTAAATCACTTCCTAGCTGAGGTAGAATCTCCTGGGGTTAACCTCATTTGTAAGAGATTGTTAGCACAAACCCAAGCCCTTTGAAAACATTGTTTCCTTGGGAATGAATTACTTCATCAGTATCCCTTTTCTCATATAGGTTTTCCTTCTCAGATGTCAGCACTCCTGATAAACAGAATGGCCCCCAAAATCCCCAGGGAGACCCTTTTATCAACATGAATGATTCCAGCATGAACTTGATACTACCAGATATAGGTGGTCCCAGTGACTATAATCCTCCTTTGCCCTCCCTCCTCCACTGTTGCTTCACAGGGGGCCTATAGCTGTATTTTACATTTGTTTTAAAACAGCCACCAGCGTGGCTCAGTCCGTTAAGCATCTGCCTTAGGCTCAAGTCATGATCTTGAGGTCTTGGGATCTAGCCCTACATTGGGCTCCCCACTGAACAGGGAGTCTACTTCTCCCTCTCCCTCTATTCCTCCCTCAACCCCACTCATGTGCTCTCTCTCAAATAAATAAATAAAATCTTTAAATATATATATATTGCAGCCGCTCATTGTTATTCTTCTTTTCAAAAACCTATTCAAAAACATCCCCATTGTGTAAGAGAAAGTTATAAATTTCATAATCAAGGTCAAGTGCCTTTAGCCCACACTTGACTAAATTATGATAGATAAACCGAAAACACAAGATACAGAACAAGTGGGAATGTTTTTCTAGGAGAGAGGGACCAAAGCAGAAAAGGACTAAAAGCCCCTTTTCTAAAACAGAGTAAGACTCTGACATCAATTCTTATGGGTGGGAAAAACCATGTCAAGAAATTCTCCAGACACCAGATGGGCGTCCTACAATTCATTCTCTACCCAAAGACAGTCTCACTCAGATTCCTCAAATTAAGGGCTCAACCTCATAAGACTGCCCCCACTTCAGATGCCAGTCATAAGTCCAGGTTGTCACCGCTCCTTTGACCACCTGACTCCAAATCAGAGGTTCCCATGACTACCGCTTGGGATTCAATTAATTTGCTGGAGTGGTTCCCAGAACTCAGGAAACCAGTTGACTCACAAGATTATTACCACTTAATTACAAAGGATATTAAAGGATACAAATTAATAGCCAGATGACAAGATATATAGGGCAAGGTTCCAAACAAAGGAGCTTCTGTCTGCTTGGAATCTGTATGGGCCTGGCTCAGCATCATGTCGTTGCATCTGGTTCACCAACCTGGAGGCTATCCAAATGCTGTACTTTTGGTTTTTATGGAGACCTCATTACATAGGCATGATTGGTCAAAACATTGCCCATAGGTGATTAATTCAACCTCCAACTCCTCTCCCATCTCCCCAGATCAGGGTAGGCTGAAACTTCTAACCCTCTAAGCAGGATTGGTTCCCTTGGCAAGCACACCTGCCTCCATTTTAGGTGATTTCCAACAGGCACCTTATTTTTTTTTTAATTTATTATTTTTTTATTTTTTATAAACATATATTTTTATCCCCAGGGGTACAGGTCTGTGAATCACCAGGTTTACACACTTCACAGCACTCACCATAGCACATACCCTCTCCAATGTCCATAACCCCACCCCCTTCTCCCAACCCCCCTCCCCCCAGCAACCCTCAGTTTGTTTTGTGAGATTAAGAGTCACTTATGGTTTGTCTCCTTCCCAATCCCATCTTGTTTCATTTACTCTTCTCCTACCCCCTTAACCCCACATGTTGCATCTCCACTTCCTCGTATCAGGGAGATCATATGATAGTTGTCTTTCTCCGATTGACTTATTTCGCTAAGCATAATACCCTCTAGTTCCATCCACGTTGTCACAAATGGCAAGATTTCATTTCTTTTGATGGCTGCATAGTATTCCATCAACAGGCACCTTATTAACATAGATTCAATTATGGTTGAAAGGGGCATTTATAAATATCAAGACACCCATTTCACCCTTATGATTGAAGAAATTTCAAGAACTGAGGACAAGAGACCAAGTAACTATAAGAAAGATGCTCCCATCACTCTTATCAATTAGGAAATTCCAAGGGCTTGGGGATCTGTGAGCCAGGAACCATGGGAAAAAACTAAAATATATATTTATTATAAATCACAATATCACACAGGAATATTGTGGTCCACCATTGTGGACACAATGTGAAAAAAACTCATTTATAGAGTGGTAGAATATTAATATATAGAGACTTCTTTTTCATAAGTTGTATCTTACTGAATTCTGAAATCTGTACTTGTTTTTATTCAGTAATGTATCCTAGAGATTTTTTTGTATTCATAATGTCTTCCTTTTAAAAAAATGACTGTACAAAAATTATTTGAGTTTCTATATACAATGAACAATATGAAAAGGAAATTAAGGAAAATAATTCCACTTACAATAGCATCATAAAGGATAAAATACTAAGGAATAAACTTAAACAAGGAAGCAAAAGACTTATAAACTGAAAACTACAAAATGTTGCTAAAGAGATTAGAGTACATAAATACATGGAAAGAAATCCTGTGAGCATGGGTTAGAAGGCTTCATATTGTTAAGATATCGATACTACCCAAACAAACCTACAAATTTAATGCAATCCCTATCAAAAGTCCAACAGTATGTTTTGCAGAAATACAAAAATCCATCCTAAAACTCATTTGGACTCTCAAGAGACCATAAATAGCCAATACAATCTTGAAAAAGAACAAAGTTGAAGGACAAAGTCTCAGATTTCCTGATTTCCTTCTTTCTCTTTTTTCTTCCAAGTTTTTATTTAAATTCAAGTTAGTTAACATATAGTGTAGTATGGGTTTCAGGAGTAGAATTTTGTGATTCATCACTTACTTATAACACCCAGTGTTCATAACAGCAAGTGCTGTCCTTAATGCCTATCACCCATTTAGCCCATTCCCCCTTCCACCTCCCCTCCACCAAACCTCAGTTCGTTCTCTATAGTCAAGTCTCCTATGATTTGCCTCTGTTTTTGTCTTACTTTATTTTTCCTTCCCTTCCCCTATGTTCATCTGTTTTGTTTCTTAAATTCCACATAAGAGTGAAATTATATAGTTTCAAAACAAAATACAATGATCAAAACAGTGTGATATTGACATAAAGACAGATATACACCAATAAAAAAGAATAGAAAGCCTAGAAATACGGTCTCACATGTATACGGTCAGCTGATTTTTGACAAGGATGCCAAGACTACTGACTGGGGAAAGCACAGTCTCTTCAATAAATGGTGCTGGGAAAAGTGGATACCCATTTGCAAAAGAATGAATGTGGACCCTTACCTTCCTTACCATATATAAAAATTAACTCAAAATGGATCAAAGATCTATATGTAAGAGGTAAAACTATAATGAAAACTAAATAAAAAACCGTGAACCAAAGGACAGAATCAAAGTAAAAGGGCAATCTATGGAATTGGTGAAAATATTTACAAATCATATCTCTAGTAAGAGGTTAATATCCAGAATATGTAAAGAACTCCTACAACTCAACAACAACAATAGCAACAACAGCAAAATCTGATAATAAAAGAACATTTCTCCAAAAAGGTATATTAATGGCCAACAAGCAAATGAAAAATATTCTCAACATAGCTAATCATTAGGCAAATGCAAATCAAAACCACAAGATACCACCTCATACTAATTAGGATGGCAACTATCAAAAAACAAAGAGAAAATAACAAATGCTGACAAGGATGTGGAGAAATTGGAAACTTTGTATACTGTTGGTGGGAATGTAAAATGGCGCAGCCCCTATAGGAAACAGTATGGTTATATCTTGAAAATTAAAAATAGAATTACCATATGATCCAGAAATTCTACCCAAAAGAATTGAAAACGGGGTTACAAAAAGCTATTTGCACACCCATGTTCATAGCAGAATTACCCACAATAGCCAAAAAGTAGAAGCAACCCAAGTTTCCATCAGTAGATAAATGGATTTTAAAAAATGTGGTATATACATATAATGAAATATTATTTAGTCTTAGAAAGAAGGAAATTCTGATACATGCTATAACATGGATGAAATGTGAGGACATTATGCTACATGAAATATACCAGTCACAAAAATACAAATGCTATATGATTTCACTTACATGAAGTATATAGAGTAGTCAGATTCATACAAACAGAATATAGAATAGTGGCTGTCAAGAGCTGGGGGAAGGACAAATGGGGAGTTGTTATTTAATGGGTACCAAGTTTTAGTTTTGCAAGTTGTAAACAGTCTGGAGATTGGTTTCACCACAGTATGAATGTATTTAACACTCTGTACACTAAAAAATGATTATGATAGTAAATTTTATATTATGTATATTTCACCACAATTTAAAAAATGTAAATGATTGGGTACTATTCAAAGCTATGGATATACAGAAGAATATTTCACCAGTTTTCTATTGATGAAGATTTTCAATTCCTGATGGTAAATTTCTGGATTTAATGGTATGAAATATATTAAAATGAAAGCTATTACTAAATTTATTTTCAAATTTTGTACCACTTTACACTTCCAGTAATAATAAATAATGGCATGCATTCCCTCACTTATCAATAAAGCATGATTCATAGTTAAATGTTTTGCCAGTCTTTTGGGAGAAAAATTAATTCATTATTGTGTTAATTTACACATTATGAATCACTCAGTAAAGTTGAGCATTTGTCACCATTTTAAACATTTTTACTTTCCTTTCTAGACATTATTTTTTCATAAGTTTGACCCAAATTTATAAAGGAATTTGTGTTTTTTTCTCATTATTTTTGAACAACTTTTTTTTAGAGAGGGAAGATAGCTGGAGAGAGGCAAAGACGAAGAGAGAGAATCTTAAGCAGGCTCCACACCCAACGTGTAGCCCAACTCAGGACTTGATCTCAGAACCCTGAGATCATGACCTCAGCTGAAATCAAGAGTCAGTTGCTTAACCCACTGAGCCACCCAGGAGGCCCAACAATTTTTTTTTTAATAGGTATATGAATCCTTCCATATATATTACAACTCTCTCTAGTCTGGTGCAATTTATTTTAACCATTTAAGGTTTTTGCTCTTTTATTATTTCAGTATAAACCTTAAGAAATAAACTTGAATCTGTCTGTAATTGCTTTCAAGTTTTGTGAGTTAGAATGTAATTTAATTTCTTGTGGTCAATTGTTCTATTCCTACTGCCTGGAAATGCCATCTTTCCATCTATGTTAGTGTTTTTTCTCTATACTCTATTCTGTTGTAGTGCTAAATTAGATTTTTTGGCACCAGTACTGCTTCATTCCATATATTACATATTTAGAGTATGTTAGAGTATCTAGCCCATTTATTTAGAGTATCTAGCCCATTCTGCTTCCTTTTAACCAGGTGGTGGGTATTAGAGAGGGCACGGATTACATGGAGCACTGGGTGTGGTGCAAAAACTATGAATACTGTTACGTTGAAAAGAAATAAAAAATATTAAAGGAAATTTCTCAGATACCTTTAGATATTTCTTTTTTTTTTAAAGATTTTATTTACTTATTTGACAGAGATCACAACTAGGCAGAGAGGCAGGCATTGAGAAAGAGGGAAGCAGGCTCCCCACTGAGCAGAGAGCCCAACACAGGGCTTGATCCCAGGACCCTGAGATCAGGGTCCAAGCCAACGGCAGAGGACCAACACACTGAGCCACCCAGATATCCCTCTTTAGATATTTCTGTTCTCAATTTTGAAACCATCTTATCAAGCTCCATAAAAAAATTTGTTTCTTTTTTTCTTTTTAAAGATTTTATTTATTTATTTGACAGAGAGAGAAATCACAAGTACACAGAGAGGCAGGCAGAGAGAGAGAGAGAGGAGGAAGCAGGCTCCCTGCTAAGCAGAGAGCCCAATGCAGGACTCGATCCCAGAACCCTGGGATCATGACCTGAGCCAAAGGCAGAGGCTTTAACCCACTGAGCCACCCAGGTGCCCCTCCATAAAAATTTCTATTAAGATATTGATTAGGGGGTGCCTGGGTGGCTCAGTTGGTTAAGGAACCAACTCTCCATTTTGGGTCAGGTCTGTGATCTCAGGATTGTGGGATCCAGCCCATGAGGAGCTCCACACTCAGCAGGGAGTCTGCTTGAAATTTTCTCTCCCTTTCTCTCTGCCCCTCCCCCTGCCCCCTAAAATAAATAAATATTAAAAAAGAAAAAAGATGTTGATTAGGGACCTTGCCTGTGTATGCCCCTAGCCAGCAGTTCTCCACTCACCCTGGCATCCAGTGAGGTGCGCCACACACTGGCGCCAATGGAGCAGACCTGGGCAGCCATGGTGGCCAGGCTAGGACTGGTGCTGCTGCTTCTGGCACTGCTCCTGCCCACCCAGATTTATTCAAATCAAACAACTGTTGTAACACTTTCAAGTAACTCTTCCCAGAATATCTGGACTGCCCCAAATCCAGCTAATACCACTACCACGGCAACTGGTGGTACTCTTCAGTCAACAGCTAGTCTCTTCATGATCTCGTTCACCCTTCTACATCTCTACTTTTAAGAGACTCAGGACAAGAAACATCTATACTTCCCCATCTCCTAAACCCAATCCAAACGGCATCTAGATATGCAGTGTGATAAGAAAAACACAAGTCTTCACTGAATCTGCTAATTCTGCTCCTTATTTTATCGACACAGAAAATGTTGAGGAACCCAAATTTGATTGGTTTGGAGAACATGTGAAGGGTCTACTGTCTAGATGATGAGTGTCTATTAAATCTACCATAGTTTCATGTACACAATTAAGAGACAACATCCGAGATCAGTTAAGACATGATTTCTTTAAAGGTGGCTTAAAAAGTATGGACACATTGGGCCCCTGGGTGGTTCAATCAGTTAAGCATTTGCCTTCAGCTCAGGTCATGATCCCAGGGTCCTGGGATGGAGTCCCACATCGGGCTCTCTGCTCAGCAGGGAGTCTGCTTTGCCTTCTCACTCTCCCTCTGTGTTCTCCCTCTTTCTCTCTCAAATAAATCAAAATCTTAAAAAAGAAAAAACCATAGACATGTAAAATTCTACCTTGAAAATGAGAATAGAGTTCACCTTACCTAAATATAAAGGATGGGATATAAACAGATTCAGTTTTCATTTGGTTCATTAAATCTTTAAAACCATAAAACAGATAACACAAAAAGCTTCCAGGATTCTATTTATACATATATTAGAAGGAAATTCCAGGTGTTACTGTAAATCCTCAGTGTGTTGTTTCAGCAGTCCTAGCTTAATGACCTATGTACTCTAGATAAAGTTTTACATTGTTAAGCTATCACTGTTTCTTAGGACTGAAGTCTTTCTTCTGAGGCTTTGGATTTAACATAGCACTTGATTTTTTATTTTTATTATTTTATTTTTTTTTAAGATTTTATTTATTTATTTATTTGTCAGAGAGAAAGAGAGGGAGAACACAAGCAGTCAGAGCAGCAGGCAGAGGCAGAGAGAAGCAGGCTCCCCGCTGAGCAAGGAGCACGATGTGGGACTCGATCCCAGGACCCTGGGATCATGACTTGAGCTGAAGGCAGCGGCTTAACCAACTGAGCCACCCAGGCGTCCCTTGATCTTTTATATAGTAATTAATATGTGCCAGGGCAATGATGGATTGGAATCTATACCAGACTGAAGCATAATGAGTAGATTTTGCTTATATACTTATCACCTATTCTTACTCAACTAGAGTGCGAGATTCATTTAGCTAAACTGAGAGTAGAACCACACTGACCTCAGCTAATTTCAAATTGCTCTTTATTTCCACAAATGTTAAATACTTTTCACAGTTTAAAAAACTATCTGTTTTGGGGCACCTATGTGGTTCAGTTGGTTAAGGGTCTGTCTTCAGCTCAGGTCATGAACCCGTGGTCCCGAGATCCAGCCCCACATTGGGCTTCCTGTGGGGAAGAGCCCATTTCTCCCTCTCCTCCCCACTTGTGCTCTCTTACTATCCCTCTCTCTCTCTTTCTCAAATAAATAAAATCTTTTTAAAAAATAAAAATGAAAAATGATCTGTTTTGAATGTAAAGTTGACAAATCTTGAAATTAAAAAGGCAAAATACGTATAGGAGCCAAAATTGTAAATGAAATATTTGGGAAGTGAAGACGAGAAGCTTACCTTAAATTCAGAAAAACTTTTATACTCTTTCTGCAAATACTTTAAAAACAAACAAACAAACAAAAACCTGATTCAGAATTGTCATATTTGGACACTTTCTGTTAGTATTTTTAGATAGTTTGAACCCGGTCCTGAGCCTAAGGTGGGCTTGAGTCAGAAAAGTAAATACTTTCACAACTGCCTAGATACAAAGAAAGCTTTTAAAACTAGACATTCTCAGTCTTTTGTTCACATGGCCATACACTGATACTTAGATGTTAAAATATTTAATATAGCCACAGTAGTCTTGATAACCAAAGTCGTTTTTTCCCGTCTTTAGGAACCTATACTGCAACAACCATATTCAGCAAATCTCTAGCTACTGTGTGTGTGAATAAACATTCTACTGGATTTCATTCCTGAATGCTGTACACCTATTTTGGATTGTATATTGTGTTTGTGTATTTATGCTTGGGTTCATTGTAATTTCTCATGTTTTGGAATTGACTTGCTTTGAACACAAACTGTAAATAAAAAGAAATGGTTGAAAGAACAAAAAAGGATGTTGATTAGGATTAAACTGAAGTTATACAGTTATTTGGAAGGGGAGATTAACATTTTTCTAGTATTTAGTAATTTATCTCAAGAATATAATATGCTTTCATTTTTAATTTCAATTTTTTAATTAAATTTTAGTTAACATATAGTGTAATGTTAGTTTCGGAAGTAGAATTTACTGACTCATCACTTATATATAACACCCACCATCCATGGCAACAAGTGCCCTCCTTAATTCCCATCAACCATTTAACTCATCCCTCTGCCCACCTCCCCTCCAGCAAAACCTGTTTTTTCCTCTATAGTTAAGAGTTTGTTTTATGGTTTGCCTCTCTCTCTTCTTCCCCTTATGTTCATCTGTTTCATTTCTTAAATTCCACATATGAGTGAAATGATCATTATGCTCTTTAGTACACTTCTATAATTTATTTCATATAGTTTTTACACATTTCAGGTAGATGTATTCTTAGGCATTCTGTATATTTTGAGGATCTTATATATAGGATCTTTTAAAATGCAATGTTGACATTTCATTTCTTATTTGCTTTAAAACACATTTAATGGTTGCATCTTAATCTTATATTCTTCCAGCATACTGAAATGGTTTATACAATGTTTTTTTTTCCCCAGTGGATTTTTCAAAATGTACTTTTTTCTTTTTTACAAATGACACTTTTGGTTTTTTGTTATACTACTTATTTCTTATTCATATTTTGTTCCATTTGCTAAGTACAACAGTACAATGTTTTACAGTACCTATGTTAGAGGACATTTTTGCCTTTATTTACTTTAATAGCTATGCTCTTACTATCTTTTCATTAAGTATTTGTCCTTTTTGAAGCAGAGCTCTTTTGGTCAAGGAAATACCTTCTATTCATACCTCGACCAAAGTTTTATCAGAAATGACCATTGGAATGCAAGTTGGCACAGCCACTTTGGAAAATAGTGGGGAGGTTCCTCAGAAAATCAAAATAGAGCTAACCTATGATCCAGCAATTGAACTACTGGGTATTTACCCCAAAGATACAGATGTAGTGAAAAGAAGGGCCATATGCACCCCAGTGTTCATAGCAGCAATGTGCATAATAGCCAAACTCTGGAAAGAGCCCAGATGCCCTTCAACAGACAAATGGATAAAGAAGATGTGGTCCATAGGTACAATGGAATATTACTCAGCCATCAGAAAGGAAGAATCCCAGCTTTTGCATCAACATGGATGGGACTGGAGGAGATTATGCCAAGTGAAATAAGTCAAGCAGAGAAAGTCAATTATTAAATGGTTTCACTTACTTGCAGAACATAAGGAAGAGCATAGAGGACATTAAGAGAAGGAAGTGAAAAATGAAGGAGGGTGGGAATCGGAGGAGGGGATGAACCATGAGAAACTGTAGACTCTGAGAAACAAATTGAGGGTTTTAGAGGGGAGGCATGTGGGGTGATGGGTTGGCCCAGTGATGGGTATTAAAGAGGGCACAGATTGCATGGAACACTGGGCGTTACACGTAAACGGTGAATCTTGGAACACTACATCAAAAACTAATGACGTACTGTATGGTGACTAACATAACATAATAAAAAATAATTTTAAAAATATCAACAGCACCATTTACTACTAATAAAAATAAGACTACCAAATCCTTTTAAAGAAAGAAAGAAAATAAATGACTGTTTAATTTTTTAAATTTTCTGTCATTTTTTGATCATGAAAATTTTCTGTTAATGTAGCTGATTGTCTTAATAAAATCTTATTCTTTAAAATACAGAAAAGAGGGGCACCTGGGTGGCTCGGTCGGTTAAGCTTCTGTCTTTGGCTCAGGTCATGATCTCAGGGTCCTGGGATGGAGCCCCACATCAGGCTCTCTGCTCAGCGGGGGGCCTGCTTCTCCCTCTCTCTCTGCCTGCCTCTCTGCCTACTTGTGATCTCTCTGTCAAGTAAATAAATAAAATCTTTTAAAAAAATACAGAAAAGAACAATGAATACTATAACAAATGCCCATAAGGTCTCTGCAAAACAACAACAACAACAACAACAACAAAACCTTTTAACATATTAACACATTTTTCCAGGTGCTTTTTCCAACTTTATGCTCTAAGTAAATCACACAAGAAATATCTCTGTTCACAGTTGGCATGATTTTATATATAGAAAATCCTAAGGAATCCATTAAAAAAAACTATTAGAACTAATAAAGAAGCTCAGCAAATTTCAGGACACAAGATCAACATGTAAAATTTTTATAATTTTCCATTGCTAGTTGCTCACCTCAAATAAGCTTACCTACATAGACATATATGCATGGAAGAATCTGGGGAAAAGGGAATTCAGTGTTTGTTAACTGCTCTAGGATTCAGTACCTGTTTTCAGGACACAGGTGCATATATTCAAATAACAACATTGGTGAACACTTGGTATGTGCTGGGCACCATTCGTGTGCTTTCCATGTATTAAAGCATTAATGTGTTAGCTTATCAACACATAGTCACAGAGAGTATTATCATTCCCTTTTCACAACTGAGAAAACTGAGGTAGAGAGTAGTTAAGTAACTTGGTCACATACATAGATTAGCAAAACCAAGATTATGTATTTTCTTTCCTCAAAAGAGAGCTGAAAGAGTTTCTTTGAAGAGGAGGTGAAGAAGAGCACCAGAACCAAGCTAAAAAAGAAAAGAGCTACAAGAACCAAGTCAGGTACTTGGGTGCAGTCGGTTAAGCATGAGACTGTTGGTTTCCATGTAGGTTGCAATGTCAGGGTTCTGAGACCTGGTACTGGTATTGGCTCTGTGCTCAGCAGGGAGTCTGCTTGGGATTCTCTCTCTCCCTGTGCCTGGCCTCCACGCTCCCCCACCCCCCATCTCTTTTTCTCTCTCTCCCTGTCTCCGAAATAAATAAATCTTAAGAAGGAAGGAAGGAAGGAAGGAAGGAAAGAAAGAAAGAAAGAAAGAAAGGGTAAATGAGTCTTTCCTCTCGCTCCTCCCCTAGCTAGCTGTGTGACCTTGGATGGACAATTTATTTCTCTAAAACTCTGGCTCTTCATCTATTTAAAAAAAAAAGAAGAAGAAGAAGAAGAAAAAAAGGAAGTTGGACTAAGTGAAAGCTAAGGCTCCCACTACCTCTTATTCTCTTACACCAGTCTTACATTGTGCCTGATTTCTGATTTACAAACCTTTCCTCTTTCCCAGACACAAGGGGAAAGAAGAGGGCCAGGGGAGGACAGCCACTTACTTGTCATGACAAGAAATAGGAGAAACAGAAACAGGACCGCATGTCGCTTGCACAAGTTGCTGCTTCAGCCAGTGATGGGTTTAGATGAAAAGCACAGTTATAATTAGAGCGGCCTGAATGCTCCACCAGCCACAGTGAGCACAGCTGGATCTGCTGACTGCACGCACACGAGTCTGAGTGGCCACTCTGGCCTTGAAAATGATCCTTCTTAAATGGATTTTCCCCCTTCCTCAAGGGAGAGAAAGCCTATTGATATAAAAGCTCACTTCCCTTCCGGCTTCCTCCTGCTAAACGCTGCCCCAGTGGAGACCAAGTGTTGATAAATACGGGAGAAAGAAAAAAAAATTCGTAAGCTGAGCCTGGTCACATTGCCCCTTGTGATATAGTTTTATTTTTAACTTCGAAACACTTCAACTATTTCTGCTGAAGTTTTCTCTGCTTCCCCTGCTTCCTTAACAGAACTCTGTCCTCCGCTGCCGCGGATGCACCCCAGCCACTTCTTGCGATCCCAGCCACACAGTCAACGGACACAGGTGCAGCAGATGCTGACTCAGCCCGTGCAATCAAGGTAAGCCTTTCAAAGGGGAGCAGGTGAACCAAGGGGGCGTTTGGAGTGGTGAACGTGGAGATAGAGGCTGGGCTGTGCATCACCTTTTTGCTCTGAGCAAGAAGATGGTTAAGCAAATTAGTTACCTGTGGTGGAGAAAGCAGCTGGCTCTGAGAATAAGACCCAGCCATATGGAAACTCTTGTTTTAAATCTAAAATGTTGGAGCAGGAAGAAATTACCTGCTTTCAGGCAGCTTACATTCTTTCTTTTACAACCAACAGAACGGGGCTATCTGAGCTCTCTAAAGTTACACAGTAGAGACGGGGGCTTGGGGAGGGCGGAGGAGGTGGTGAGGAGGTAGGTGGAAGGGCTAGAACCCAGGATTTCTATTTTTTAAACTCCAAATGCTGTGATCTTTTCATGGATATACATTGACTGTGTTAACTGCAAGTCATTCTTGCGTGCACATCATTTTATGTACCTTAAATTCCAACCCCCGTGTCACGCTTCTGGTTAACGGGGCACATTATATTCACTGCATGCACTGTTTACACTTAGTCTGTAGAGCGTAAGATCTGTTTTTCTCTAACAATATTCCCTAAATGTGGCTCTCTCCTTCCCAAATCTATGGACTCCAAAATGCACCCAGAGAATAGAAGTGCAAATATTTTACAAATTGAAAAACTTACACAGGCTTTTGCATGCAAACCAAAAATTATTACAGGCTTGAAGCTTGTACATCCAGAGGGAAAAAAGGAAAATGATTAATGATACTTGAGGTATTGAAAGCTTTAAAATGTAGGTTATTTCTAGTTTTTAAAATAACTGCATAGTGTTACATGCACAAATAAATTGTCAGGGATAAGTGAGCAGTGTTTATCTTCTTGTTTTCCTCTCGGCCTCGCTTTAATGTTTATAGTTCAGCTAAGGACATCCTAGGAAGTGGCCTATGCAGCAAAAGGGATTCTGTACACTCTGAACTTTGCGGTCTACAGGCTAAAGCCACCAATGCCAAGTAAAAGGAGACCTACCCAGATACCCTAACTCCTGGATTCCTTCCTTTCTGCCTCTGTAACCTCCAGACATATCCCATAACTGTGCTGTGGATGCCTAGGTTATAATTATGCTGGTTTGCTAGGCACAGTGCATTGGGTATAATTGCCTAACTTCATTTAATTTTGTCAGGGTTTTCATGGCACCAAGGTCTTCAAGGTATATGCTGGGATGCTGTCCTAGTGAGACTGGGGCATGTTGATTTAGGATAGCCAAGCAGACAGGCTGACTCATAGCTACCCCTAGATAATCTGGCTAATTAGCACTTTCTTGGCCAATACAAAATATTAATTTAAAATACCGATACTAATAACAGAAGCACCATATATGAGAATTAACTAGGATATAATGAAAATGCAGGAATCATTGCCTAGAAGCCCAAGATTATGGACCCAGATGTGGAAATTATCATCAGCCAACTGCTTGTGTTAAAATCTCGAGCAAAGGGATTGTTTTAGTATTTCACTTTATACATTTTCTTTCCTTAGAACTAAATATCATCATAGCAGGGAAACAATTTAACAATATATAATTAAAGTAACTAATTAATTGGCTGGGCAATAGATTAAGAGCTAAAGAATATCTCTGATCTTTAACTTTTGACCTTGTCACTTCCACTGAAGTTAAAGCTCAGGAATAAATAATTATCACCAGGGCCAACCACATGAGGAGGCAAAATAGTTGCTGACATCATGTGAAGGTTGCTGAAAGGGTCCCTTGCCTAAAAATATCTCCCTGACATCAACCCTGTTTGCCTACTAATTTTAAAATTATAGTAAAGAATGTTAAAGCTATTATCTGTTAATCCCATTCTCTTTTGCTTGTGTCAGTGATTTAAATATATTTGCTATATGCCTTCTCATGACCTTGTTGGCCAGTGACACTCAGGCTCCACCTCTTCCTCATTCTTCCAGGCTCTGCCCTATTTTGCCCTTGGTACCATCTAAGCTCCCCCCATGCCCTTGGCCACCACCCCTACACAGGTAGCTCTGTGTGGCATGTGGTTTCCAAAGAATTCTCACTATTACATCAAGGTGAGAAGCAAAGTCAAGACACTTTACCTCTCTGGGCCTCAGTTTCTCTTGCAGTAAACGAAGAGGTTAAACTAGACACTTTCCTTTCAAAGGGAGGTCCTTTGACCATCAACTTTGCCTGGAGCATGTTATGGATGGGAAGACTCTCAGACCACACCCCCATTCTGCCAGATTAGAATCTGCATTTTAAAAAGATTGCCCAGGTGATTCCTATATACGTTGAAGATTCAGGAGCTCCAGAGCAGAGGATCTGTGGTTATGCACCTGACCCAGACTTCTGATTTATGACTGTAAGGGTTTCGAACAAGTGCTATAACCTCCTGAAAACAATTCTGGCAGCTGAGTGTCTATTATAACTTGAACCCGAAGAAGTCTTTTCCATTCAGTTAATGCTTCATTTACCTTATAACATTGAAAACATTTCTCTTTCTTCCTTTTTTTTTTCCAAAGTTTTTTTTTTATTAATTTTATTTTTTTTAAACATATAATATATTTTTATCCCCAGGGGTAAAGGTCTGTGAATCGCCAGGTTTACACATTTCACAGCACTCACCATAGCACATACCCTCCCCAATGTCCATAACCCCCCCCCCCCCCACCCCCCCCCCCTTTTTTTTCCTTAAAAAAAAAAAAAAAAAAAAAAAGGCCCCAGGGGGGTGCCTAGGTGGTTCAGTAGGTTAAGCTTTGGAGTCCTGATTTCTACTCAGGTCATGATATCAGGGTCATGGGATTGAGCCCCACGTCGAGGTCCAGCTCATGCTGAGCATGGAACCTACTTGGGATTCTCTCTCTCCTTCTCCCTCTACCCACCCAACCACACTCGAATGCATGTGCTTTCTCTCTAAAAAGAAAAAAAAAAGCCCCAAATTAGCATACATTTGACATCATTACACTTTCCTCCTAAATTTGTTTCAAATTGGTCTCACAGCTCTCTCAAAATGCTGCTTTCTTTAGGGTTCTATTCAATTTCATTCATTTCAATGCTATTGAATAAACATTCAGTGCTAGGAGCACCTTAGATGTACTCACTCTCTCAGCCTCTCAGAAACTATTTTGTACATTCTTTGGGGAGCATTTTTGTTCTCCCTTGATATTCCAGTCAGAGCTCTTTTCCTGCCTGAATACACTCTCCTGGCTGGGTAATTTCTGCTTCATTTATGGCCTTCATCCCTGAGCACACCATCCCAGGAACTTCCCTTTGGAGGAACTGATTCTGCAGCCCATCACAAGAAAGAAGCCAATTTCAACTGACACCTTCCTTTTTTTCCTTAATGAACAGAATAATGTATGTAGGGAAATAATAAAAATGACAAACCTGCACCTAGGAAACAAAGATGCCTCAATCTGCCTCTGTGGCATCTGAAGGATCCTCCAGCCTGGATGCAGTACTATTTGAGTTCCTAGGAGCTGAAGGAATGAATGTGGTGAATACAAGGTGCCCAAGTGGGGCGAGTTCAGGGGGACTCACACTCTTAAAGGAGTAAGACTTTTCTTAAATGGGGTTTGAAGATTATTAACCTGGCAGTGGAATATAAGATACATTGGAGCGAGGGAGAACTGGACATGGAAAGGCCAGCCAAGACCTGCATGAGTGATGCAATGGGAAGACAAAAAGACCTGGACATGGAGGTGACCATGAGAATGACCTTCCTCTTTGGGGAAGGATGAACAACTGAGTGACCCTTTCCCTACTTTATCTCATTTGTCATAATCCTATGGGTTATTATGAACTGCACTTTATGGATGAATAAATTAGCTTTAGGGAGATTAACTTGTCAAAAAATACATAGCTAACACATGAGAGTGTTCGTTAGTTTACTTTATATTGGGAGTGTCAGATAAGGTCTCTTGTGGAGGTAACATATCAGCTGAAATCTGAAGAGCAAGAAGGAGCCCATAACACAAAGAGGAAGGGGTGAATTTTGGTAGAAAGAACAAGCATAAAGGCCCTACACAGGAATAAGTGACAATGCTGGAGCAAAGTGCTCAAGGGTAAGGTGAGGTAGAGGAGGCCAGCAGTGGACCGCATCGGAGGGGACACTCATGCAGGGCCTTGTGGACCAAGATAAGGAGTCAGAGTTTATTCCTTGTGATGGGAATCCACTGGAGATATAGGAAATAGTGACCTAGTGTTAAAATTGTTGAAATCTTTCTCAAACTCCACATATGACTGGAATCATAGGGCATTTGTCTTTCTCTGACTGACTTATTTTGCTTAACGTAATACAATCTAGCTCCATCCACATTGTTCAAATGGCAGGATTTCATTTTTTGATGACTGAGTAATATTCCATTGTGTATATATATTTACCACATCTTCTTTACCCAATTATAAGTTGATGGACAGTTGAGCTCTAAAGGAAAAAAAAAAGGAAAGAAGGAAACAAGCCATAAGAGACTCTTAACGATAGAGAATAAACCGAGGGTTGATGGTGAGAAGTGGATAGGGGATGGGCTAGATAGATGGGTGATGGGTATTAAAGAGGGCACTTGTTTTGATGAGCACTGGGTGTTGTATATAAATGATGAATCACTGAACTCTACTCCTGAAACCAAATTTGCACTGTATGTTAACTAAAATTTTTTTTAAAAAGTTGTTGAAATCACTCCTGCTGGTGAATATAGATTACTGAGCACTAGATGGGAGGGGTGAGACTAATTATAGTCTTTTGCACCAGAGTGGATAAGGAATGATGGTGCTTGGACCCAGGCAGTGGTGGTAGAGATGGAAAGAAATGGACAGAAGTTCCCAATGCCCTTTTGGGACTTTCCCCAAGGCCTTCCTACCTAACTTATTCCTATGTAGGGCCCTGTGCTAGATCTTTTGTGATTGGGAGCACAAAATTGACCAGATTCTAGCTCAGTGGTTCTTAAGCTTGAGTTTACAACAGCATCAGTTGGATGTAGTTGTTCTGATTCAATAGCTCTGATTTGTAGGGCCCAATAATTTATATTTCTAACCAGTTCCTGGGTAATACTGACATTGTGGGTCAGGTTACCACACTTTAAAGGCCATTGTTCTAGCTGACTCTCCTTTTCATATTAACTTACTCCTTTCTGAGTGATCAACACAGCACCACAACCTGCACCAAATGTTCCTCCTTTGCCAGGTTCTTAATGATCCTCTATTTCTGTAAAGAAATATCCATCCTTTAAACTCATGTACCTGGTCCTTCCATCTATTCGTATTCCCCTTAAACTACATCCAGTGCAACCAGTAAAATCTAGGTCTATGTAGATTTTTTAAAATGCTAAAGTCTAAATTATATTATTTTGACTGCTATCTCCTCCATCCAGGGTAACTTTAAGACATATTTTGGGGAGAGTGTTTTACAGTGTTTTGACCATAGACTTGGTTGAAGTTGATTTTTTTTTTAAAGATTTTATTTATTTATTTGACAGAGAGAGATCACAAGTAGACAGAGAGGCAGGCAGAGAGAGAGGGAGAGAGAGAGAGAGAGAGAGAGAGAGGGAAGCAGGCTCCCTGCCGAGCAGAGAGCCCGATGCGGGACTCGATCCCAGGACCCTGAGATCATGACCTGAGCTGAAGGCAGTGGCCCAACCCACTGAGCCACCCAGGCACCCCCTTGAAGTTGATTTTTAAGAGGAGGGGATGTATTGCCTTTTCAGACAGGAAGTAAGAATTTAAAGGTGAACATAGGAGCAAGGAAACTAAAGGAGGAAATAGCACCTGGATAAAAATACATTGTTTCAGGCATAGAATTTTGTCAACTTTTCCACAGTGAAGAATTTCTATAATGTAAATGCTTTAATTTAATAGATTTTCCAGTTTAAATTTCAGAATATGTATTATATTATAGATTTTAATCCTAAAAACTTTACTTTCATATGGGTACTACCTCCAACACAAAGCCATGGGACCTGGATACTTTTCATATTTCCTCTATCCAGATGGGGCACAATATGGGATGTGGCCCAGAGGAGGACAAAAAAAAAAATCATCATGAGGATGAAGGTGCTTTCTATGAATTTCCTATGAATGAAGAATATCCAGCTCCTCTACAATCTGGAAATATTATAGATGTATATACCTTTCTGTGCCCAGCTGGAGGAAGAGAGGCTCTCCTCTGATGGGCTCTAGTCATGGGCTTGCTTTCTTCCCAAATCACAGGGATAGACCACATGTCTCTGAGGGTCTCTGAGGGACGCAGCATGATATACCAAAGAGTACAGGGTCTGAAACCAGATAAACTTAGGCATCTTTGTGTTCCACTGTAAATGAAAAGGGTAATACCCATGTCTCATGGCCATCATAAGAATTAAATGAGATGTTATGTAAAGAACATGGTAAAAACTAAAATCTTACTACTCTTTCTCCCTGACATCTAAAATGTATAAAAATCACTCAATCTAGGACAGTCAGACAAACACTGTGGAGGATAAGGATCCAGTCCTTACACTGAAGTGGAGATTAGGAGAACAAGGCATCCTGTGTCACAAGATAACTGTAATTTGATCATCTTGGAGCAAGGCCAACTGGCTACAACCTAATATGATCAACCAAATATCTATGTTTGTGTGGGACTAAGAAGTTTCCTGGGATCTGGAACTTTCAGAACTAAAACTAAGAGAGTCCCAGGCAAACCAGAACGATGGCCATACTGCTTACTCAGCAATAATTAGACAATAAAGAATTTGGATTGTCCTTTATCTCAGTGGGAACAAATTCCTGTAGATATACAACAGAAGGTTCAGATATGAGTCTTTATGCCTCCAAAGAGTGGTCTCCACTTACTGTGTCTTTCTGCTCAGCACATGTCCTCTCTCAAAGTCACTTATTTGGTGTAGCTCCAGAGCCTGGCAGAAGATCTTTAAATAGCATCATTAAAAACAAAACAAAACAAAACAAACAAAAAAACAGCATCTTTACCAGGTGGTGGGTATTAGAGAGGGCACGGATTGCATGGAGCACTGGGTGTGGTGCAAAAACAATGAATACTGTTACACTGAAAAGAAATAAAAAATTAAAAAAAAGAGAGAAATGCAAAATTTGCACTCTAGAAAAAAAAAAACAGCATCTTTGTTGCCTATGTGCATTGTTTTTCTTTTCTCTTAAAGGAATATTTTCAAATAACTTTGAAGACGTGGGGAGCAACAGGGCTCCACCACAAATGTTTCCAACTTCAATAGTACTGTTCACAAGAACCTTTCTTGTAATGCTGAAGGATAAGAACTGATTGGTCTCGGAGTTCTTCACCACTGTCCCTCCAGCCAGACATATCCCTGCAGCTGGGACAGAGTTCTCTCCACACATACAGAGCACACAGAACTAGCTAGACCTGCTTTTCCCTTCCCAGAAACTATCTCAACTTTGTGACAGAACCAGGCTGGCCTGCTGCTGGTAGCTTCTTTAATGTAGTCGTATAGTATTTGCAACCTACCTCTTCTTTCCCACTTAAAACCCAGTGGGGGGGGGGTGCCTGGGTGGCCCAGTGGGTTAAGCCTCTGCCTTTGGCTCAGGTCATGATCTCAGGGTCCTGGGATCGAGCCCTTCAGGGGCTCAGCAGGGAGCCTGCTTCCCCCTCTCTTTCTGCCTGCCTGTTTGTGATCTCTCTCTCTCTCTCTCTCTCTCTCTCTCTCTCTCTCTCTGTGAAATAAATAAATAAAATCTTAAAAATGAAACAAAACCAGTAGGGGAGTCTGAATCATCCAGAATCCTTCTTTATTCAGGAGTGTCTTTTATGCATAGAAAGCAGATGAGCACATTCTCCCAGCCAGGGCACAGGCCCTGCTAATATTGGAACATGTGTTTAATGGCTTTCCTCTCCTCTCTAAGCAAATACCACATTTTGAATGGCAAGTGTCCCATTGCACAACTAAAATGCCACATTTGTTCTGACAAGAGCTCTTTGGGGAACCGCCATGAGCAATGGCATTGTTAGCATTGTTCTTAATCTTGAGGCAGCATTCAAGGTTATTGCTCACCCTTTCCCTTACATCAGGCCACATGGTCCTGACTCTTCTCTCTCTGGTCTCTCCTTCTCTGGCTTTACTTCTCCCTACTGTCATAGTGGTCATACTCAGCTATGTACTTCATGGCTCAGATGCCTATCCCATGTTCTTCTTTCCCCAGTTATGGCTTCCTCTCTCACTTTTAAGTGACTAATTCTCAAATCTGCATCTTTCCATTCTACCCTCCTCTTCGCATCCCCATGATCTGTCATCACCTTAAGCAAACTTGTATTAAACTTATGGGGCTCATCTCCCCCCTAAAAAAACAATTCCTTCTTCAGACTTCTATTTTTCTCAGAACTAAATGATTCAAAATCTTGGCATCAAATCTGACTCCTCTTTTTTTGCCATCTCCAGCTGCAAACAAAAATGCTGTGATTCCCTTGGGTTGCCTGCCCTCGGCCTCATTTTGTATAGCTCCACTACCATCAGTCCAACACCCGCAGCTTCATTGCACTCTCCACGAAGCAGTTTCTTGCTCTGTCCTTCCATGGCATCAATCCACAGTGTTAAATGGTCCCTTATTGAGCACCAAATAATTCCAGATGTGTTAGCCTCATATTTACAAATTTTCACAGCAAGTCCTCAGTGGACTTTTCCCCCCAGGTGTGATCAATCTGGGATATAGCAGGAGCCTAACTGAATGTTCAGTTTTATGTTAGAAGGTCCAGGAGCTAGACTCTTGCGTCCAAAAGATGTCATCTTTCCCTATCTTATTCTGCTCCTTCTCAGTCCTGCCCTCACAGCCCTCCCCTCTGCTCAATTCCCTCTCTGGCTTTAACACCTTCATTTATCTTTTCCTGGGGCCCTGAATCTGCTTGTTGTTCTCACTTGCAACGTCTCACCTGCCTCCTGATTCAAGCTCTTAGGGGTATAGAACTATCTGCCACAATCCCTCTTTCACACTCAGTAGTTCCAGTGCGTAAGAATTAGACGGGTAATGTGTTAAGGACGTGAATTCCAGATACATCCCTCACTTAACCCAGAGATGCAGTCAGCATAGCAGTGCTCTCAGATAGAACTTTCTATGCAGATGGAAATGCTCTATGCCGTGTTGTCCAATAGAGTAGCTACTAACCATATGTGACACCTGAAACTTGAAAGGTAGCTAGTATGACCAGGAAACTGAATTATTAATTTTATTCCATTTTTATTAAATTTAAATAGCCATAGTGGCTGCCATTTTTATAGTGCAGATTTATAGATTTAACACACATCACAGCTGAGTCTACTGAGCACAGGTGTTTAAGAACTACTTAAACAAGCAGTTCAGGTGATGCTTATTCTCCCTTACTAGCACACTGCAGATAGTCAGCAAATGTTTGTTGAAGGAATGGATGAACAAATGAATACAGGAACAAATCAGAATATAATTTCCTTAAGACATAAGGCTGTCTCTTCTAGAAAAAAAAAGTTGAGGGGACTTTTCCAAATTGAAAGAGTTTAAGAAGACTTACCAACCAAATGTAATAAATTGACATTAAATGTATTCTGGCTCAAAAGTTAAAATTTTGGGGGGATGCCTGGGTGGCTCAGTTGGTTAAGCCGCTGCCTTTGGCTCAGGTCATGATCCCAGGGTCCTGGGATCGAGTCCCGCATCGGGCTTCTTGCTCGGCAGGGAGCCTGCTTCTCTCGCTGCCTCTGCCTGCATCTCTGCCTGTGTGTCCTCTCTCTCTCTCTTTCTCTCTCTGGCAAATAAATAAAATCCTTTTAAAAAAAGTTAAAATTTTTTAAAAATATAAAAGACTTTTTTGGCATTTTGGGGACAATTGGATAAATTTGAACACAGGTAGCATATTACACAATATTAGGAAATATCTTTTAGTGTTCTTAGGTGAGGTAATGTTATTGAAGTTACAAAGGAAAATGTCTTTAATCTTAGGAAATACATGCTGAAGTACTTAGGGATGAGGTGTCATAACAGCAACTTATTTTTAAGTGGTTTGACAAAAACTGTGTGCATGCACGTGTGTGTGTGTGTGTGTGTGTGTGTGTGTGTGTGTGTGTGTGTTGTGTGTAGAGAGAGAGAGGGAAAGATTGAAAGCAAAAGTGGCAAAATGTTAACTTTTGGATCTAGGTAGAATACGTGGGTATTCATTGTATACATTCTTTCACCTTTCTTATGTATTCAAAATTCTTTAGAAAGTTGAAGGAAAATTCATCCACAATGAACTGACAAATTCTAAAGTAAAATAAAATAAAATTTCAAAATACTGCATTTTTTGACTTTTGGGTGCTAACACCAGCTCACCCAGCCACCCCACCCCTCTCCATCCCAGACTGACACAAGGCTGACATTATGCTACAAATTCCCTAGACCAGGTGATACATGCTGGCAAGCTACAGATCCTATGTAACTTGCATACATGTTTTTCGTTGGCCCAAATAGGGGGTTTTCTTTAGAAAAATTAAGTTAGTTGCCAACTTGAAAATTCTAAGGATTTCTATGTTGATACATTATATAACAAAAATTTTGCAATATAATTAAATATAAAATACTTATTTCATAATAGCAAACATGCATAGGTCATGTCTATGAGACAAGTACCATTCTAAGAGTTTCAGGTATATAAATCATTTACTCCCCATAACAGCACTATGAGATAGGTATTATTATTGTAATCTGTTTACAGATGAGGAAAATGATGAACAAGGACATTAAGGAACTTTTTCAGTTTTACAACTACTGACTCCTAGTGCTGGGTTAAATCTTGTATAATCTGCCTCCTAACCACTATACTATATTACCACTCACAAAACTCTGCATCTCCAGTTTCTCTGGAAAAATCAGATGATCTGGTAACATATTCCCACATGGGACCAATTGACCAGAGCCAAGGAGCTAGATTCTCCTGAAGGCAGGGCATCTTTTCTTCTGCTTGGTAGAATCCCCACCTGGCCTGCTTCTGGGTCCTTGAGGTCTGACCCCTGCTCTAGCCATGGCACACCTGAATTTACCATGTTGAAGGACAGATGGTAGATATATCACAGATACTTGTACACTGCCCCAGACCAACCTGGATATCAGGTTGTAGGCATGAAGCTCTAGTGGGAGAGAAAGCTAGAAGGTTAACCTGGGCCAGAAGAGCATGTGGCAGTGATAGAATGTATGGATGGGTGGAATGTCAGGATAAGTGTTGGTAAGCAATGGAGAAAATTACAAGAAACAGAAGGTACATATCCCATGGCTGTTAAGATGCCCATCAGAAGGCAGTGTGGATCAGTGAGAAGAGTGTGGGCTAGCACGGCCCAGGATTCCATCGCTTAGCAGCTCTATCACCTTGGACAAGTTACTTATCTTCTCCAGCTTCCATTTCCTGGACTATAAAGTGGGGCAATGACATTTTATCTCCAGGTGGTGAAAGGATTTAAATAAGAGTATGCAAAGTCTCTATGACTCCTGTTCATATATATAACAAAAATACTTTTCTTACTAATCATTAATATTTTCATGTTTTTCCCTAGATTTACAAAGCAAGAAGAAACTAGGAAGCTATGGTAAGTACCAGGTGATTATTGGATCTTCATCTTTCAAGCGTCCAGATCTGGCTGGCTTCATCTGACCTGTAGCCCAAACAGCTGGCAGATTTGCCCTTATGGTTGATGATATTTATTGACTTTGGGCCAAACCAGAGATGATAGAGCAGAGTCTAGAAGAAATTGACATGGAGTAGGGGAAAACCAGGGAGCTGAGAAAGATTTGTGAGCAAAGATTTTTAGTAAAACTTTAAAAATGAAAAACCCAAATATCCAGCAATACACTAAGTGGCTGACAATTTCTTCCTTCAGCAAACTGAGTACCTATGATGGTCCAGGTGCTGGGGATGCAGATGTGAACAAAACTAGACATGGCCCATGTCTTCCCAGCACTGGATAGATAGCTGGTTAAATGAATGACATCACACTCACTCTGGAATGTTACACTATCATTAAGAAGACAGTTTGCAAAGAATCAATAAAACAGTGTGATCTCATGTTATAATAGAGAGTTACAAAGCAGGGTGCAGAACTGTATTTATAGTATTAACTGGGTCATATAAATCACCCATAATCTATAACTCAAAACAATTACCAACAGTGTAGTCCATTATATTCAGGTTTTTCTTTTTCTATTCTAAACACATCTACTATATTCATAGAATAAACTATTAGAAAATGAAGAAGAGTGTTGGTAGTTGTTATTCTTGGGTTGTGGGATTATGAGTGCTTTTTGCTTTCTTCTCTATGATTTTCTAGATTGTCCAAGGTTCCTATAATAAGGATGTATAAACAGGAAATCAGTCAATTAAAACACAGTCACAGTCATGCATAGGACTTCTCTTCCCCATTTATTTTCTCTTTCTCCTTGCTGTTGGTTTCTCTAGGGCAGAGCACGCAGGCCTCTACCTGGGCAGCACAGGCATTGTGAGAAATGCTTCAACCGTCACTGCCACATTCCTGTGGAGCCTGATGTCTCCTGTCTGGTGATAAACTGTCACCTGTCCTGTGGTGCCACCTTCCACATGTGCAAAGAGGCAGAGCATGAGCTCCTCTGCCCTCTGGAGGAGGTTCCATGCCTCAACTCTGAATATGGCTGTCCCCTTTCCATGTCCCGCCATAAGCTGGCCAAGCACTTACAAGTGTGCCCCGCCAGTGTGGTCTGCTGCTCCATGGAGTGGAATCGCTGGCCAAATGTGGACTCTGAAACAACCCTTCATGAGAACATCATGAAAGAGACCCCCAGTGAGGAGTGTTTGGACACAGCTCTTGCCCTCCAGGACCAGAAGGTCCTTTTTAGATCTTTGAAAATGGTAGAACTTTTCCCAGAAACTAGAGAGCCCACTGAAGAGGAACCTACTATGAATGGTGAAGCCAGCTGGGAGGAAATGGGAGGAGCAGTGGGTGGAGCAGAAGCCAGTTTGGTACCACATGGAGCCTTATCAGC
This sequence comes from Enhydra lutris kenyoni, assembly GCF_002288905.1. Classification (NCBI taxonomy): domain Eukaryota; kingdom Metazoa; phylum Chordata; class Mammalia; order Carnivora; family Mustelidae; genus Enhydra; species Enhydra lutris. Next base: position 23,602,262 of record NW_019154123.1, read on the forward strand.
AACTAATGGAGAGATGGTAGAACTGAGTCAAGAAGAACGAGAGGTGTTAGCCAAAACCAAAGAAGGGATGGACCTGGCCAAGTTTGACAAGTGGGAAAATATATTCAGCAAAGAGCATGCAGCCTCTGCTTTAACAACCTCATCAGTAGGTTGTGAGAGTAAGAGTGGGTACAACCCAGGGAAAGAACAGTTTTCTAGCGACAATAACATGGTAGGAGAGGAGACTCTCAAAGAGAAAGAACCACAGGAAAAACAGAAGCAGCAGGACTTTCATGCAGCCCTGGAAACAACAGGGCTCGCGCCTTGGCAGGATGGTGTTCTGGAAAGACTGAAAACAGCTGTGGATGCAAAGGACTATAATATGTACCTGGTGCACAATGGGAGGATGCTTATTCACTTTGGTCAGATGCCTGCTTGCACACCTAAGGAGAGAGACTTTGTTTATGGCAACCTTGAGGCTCAGGATGTGAAGACTGTTTACACCTTCAAAGTTCCTGTGAGCTACTGTGGGAAGCGGGCTCGTGTTGGAGATGCCATGTCGAGTAGTAAGCCAAGTGAACACAAGGCAGTAGACACTTCAGATTTAGGGATCACGGTGGAGGACCTACCCAAATCAGATCTCATTAAGACCACCCTCTTGTGTGCTTTAGAAAGAGAACTTAAAGGTCATGTCATCTCTGAATCCAGGAGCATTGATGGGCTGTTCATGGATTTTGCTACACAGACATACAATTTTAAGCCAGAACAATTTTCCTCTGGGACAGTGCTGGCTGACCTCCTAACCAATGCCAACCCAGGAGGGCTCCATGTGGAACTCCACAGTGAGTGTGTGACCAGGAGACACAACAAGAGCAGCTCTGCCTTCACTTTCACTTGCAACAAATTCTTCAGGAGGGATGAATTCCCCCTACATTTCAAGAATGTCCACACAGACATTCAATCATGTCTCAATGGCTGGTTCCAGCATCGATGCCCTCTCGCCTACTTGGGATGTACTTTTATTCAAAACCATTTCCGTCCCCCAGGGCAAAAGGCAAAAGTGATCTATAGTCAGGAGCTTAAGACCTTTGCCATCAAGCCAGAGGTTGCCTCAGAGCTGAGTGAGAGAAAGAAGAACAACCATCTCTCAGGCCATGGAGGAAAAAGCCAGAATTGTCTAACCAGCCTGCCCCTGGAGGTTTTGCAGTACATTGCTGGGTTCTTGGACAGCATCAGCCTGTCCCAGCTTTCCCAGGTGTCTGTGCTGATGAGAAATATCTGTGCTACTTTGTTACAAGAGAGAGGGATGGTCCTCCTGCAGTGGAAGAAGAAGAGGTATTCTCAGGGAGGCACCTCCTGGAGAGTCCACAGAGAGGCAAGTAAACCCTCATTCATTCATTCATTCATTCATTCATTAAACAACTATTTAGTAAGAGGAAAATAAGTTTGTCTCAAATGATATTTGAGTCAAATATCATTTCTATGTGGCAAGCACTGTACTAGGCACTGGCATTACACTAGGTTCCTGGGAAGAAGACATAATCCTTGAACTCAAGAAGGTCATTCTGATGTAGAAGTCAGACCTATAGACATATAAAAGGCAATACAGATAGTCGTACCTGTTTATCTCTGTGTATATGTCCTGGGTATCTTCTGTTTGCTCACGTGATTCATTCTCCAACCCTGTCCACTATGATGTCCCCCAGGAGTGATTTCTACAGACTGCCTCAATCAACAACCTTGCCGTCCAGCTTCCAGCTGGGCGAATCTAATGCGAGTGTGTCAGCGGAAATGGAGGGAGAAGAGTGAGTTGACAAATCTATTCTCCCTGCATGCATTCTCCCCTCCTCCCCTCCATGACACTAGCACTGGCCATGTCCCTCTACTGAAGATGACTATATCAAGTGACTCTCTCCACACAATTACTCATTCTTGGTTCCAATGACCTCCTTTCTTCTTCCCTTTCAGGCCCAGGGTGTTACACTCTAGATTGTTACTAGCCTGGGTACTACATTATATCTTGTGGCTTACCTACACCCTGCCCAGACATTTGCATATCATTATTTTTTTAAATTTTCTTCAATTTACCCAATTTAAGTGTGCCATCTGTTTCCTGCCTTGGAGTCTGATACAGTATGCCAACAAATTCTCCTCGGTCCCATATCAACTAATTTAAAAAACAACAAAACTGTTTTTGCCTTTGTTAAAGACATTTTGAAATTCTAAAATAATCTGGTCCACCAATCTCTCCTGGTTCAAATATCTATTTACTTTCTCAAAAAACTCTGCTATATAAATCAAAGAGTCTTTCTCTTTGGAAAAATCTTATTCCTTTTTCCTAATCTTACTGAACTGCATCATAACTTCTATCAGCTTATATCATACAAAAGTGAAACTCCTAATTCATTACTTATGAGATGCCCTTGGCATCCTTTCCCATGGTAAATATGTGGTAATATGAACTACAAATTGATGATACCCATTTAGATCAATAATTCTATAATCACACTATAGAATTTCTTCCCAAAATGTGGGTGTGTGCAAAATGGCACTGGAGTTAGAGTTGTTTACACCTATTTTCACTGATTATGTCTAAAATATCTTATATGTTTTCCATTAATTATTCCCTGAGCAATCTTCTCCAAAAAATAATTGTCAGACTCTCCTTCATGTAGCCAGGCCTGCATCCATGTGTTAAACACTGACTGCCACCCATCCACATGTTAGGGATAAACATGAATAAGACTGAGATCCTACCCTCAGGAACTGTATGGTCTAGAACTATCTAATATCTTCCTCTATAAAATCAGATGCAAATAATTTACATATTAGAAATTTCATTATTTTTTGGCTCATGTTTGTTCCCTATTCAGTAATTGCTGACCACTCCTGAATATCATTTGAGACAAACTAATTTTCCTTTAGAAAGGAAAAAAGAGAATTTTAGTTGGAGCTCAAGAATGCTTATATTAAAATACCTTTTTTTTTTAAAGATTTTATTTATTTATTTGATAGAGAGAGATCACAAGTAGGCAGAGGCAGGCAGAGAGAGAGGGGGAAGCAGGCTCCTTGCTGAGCAGAGAGCCCTATGTGGGGCTCGATCCCAGGACCCTGGGATCATGACCTGAGCCAAAAGCAGAGGCTTTAACCCACTGAGCCACCCAGGCACCCCTAAAATACCTTTTTTTAAAGTGAAAACAGCAATAGTTCTAAGATCCCTGGAAACACTTTTCTTATATTGGAACAATGATAATAAACTGAGGGTAAAGTGTCAAGTTGAAAGGGTATCAAGTTATGTCTACCCTGATAGCCAGATTTTAAGACTAGTGACTTTGCCACCACATCCTAGGTGGAAAGGCAAAAAGGGGTTTTTGTACCAGACACTTGGATTTCTCCTGAGGTTTCTGTTCTAGTGTGACTCTTCTTAGTTAGGATACTTTTAGTTTTAAGCAACAGAAAACCAACTTAAAACAGCATCAATAATAAAGAGAACTGTCGTCCAAAGGCAATGGCTCAGGTAAAGTTTGATCTGGCAGCTCAAAAATGCCCCCAAATGACCTTTTACTTTCTATTTCTTACCTCTACTTCCTCTCTTATGGCTCTATTCTAAAACACAGCTCTCCCTTGGTGGTCCCTGGGGGCTGCCAGCAGCTCCTAAGACTGAAGTTCCCCAGCTGAAGTAGAGAGGGGAAAAAGAGAACCTGCTTCTTGATATCTCTAGCAAAAGTCCTAGGGTAGGGCGCCTGGGTGGCTCAGTTGGTTAAGCGACTGCCTTTGACTCAAGTCATGATCCTGGGATCGAGTCCCGCATCAGGCTGCCTGCTTGGCCAGGGAGTCTGCTTCTTCCTCCACCCCTTCCCCTTCTCGTGCTCTCTCTCTCTCAAATAAATAAATAAATAAAATCTTTAAAAAAAATAAAAGTCCTAGGGTAGAGTCCAATTGATGCAAATTGTCTTGATTTGAACCATGTGTCTTTATAGCGCAGATCGCTGTCGCTGTTGGGAGAGGGTGGGTGTGTGTCTACAGCAGAGTGCTGTAGGCATTCCCACACAATTATATGGCTAGCTGGGAAGATAATCAATTGGAAGGGTGATCTAGGAATTGGATATTGACGAAAGAGTTAGGAAATGTCTGCAGCGGCTAAACACTCTCTGGAAGCTAAGAACGTGAAGAACAGAAAGGTATTACACTCTTTAAATAAAGCCAGCCTAAGGGTATTGCCCCAGTGTTCACTTTTGAACTTCCATGTTTCCTAACAGATCTGGCAATTCAGCAGCCTCTTCTCCAAAATCAAGAGCTGGGAGTTTAATGAAGTTGCCTCTATGGCTGAACACCTGAAGGACTGTCCTTTCAACATTGTAGAGCATAAGACGGACCCAATTCTTTTGACCAGCATGTGTCAGCTCCAGGAGCAGGCCCGAGAGAGCTTAGTTACCACCTTTAGAGCCAGACCACGAGGTAGACACACCTGCTAAAGATTCAGAAGCCACCATCCTTGGATTCATTGAAAGTAGGACAGAATGATTTTGAGGACTTCCTTCTATAAACTGCATATGTGCTTACCTAGGTGTGTTAAAGCATGCACTGCCCTAAACCTGAGCAAGTGCACAAGGTCTGAGAATTTCCAAAGCCACGGCTTGTACACTTGCTATAAGGGCCATACTGATAACTTATTTCCTCCCCCCACCCCTTTCTCTCCCCTAAAACAAATCAGTCTGAGGAGAAAATAGGTAACTTGAGGCCATTTGAAAGATGAGCCCAAGTCGTAGGAAATGAGAGAGCAGTGAAATTCCAGAACCAGCACAGGCCTGTGCTTTTGTGGAGAACATTTTAGTTGATGAGCACTTTCAAATTTAGAGGGTAGGCTATGCAGGGGTGGGAGCTGAGTTGCATCCCAGGGCACCCAGGGTGAAAGGCACACGGTTTGACGGTTCTGGAGCTGGGGTTATCTTGAGAGTTAAGTCCAGGTCTTCTTTTTGTCACTCCACCGCCTGTAAGCCCAGGAAGTCCAAGCACAGTACAGCCCAATAAAATGGAGACCTTGGCTGAGCACAGCAGCATCAAGGGCACCGCAAGCCAAAGAATGAGAGGCAGAAATGAGGTCACAGAGTTCACTGTGGAGAATCTTGGCAGTATATAGGAGAGCCTTGCAAAATGAGGAAGAGTTCAAAGAAGACATTGTATTAATGGAGAAAATTAGCACTAAAAGCCACAAGCCTACTTTTAAACATGTCAAAAATGAACTAAGAGTCAGGGTTATTTTCTTCTTAAGATTATATTCTAGGTTTGGATTTGGGATAGCATAGGCACCAGCCTGAGCTAGCTGAGATGACTGCAAGACACTAATACCAACTCCAGTGTCAGGCAAGAGTGCATGCCCAGAGAGACCTCTCCTTCGGCAAAGTCCAGACAAGGCGCAGTTCCTGTGGCACCAGACACCCGGTCCCAGACACCACTCAAGTACCTGGTCAGGGGCCATGGGAAGGAACACACCTGAACATAGTAGATCCCTGTAATTGCTCCTACCTATTGTTGTTCATGACTCTAGTCTGTCAGAAATGGGTGATAACATTGGTCTTGGGTAACAGTGAATACTCATGAAAACAAGAGTAAAATACATAATAGAATCTGCCTTCCCCTAAAGCAGGGTTTCTCAGAACTACTGACACTTTGAACTGAATGGTTCTTTGTTGTAAGGGACTGTCCTATGTGTTGTAGGATATTTAGCAGCATCTTTGGCCTCTATCCAATAGATACTTGTAGCACATGCACTGCTGTAAAAACCAAAAGTGCTTCCAGACATTGCCAAACATCCTCTGGGAGTGAAACCACTCTGGGTTGAGAATCACCCTAAACAATGTCATACCAGTGCCAATAACTTAGGGTAAGATTTTTGGTACAGTAAAACCTTACATAATGATCTACAGTGGTTGTGATTTTATGTAGCTCTTCTTTATTTACTAGATAAGTTTTAGACAGATGTGACTTTAAGTTGGGAACTAGATGGAGCTGATTGATTGGTGTGCCTTTATGTCCTTAAGTCATGTGCAAAAACATATCCTTTCAGCTCTCTCCAGATGTAGCAGAAACAGGGCATATTGAGCTATTTATCTTGGGTTTCTTTCCCTCTCACCTGAATCAGTGCCATTTTCCCAGCAGTCCTGAAGCAAGTGAGAAAGAGGAGAAAAGGAGGACAGATATTATGGGCAAGCAGAGAACAAAGAATTTAGATAACAAAAAGAAAGAGTCTAGTCAATCTGGATGCTTATTATTGACTGGGTCTCTCTCTCTCTGAACATGGTACAGAGCTAGTATAGATGAAGTAGAGGACACTTGTGAGAAGAGTCACAAGCAAGTCTGAGCAAGCCTCAGAGTAGAAACCTGCTCGTCTTTTCATTATCATGCACCACAACTTACTTGGTAATGTAACTCTATGTTTCTTAATCCATTTTGCTTGGTTTATATTTCATATTTGTATATAAGGCACCATTTTCTAAAAATACAACTATAGTGTGAGTTATGATTTTTATTCAGTGAAGATGAGTAACTGGAAACAACTGAACACTGAAGTGGAAAAAAGGAAAAGTTCTTCAGGTATCAGTTCCATGTGTTTTGAATCTAGCTCCTTCCTATCTGGAGAAAGAAAGCTCCTGTAGTCCACTCTGGGTTTCTTCTTTTATTAGACAAAGAGAGAAAGGGGAGCTATTGACCAAGGGAGATGAAAATCAGGGGCTTCTCTTGGGCAGATGAGAATTAAAGAGAAAGGAAGAGAGTAGAGTATTTTCCTTTACTACCTGGGCAGGGCAGGTTCCACAGAACAGCCAGGAGACTGCCCGTATGGCTCTGTGGACTGCACACTTGCAGTTCTTTATTTACCTAGTTGTTGCCTTTGGAGCAATATTGATCAGCATCATCAAACACATTTGTTAAGATATTTAATTGAATATGTTGCAGGAAACCAGGATACTACAGGTGTCGACAGGTCTACACAAACAAGCACATTTTATGGTGAGAAGGCAGTGGGAGCAAAAAGGAAGCCTCTTAGAGAGACTGTAGATCAGACAGAAAAATGACTGAATTCATGAGATGAGGCCGTGGTGAGTAGCATGAGCTCCAGAATTACCTGACAGAGGCAAGACAGCTAGACATGGCCTCAGATTAAGAAGAAGCTGAGGGGGAGTGAAAAGGAATAGGGACAGGAGATTGGACAGGGTGGTGTCTATGAACAGACCCTTAATGAGTAGCACCACCAAGAATGTAATCCAGAGTAGAGATCAGTCAGATGTGGAGGGCGAAGTCTGTAGCACTGAAACAGAAAGGAAGTTTCTGTCTAATAATGAAAGGAAAATTGAAAAGCAATGTGGGGCTTGGAGATGTAACCGGAAAACCACTTTGAGAGTCTGGTCTCTGTGTGATATCAAGTCAAACTGAAGTGAAGGATGAGATTGTGTATATCTCTGAAGACTTGCCTCTGGATGCTGGAAATCTCAATGTCTGTAAAAGCAGAAATAAAAGCTGTTTTGCAATCTGGATGGCTACCTGGGTGAGTCTTGTAAGTTAGGTCTAAAGACAGATTTGTGAATCCCTGGCACACGGGTCATTGTGGAAACAAAGGAGTGTATGTCCTAAAGAAAAACCAAGGACCAGCCTGAGGGATGCAGTGCTCTAGTCATGTGAGGAGCTCACTAACTTTACAAAGTCCTAGAGCAATTCTGGATCTCAATCACTAATCCTAGCTCCCCCTTGATCCCACTGTTTTCTTTATCTTTGCTCCAAATCCCTGACTTTTATTCTGATTTTGCCCATGATCTCCTATCAGACCTCGCTGAACCCAGTGGGCTGGGGCTTCTCATTCTTTCTCAACCCTATCATTTGGTGATTTGCTTTTTGTCTACCACTAGCTATCCAAAATGGATTCACCTCTTTTCTTATCAGCCTTGGCCCTGGACCATATAGAATGTTCTTAAGTTTCCTCTGCCTTCTACTTGGTTATCAATTTCAGTCAACTAGCTACAAGGGAGCCTGAACGTTCTCTAGTAGAGGCCACTGTCTCTGACCCTAAATCCTTTTAACACCTTATTGGAGTCTGTGGTCCTTTAGCTTTGGTCTCTTTTTATTGGCCAAATCTCCCTTTTCCTCCTTTCAATCCCACAATTTAGGTTTCTTCTTCAAGAGTCATGTCCTAAAAGAATGTAGTTATTATTCCTAGGAAGAAAGTGGAGAGCCTCTTATAACTGCTAAAGCCAAAAAGTTGAACTGCTTTACTGTGGACTCTTTTTGGCCCCCGTCACCCTATCTTACTGCCATTTTCCAGGTCATTGTGTTTTGGATTGGGTTTAAATACAGTCTAAGGAAAAAGCCCAACCCTTGATATCCAGGGTACAGGGCAGACAAGAGGAAGCCTTATAGATATGCCTGAAAGAGGGAAGAATTGGAGCCGTGAGAGTAGAGGCACTGAGGGCTGCATAAAAAGTACTATTTACCTCATCAAAGAAATGAATCATAGTCCCATTTTATTTCTGATTTAAGACTGAACAGAGAGAAGATTTAAGAAAAAAATCTCTGCAGAAACATAGAGTGGGTTAATAGCACAGCCAGGCAAACCAGGCAATTTAGATGTACCTTCCCATGTAAGCAAACCAGGAGGCTCAGAGCTCACAAACAGAGAAAGGAAGCACTTGGGGTATTGGAGGAAGCATTCATGGGGAAGGAGGAAGGACCACAAGATAAACGTCCATGAGCTCATCTCAGATAGAGAGGACACTGAGTGGAAGGAGACCCCTTCCTCACGCTGTCTCTGCCCCAACCCCTAGTGGAGAGGGAGAGGAAAGTCTGTCTAAAATATCAGGCAACTCATGACTCTTGTAGCAGGAATGGGGCATGAGTGGAGGCAGAACCATTTTGGCCATGGGAAGTCACAGTGCAGAAGACAGGGAGGGCCAGTTACTGAAGGAGCTTGACATAGTTTGCAGGAAAGAGTCCAAAGTGGCCATGGCAACGTCCCCGCCACCAGCCCTCGTCCACCATCTCAATGTCAGTGATGATATCATCAGGATCAAAGGAAATCTCGTCACTTCCCTCTGGGGAGGCAATTGATGGAATATTAGTATGGTCAAACAGTAATCCTTCCATTCCTGTGCCCACTATAAACCTCAGGGAGGGAAAGGGTTATTCTTCTTGATGCCAAGGCTGGTCCTTCACTGACCCCCAGAATCCATCTCCCTCTCTCCTAGTAAGGGCCTCCAGGCATAAGACCCCTGAGTCAACTCCAAACCTACCTCCTTGGTAATCATACAAGGCGATAGCTGAGATCCCTGCTCCAGTCCCAGCTGGGTTGCTAGATGATTCTGCATAATGAGAAATATAAACATGGTCTCACCAACATGGAGAAGGAAAACAGGTCCTTCCAGAGAATGGGGCAATTCTTCCTCTTGCCCTACCCCAGACTAGACCCAATTCAGGAGCTGTTTCTCCCCCACCACTCACCAGCCAGAGTGGAGGGACAAGATGGATTCTCAATTTCAAGCACATCTTCATAGTCCCCATCTGGTTCACCATCCTGCTCCTGTCTATCCATTTCTCCAACATCCTCATAGTCATTCTCAGGCTCAGGCTCAGGCTCTGCTTCATACACTGGCTCCTCTTCCAGCTGCAGGCCTTCCAGAGTCCTGGGAGGCAAAGCTGGGGGCTCTTCTTCCTGAGAAGAGATGGTGTGGATCAAAGCAACTTCCACCCACCAGGAGCTGCCTCTCTAAAACCTCCAATGGAGGACTGCTAACTAAGGCTTCCATGTATCACCATCCTACCACTTCTACCCTCTATCCTTACCTCCATCTAATAACCTCTCCTAGAAAACCCAGTCTTTTATCCATATTCATTCCTTGACCTCCTCCCATACCCACCTACTCAAAACACCTACCAAGAGGTGATAGGAGGGAAATGTAAAGGGAGCGAGGAGAGGGAAATGGAAAACAAGTCTGATTCCTTGAATGATCAGGAAAGAATTGAAGCAAAAATACATTTTTGGGAATACCACAGGCAGGTTGCCCAACTGTCCTGGTCTGGCCAGGAATTCATGACCCGCAGAATGCAAGACTTTCAGTGCTAAGACCGGGATGGTACCAGACAAACCAGGATGGTTGGTCACTTCATATGACCCACCTTCCTAGGACATGAGGAGATGGGAAAGGAGCAGACAATCTTTGGGGGTCCACTTACCTCTGGGGGATTCTGCCTCAAGGGCGGGGCAGGCACTGGGTGTTCCTTACTGGTTCTCACAGGCCCAGGCTCTGATGATGGACAGCTCCCTGCTGGAGGCCAGGCCTGGGGAGAATAAAGCATCTCTCTTTTAAGTATCTAAACCTCCCTCTTTTATCTTATATTGACCAGGAGCACCTCTTCCTGTCTCTGCCAATCCAAATCAACCACCCCCAAGGTGGGCTCCAATCTGAAGTGATAGCTCCTTCTTCTTGTTCCTGCAACAATGACCAGCTGCACAGTCAAATATGCAAATCTTGGTTTATGTAAATCTGGGATTTTCCTCCCTTAACATTTTGGTATATATGAGGCCCAATCACTCCAACTGAAATCTTCCTGAAGACAGAAAGATTTCAGACTGTCTGACACCAGGGAGGCCTGTGCCTTATTTTCCATCAATGATTTGGACTCCTTAGGCTCACATCTGGGCAAGGAATCCTGGATGTGAAGCCCAGAAGGCCAAGCACTCACCTCTGAAGAGATTTTCTTGGGCACCGGGGCTGGCACTTCTGGCTCTCCCACAGTGTCCACTGGCTGCTTAGCCTCATGGCTCATCTTTATCAGGGCCTTTCTCTCCTGTTGCTGCCTGGCTATCTGCTGTGCCTTTTCTTCTTCCTCCCGCTTCCTCTTCTCCTCAGCCATAGACTCAAATTTTGCCTTCAACCCACGGGCACTACTAGAAGCTGCAGACACAGGCAAAAGGAATTAGGATTGTCTTGGGTAACAGGTAGGGGTGGGGGTTGGCCCTCAAAGGAAGAAAGGGAATTGGTTAAATATCCAAGCAGAGAGCAGATGGAGAGGAACTCATGAGAGGAAAGGTAAAGAGGTACTAATGGGGGAACAAGGGGATTACAGAAGGAGAATGGAGCCCTAAAGCCCAAATTTCCATGTAGTCAGGCCATGCAATCTCAGACTATTGTCCTTTCTAAGTTATGAACCTTGCTCCCCTAACTACCATCATTTCCTCTCTACATTCCTTAAATCTGTATGCCCTCTGACAACCACCCACCCTCTCTTCCCACATCCCAAGCTCTTGTCCTTCTGTATTCTTCCCAAATGGCTCCCTATCCCTCCCTCCCTGTGATCTCTGCTTACAGTTCTTTTCCAATGTCACTCGGTCTCTCTATACACTTAACCTGGTTTTTTTTAGTAGTATGAATCTGGAAATATATGGGCAGGGTCAAGTCTATCTCAGCTAGTCTAGGTAGTTAAAGGCATGGGAAGAGGCAGTCTAGGCATAAGAAATAATGAGAAGGGAGAGGTGGTTGAGGAACATAGAGGAAAGGAATTGTTAAGACTCACCAGCTTCAATGGGTGTCGTCTTTTTATAAGCTGTGGTTGGAGCCTCCATTTCATTGAAGCCAACAGCGCTCTGCAGTGAGGAGAAGAGTATACATGGTGTGGGGAGGAGAAGAGTATACATGGTGTGCGGAGGAGAAGAGTATACATGGTGTGGGAAGGAGAAGGGAATGGTAACGACCTAAAGTCAATATTGGGGTTTGGGGCCTCTATAGGACGTATCCCTGACCATTTGATGATCAGTAGTTAAATAGGGTATTCTGATATTGTTATTTTGTGGCAGAGAGCAGGATAAAGAAGTTCTAAACTGGTGGGCTCAGCTCCCCTTTTTGAAAGGTCAGTGTACCTTGTGTCTCACACCTCTAAGTCCAGTTGCCTAGAATGCAGCAAGGCCCCAGCCAATGCATGAAGAAGAACTGATGTGAATGGAGTGAAGAGAGATTACAGATTGAATTAAGCAATGCCTAGCAATGAATGAAATTTCAAACATCACCTTGCCCTGAAGTTTATGTGTTTGTCTCTCTCTGACCCCCTCCATTCTCCTTAGTTAAAGCTCAGGCTGCAGAAGACTTGTCCATTAGATGCTGAAGGCAGTCAGTGGGGAGTATAGGAAGACAGCTCAGGACACTTAGAGTTTAGTGACCTATTCTCAAGACATTGGTGTGCTGGTGCTTTACCTTATCCACTCGGTCCTTCTGGATTCCATACTGACCACCAAAGCCCTTGGCATAATCTACAGGACAAAAGTTTTGAGAGTCATAAGAAGAGTTAAAATGCTAGGAATGTCTAGGTAGAGGAATCATGGGAAGAAAGACCAGAAGACAGGAATGTGGAAAACAGATGGATGAGGAGGTATGAGAATCAGAGGATAGACAGAGGCATGGATGGGAAGAGGCAGAAAAGGATTGAGAGAGAATGGACGGGAGGGAGATGTGAAGAGCAAAAGAGAAAAAGAGAGAAGTGACAGAAAAGGAAGGAACATAAAGGAAGAAATGGGGAAAAAAAAATAAGGAGAGCCCTTCAGCCATCCAGGTGTCCCAGGGAAGAGAGAGACCTCTCTGTCCTTGTGAGGCAGAGTGGCCCATGAGACACATAGCCCCTATCACCCCCGTGTCATCACCCAGCCTGTCTGTCTTTACCCTTTACTCAGTGATTCCTTCTCTTTGGTCTCTTCTGTCCCGCTCCTAATCTTGCTGTTTTCCTCTCTACCTTCCTGGTTTCTCCCCACCCCCTCACCACCTCCACTGTACATCTGTACCTCTGTATTCTGGGTCCTCTGTGTCAGCTTTCGGAAAGGAAGGAGAGCTCTATGCTACTGTGTGACCTCCTTCCTCTCCAACTCCAACTCACCTCTCTGAGACTCGTGTTTCTCTGTTTCTCCTTTGTAGTCATATCCCACAGCAGCCTTGTCCCGTTTATCCTTCTCTATCCCATAGCGGCCTCCAAAGCCATGAGAGTAATCTATGGTGAAAAGAGTAGTCATGAGAGCCCATTCTCATCCCACAGGAAGGTGTTGTGGAAGAGACAAGTCAGGAGGAATGGGCGCAGAGATAGGGGCCTGGGAAGGCAGCGGGCTAGAATCTAGGTGGATTAAAGAGAAAGTGTCCTAAGCCATCTTTTGTAAACTTTAATTCAACATTGTTCACTCCTTTCCTCTCCTTTACTTCCATCCCAAGAAGAGGAGACCATTTCAATTTTCTCCCTTCTTCAAGGAAGGGGAAGGTATAAAGAATGTAAAGACAGATTTTTAGGGGGAAAGAGGAAGATACATACAAAATTTATGCCTGTCCCTACTCCCATATAAACACTTAGAAATGTCTGCTAAAATATAACAATCTTTCTTTTTGTCAATAGTGAAGCTCAAGAGACAAGAAAAAAAAATCCTGGCTCCAGAAACAAATAGATGAATCAAATCAGTAGAGATGAGGGTAATTATGAGCTGACTCAGAAAACCCAGGGGTGTTTTAAGTCCCAAATTTATTATCTGGATTAGGAACTAGGGTCATGTGTTCTTACACAAGAACAGGGGGCCGGAGAATAAGAAATGGCAGTCTACCCATTCTTATAAAAGAGTTCTAGAAAAATTCTACTCATTTGTGTGGGGAAATGGTGAGGGGGGTTGTAGTTTGTTTAGCATTTGGTAGGGGGAAATTTTAACTATGGGACTCAGAAACTCCAGGCCTACCCTGAGTAGGTAGAATGCAAATATCCAGTTTTATACCACTTATATTTCACAGGAATTCTAAGCTGAGAAATTAATTCTGATCTGGAAAAATACATACCACAGAAAGAATACGTATCAGAAAGATGGCAGGAATATGAGACAGAGTAGACCTCAATATAAAATGCATTGTAAGAGACGAGAGAGATATAACACAATAAGAGAACAAATCACCATTAATGAAGGATATGTATGCTGGTATAACCTATTAACAGAATCACAACTCATGAAACAAAAACTGACAGAAACAGGAAGAGAAATAGAAAAATCTGAGATCCTAGATAAAAAATTTTGATACTCCTCTTACATTAATTGATAGAATGTTTAGACAAAAAGAATCTAAAATTATATAAGGCCCAAACAACATTAGCAACTAACAAGACCTAAATGACATTTACAGAACATTATATCCCCAAACTGCAGAATACACTTTTTTTTGTGCACATAGAACATTCACCAAGATAGTCCATATGGTTGGGGCACCTGGATAACTGAGCTGGCTAAGCATCCAACAACTGATTTTGGCTCAGGTCATGATTCTTAGGATCATGAGATCAGGCCCTGCAACTGGCTCTGCACTGGGCATGGAGCCTGCTTACTACTCTCTCTCCCTCTCCCTCTGCCCCTTACCCCTGCACTCTCTTGCTAAAATCAATCAATCAATCTTTTAAAAAATCAAAATAAAAAATAGACATCCAAATGAGAATGAGAATTTCCAATATACACCATAATGTGTTCTAGAAGAAGGAATAAAAGACAGAAGAGGAGAGGCACTATCCAAAGAAAACATGCCTGAGACTTTCCATAATGGAAGTATTTCTCAGGTTGAAGAGGATCGATAAGTCTCAGGTAGGATAAGAGAAATAGATCCAACCCCTAGATATATCCTGATGATATCTGAGAATATCAGAGACAAAAAGAAAGCCTTTCATGGAAAAAAAAAAAAAAAAAAAACAGAGAGATAAGACATGTTACCTACAAAGGAATGATGGTTAGACTACCCAAGAGTAGTTTAAAAAGAGGATGAAAAAAGTAGCCAAAGAGGATGAAATAATACCTTCAAAGTGTTCAAAGTGATGAAGGGAAAATAACAATGAAGAATGGAACAAAATGTATTTTTCAGACAAAGTCTGGGAGTTCTTTCGTAGGTTCTCGCAGAAAGTATTATCAAAGGATATACTTTAATAAGAAGGAAATAGAAGAAAGGAGCAAATAATGAGATACAATAAACAGTGATGCTCCAGGAACTTGACAAATACATTGGCCAATTTAAATAAGTATCCACTAAATAATAATAATGATTCATTTTTGTGGGGTTTAAAAACACATGGAGGGGTACCTGGATGGCTCAGTTGTTAAGCATCTGCCTTTGGCTCAGGTCATGATCCCAGGGTCCTGGGATCAAGCCCCGCATCCGGCTCTCTGCTCAGAGAGGAGCCTCCTTCTCCCTCTCCCTTTGCCCCTCACCAACTCCCACCCTTACCTCCCCCAGCTCATGCTCCACCCCCACTCCCACTCGTGCTCCTCCCTTATGCTCCTCCCACCCCTGCTTATCTCCTCACCCCACTTATGCTCTCTCTCTCTCTCTCTCTCCCTCTCTCTTTCACTCTCAAATAAAATCTTTTAAAATACATAAATAAATAAAACAAACTGTGGAACTACATCGTGGGACTAGAGGGAGTTGATGACAGCTGTTAGGAGGTGAAGTCTGAGCAGAACAGGTCAGTCAGGTTGCTAAGGCTGAAGAGCAGGGTCCTTGCCTTTCTGAGATGCATGCTTCTCCACTTCGCCTTTGTAATCAAAGCCAACTGCTGACTACAGAGAAAACCAGAGTGCATTAGTTAGAACTGGAGCTGACAGTTTTCCCCCTCCCTCACCCATCCTTACCCCTAGCTCAGACCAGAGGCTAGTTTCTAAGAGCTCAGGACTGAGAATGAGGGTTTAACCTGGAAAGAGATGAGCACTCTGGCCTGACAGGCTGGTGTAGTGCCAGTGTGCTACAGAGCAATGAACACGGGCTTTGTATGTTCATCAGCTCCAGATTCAAACCCCAACCCCAAACTTCCCTATTTACAGTTGTTTAACTTTAGGCATATTCTTTATATTACTTAGCCTCAGTCTCCTCAAATATGAACTAAAAATAGGTAAACCTGCCTTATTAACCTCAACTATAAAATGGGAGAAATTATCCCTCTTTATTTGGGATATTGTGAATACTAAATGGGGCAAGGTGTATAAAGGATTTGCATTGTGTCACTCAGTAAATTAGTGCTTTCTTCCAAACTCTCATGAAACTGAAATGAGGTAATAGCTAAAAAAGTGCCCTGTAAAGTATAAAGCACATGTAAGTAATATTATCCCATTCCTAATTGATTATACTATGCCTCTTCTCTTTCCCTAAGTGGCAGCAGAAACCCAGAGATGTGTTTTGATGGGACAGAGGCAACTGGGAGATCCTAGCTACTCCAGGACCGGATATGTTGGCCAGTACGCAACATCACCACACAGCTGCATTCCCATCTAGCTCAGTACCTATGGGTGTCTAAGCAAGACAAGATTTCACATCTCAAGAGCTCTTAGTATGTATTGTTTCTTAATTTACAGGACACACTGATCGTTTAGGTGATTCAGTCTGTGGCTCCTGAGGCAGATGAAAGAAAGAATGATGAGAGATAGGCAATGGCAAGATGGAAGGTTAGAGAACATTCTATGTCCCATACTCCATTACTGCCTTGAAAAATTACCTTCTTTCTTTTTCCTTTTCCTTATAGCAATTTTGAACTTTTCTCCCCAACCCCCTAGAATGCTTGAAGGATTCAGGCCCACCTAGTTAATGAGGGCAGGTAAAAAGAAAATCTCAGCTAGCTATGAAGGAAATGTCCTGTCCGTATGCAGCTGCAAGGGAAAAGACACTATTCTGCACCATAAAAAACAAGCTCAAAGAGTCTGATCTGGGGCACCTGGGTGGTGCTGTTAGTAAGGCAATCTCCTCTTTTTAAAACTACTTTTTTTTTGTACAAAGGAGTCTTTAAAACCACTGGACGTCAGGGATTTGGTGCTAAATCCTGTGAAAAGTAACCTTTACCTTTTAAAAACATTATAACCCTAGTTATCTGTTTTACTTGATTGTTCGCTGCTGTGGTAATAATACTTAAACTAACATCTGTGTTCTCCTGAAAGGCATAAAAAATTATAACGTTTTGATGTTTGACTAAAAGAAGAGCTTTGAAATTTCCCTCTTCTTTCTTCATGTGTAGGTATAATAAAAATCAGTGGTTTGACAGATTCCTTATCTAAATAGAGTTTGAGAATCTTTGTCTCATTTGAATTAACACTATTCACCCTAGCATGTGGTCTCCAAAATGGCACCAAGGAACTTGTTAAGGAAGTTCATGGGAGCTATCCTCATGACAGACCTTCCTGAGTCCACTACCCTGTCTTTCCATAGGAGAAGCATAGACCCACGTTCAACGGTGTGTGAGTACTGTAAGTCTCACATGATTTGAGCTGCATAGCACAGGGAGAGACTTACCTTGTCTGCCCTGTCCTTCTCAACTCCATATTTGCCCCCAAAGCCTTTGGCAGCATCAGTCTGAGAAGAGTGCTTCTCTACCTCAGCAACATACTCATGGCCCACGGCACTCTAAGAAAAATCAGACGGAATGAGTGAAAGATAAAAATGACCATAAAAAATGAAATGGTATCATAAAAGACTCTTAACTGTAGGGAACAAACTGAGGGTCGCTGGAGGGGAGGTATGTGGTAGGATGGGGTAACTGGGTGGTGGGCATTAAGGAGGGCATGTGATGTAATGAGCAGCGGTGTTGCAAAAAACTGATGAATCACTACATTCTACCCCAGAAACTAATAACTACACTATATCTGATCTAACTTGAATTTAAACAAAATTCTGGGGGAAAAAAAAAAAAGAAACTGTACAGTCATGGGTTGGGATGTAAGAATACCAGAAATTCTATTCTGGGTCAGTCTCACAGCCTCCAGCAGTGTATCACACAAGCAATATGTGATACAAGGAGAGCAAGTTTACTTTTTCTGGAGGCTCACACATCCTAAGTCTTCTTCAATACTATTAGGAATCCGTCATTCAGGAAACTCCTATAGGATGTACTGGGAACCCCAAAGATAGAGACGAGGTAGACAGAGAGCATTTAAATCAGAAACAGAAAGGAAAGCTTAAAAAAAAAAAGGATTAATGGGTCAAAATAGAATGAGGCAGTTACTGAAGAGAGATCAAAGGGAACTGACTTAATGCTGCAGCCAATTGCATATTTCACGAAAAGAACCAGATGATTTTGTTCTGAATCTTTGTGCCTGGATGTCCATCAAATTTCAGAAGAGCCAGCAGAGCCCTGATATTTAACAGTGATTGACTCTCCACCAAAGGGGGTTGATTGACAATACTGCAAGTAGTCCCAGAGGGCATATAACTTTCCTATTCCCTTCCACTTTTTATTCCATCTATTGTTTTACTTTCTATTTGGTTTTGAAAACTCTCTCTCTCTTCCAATATTTAGATATGGATACTTTAATAATCTGGGACTTGAGTAGTACTTCAAACCAAATAATGGTATCTTGCAGGGTCTCAAGAAATTAAAAAGTTTCTCCTTCTTCCTGTATTTCCAAGCTCATGCTAGGATAAACATTATCAATACAGAGACTGATGTAAAACACTGCCCTGTTTGAGGTCCTGGGAACTCACTTTACAGTATTTTTAGGTCTGTATAGGTCAAATTTGCTTGTGAATTTAAGAATGAATGAATGTTTATCTATTTTAGTTTTTTCCTAGGAATTTTGTGGAGAATATAAGCCTATGTTGCATTTTACGCAATGACAAAACGAAACATTTCCTGAGGGTGAACAAACAGCTTTCACTGGATATATTTTTTTCTCCTTGAAGATAAATGGTTTTTTGTTATAGGCATATATCTCTATCTTTGAGGTTAGAAAAATCAATGGAAACTATGATTTATAATACAATCATTTTTATCATACTTTTATAGTAGCTAATGGATAAAGGAAAACAATATTCATACTTGAAGGCATCTAATAAATTCACATCAACATTTTTCACATGTGCATATTATATAAGGTATAAGGTATAATATATATGCAAAAAGAACACAAAGTACACAGTAAAGAAAATAATAAGAGAAGTTGCAACATCAACATAATATACAAACGCTTAAAAGCAGTATATGATTTAAAACATATTTTTTCCTTCTCCAACGGTGACCCTGTCTCCTTAGTCTAGGAGTTACAGAACTACTTGGCCTACCATGGGCCACCCCTTTTAAATTTTTGAATCTTGTTTTCCACTTCTATTTTTTTTTAATTTTTTTAAAAGATTTTATTTATTTGACAGAGAGAGATCACAAGTAGGCAGAGAGGCAGGCAGAGAGAGAGAGGGAAGCAGGCTCCCTGCCGAGCAAAGAGCCTGATGTGCGGCTCGATCCCAGGATCCTGAGATCATGACCTGAGCCGAAGGCAGAGGCTTAACCCACTGAGCCACCCAGGTGCCTCTCCACTTCTATTTTAAAGTGCAAATAACACTGGACTTTTGAACAAGTTTTAAACCATAATACCAATAAACAAATCAATCTATCTTTTGTCTTTAAGCAAATACCTTCCTTTCAACTTACCTTGTCCATGCGGTCTCTTTCCACCCCAAATCGACCTCCATACCCATGCGATGCTTTGGGCCCTGATTCCATCTCCTTCTTCTTGAGACTATCATGCTCCTCTGACACTTTGTTCCTCAGCTGGTGGATGCTGGAAGTAACCACATGACAGAGACTCATCTAGCAGGGAAGCCAAAGAATTCTCTTTCCCAGAAAAATAGAAGTCTCGAGGTATGTTGTTCATTTTTAGCAATAATCTGAGTCCCCAAAGTATATCAGTACTTGGTCTGGGAATAAGAAATAAGACCATAGCCTGATTTAAACTCTCCATCAGCCAATAATATTTCCGATAGTCTGTTATTTTGCCCACTAAATAACCTACTGATATGTTCCTCATTTTTCATGCTCCTGAATATTAGAGGATAGTGACACCAATTATATTCTTGAAACTGGGAAGTTATTTTCCTTCTGGCATTAGATATTCTCTCTCAAGAAGCACAAAAATATTTATATACCCTCTTACCCACACATTCTTGTCCTGAGAGTCTACCACAAGGAAATAATTTTAAACATGGCAAGGCTTAATGTCTAATACTATGCACTGAAACACTGTATCTAATAGCAAAATTAAGAAACAATTTATATGGCCAACACTCAGAGAATAGTTAAGTAAATCACAATATTACCTCCCAATGGCATACTAGGAAGTCATTAACAATAATAGTTAGGAAAAATGTAGCTTTGGGAGATTTATCTATACATTAAATATTTTGTGTATATTCTTGTCAAAAATGAATGCCCTTCACCTCTGTTCCCAAATCTGATAATTCCTAAAGCTAAAATCTAGTAAAACAAACAAAAAGCAGAATCAGATCTATAAATACAGAGAACAAACTGATGGTTGCCAGAGGGGATGTGGGTTGGGGAAAATGGATGAAGGGGAGATGCTGGCTTCCAGTTATGGAATAAGTATGTCACAAGAATAATAGTCACTGGGTGTTATATGCAACTAATGAATTGTTGAACACTACATAAAAAGCTAAGGATGTATTGCATGTTGCCTAACGGAATATAGTAATAATTAAAAAGGAATAATAGTCACAGCATAAGGAATATAGTCGATGATATTGTAATAGTGATGTAATGGGGGGGCGCCTGGGTGGCTCAGTAGGTTGAAGCCTCTGCCTTCAGCTCAGGTCATGATCCCAGGGTCCTGGGATCGAGCCCCTCATCAGGCTCTCTGCTCAGCGGGGAGCCTGCTTCCTCCTCTCTCTCTCTGGCTGCCTCTCTGCCAACTTGTGATCTCTGTCAAATAAATAAATAAAATCTTTTAAAAAATAAAATCATGTTTAAAAAATCGTGATGTAATGGGACAGATAGTAGCTACAATTGGGGTGAATGTAGCATAATGTATAAACTTGTCAAATCACTAAGTTGTACACCTGAAGCTAATTTAACATTATGTATCAACTATACCCAAATGAAAAAAAGCTAATTAAAACCAATCCATTCATCTTTCGATGGACATCTGGGCTCTCTCCATATTTGGGGTACTGTGGACATTGCTGCTATAAATATTGGGGTGCATGTGCCCCTCAAATCACTATGTTTGTATCCTTTATTTTTTTTAGAGATAGATTTATTTATTTACTTACTTATTTAACAGAGAAAGAGAGAACGCACATAAGAGCATGCACACAAGCAGGGGGAGCAGCAGGCAGAGGGAGAAGGAGAAGCAGGCTTCCCGCAGAGCAGGGAGCCTGATGTGGAGCTCGATCCCAGGACCCTGGAATCATGACCTGAGCTGAAGGCAGCTGCTTAACCAACTGAGCCACCCAGTTCCCCTATGTTTGTATCCTTTAGATAAATACAGAGTAGTGCAATTGCTGGGTTGTAGGTAGTTCTATTTTTAACTTTATATATATATATATATATATACACACACACACACACACATACATACATACCACATCTTCTTTACCCACTTAAACTGTTGGGGGGAATTTAAACTGGTGCAGCCACTCAGGAAAACAGTATGGAGGTTCCTCAAAAAGGAATATTACTCAGCCATCAAAAGGAATGAAATCTTGTCATTTGCAACAACATGGATGGAACTAGAGGGTGTTATGCTAAGTGAAATAAGTCAGTCAGAGAAAGACAAATATCCTATGATTTCACTCATATGCAGAATTTAAGAAACAAAAGAGATGAACATAGGGGAAGGGAAGGTAAAATAAAATAAGATAAAAACAGAGTGGGAAGAAAACCATAAGAGACTCTTAATTATAGAGAACAAATGGAGGGCTGCTGGAGGGGAAGTGGGTTGGGGGAAGGGCCAATTGGTGATGGGCATTAAATAGGGCACTTCATGTGATGAGCACTGGGTATTATATGCAACTGATGAATCATTAAATTCTACCCCTAAAACTAATAATACTCTCTGTATTAACTAAATTGATTTTAAATAAATATTAAAATGAAAAAAGTAACTGTACCAGGAATAAGTTAAATATAACGCCAATATCAGAGACTTAAAAAAAAAAAACTAATTAAATTCACTCTTATCACCTGCACTAAAAAGAGGCATTCTCCTTCTTACTTCACTTTCATCTTCCCATGAGAGTAGAGAGCATCTCTGCATATCTCTTTGCCCTGAGGATATGAAGTACTAGCTCAGCACTAGCACTAGTATCAATGAGTGACAATCAGGACTGATACTTGGGACACCTATAAGCACCTCTAGGGGTTCTTAGAAACATTTGGGCAAGAGAATCCTTAATAAAAAAGTTGACTTCCTGCAGCAAGACATAGAGGTTTAGAGAATTGAGGCAGTGGTGTTACTGGGACTTCACTAGCTTCAGAAAACCAGATATATTGGTTACAGGCAGAATGGCCAACCCACAGCAGAAATTCTCCTCTTTCATGGGAGAATAGATCCATCTGGTGGCCTTGGAATATAAGCCCACCAAAAGTCTTTTTTAAAAGCCTTCTCAGCTTTAGTCACAGTTAATTTTAGAAAGCTGGCTTTGAACCAAATGAAATAAGCCAAGTGCTGGAAGAACCATCTGTTCCCGTGCCTGCTCTAAACCCTCTGACAGCAGTGGAGGCAGAGATCCTGTGTTGCTAGTTCAACAACACTGATACTTTAGAAATGTCCGTGTCAAAAAAGCAATTGGTTCCAAGAACATGTAAATAGCTGTTATTTCCCAACCAACATATTCAGATGAAGAATGAAGAAATGGGACTAAGAATTACTTTCAAACGAGGAAAAATGTGCAAAGTTTTAATGACTCCAATGATTGCCACATGGGTCATAACTATATCATAGTTAAGAGAAGTTTTTAAAAGGGATTTAAAAATCAGATTCAGGGGCGCCTGGGTGGCTCAGTGGGTTAGGCCTCTGCCTTCGACTCAGGTCATGATCTCAGGGTCCTGGGATCCAGCTCCACATCAGGCTTTCTGCTCAGCGGGGAGTCTGCTTCCCCCCATCTCTGCCTGCCTCCCTGCCTACTTGTGATCTCTCTCTCTCTCTCTCTCTCTCTGTCAAATAAATAAATAAAATCTTTATAAAAAAGTAAATAAAAATGAGATTCAGGAATTTCCACCTCATAGATGACAGCAAGGCTAGTTAGAGGATCATGCCAATAGATAATACAATTCAAATAAAAATGTTGGGGCTAAAGAAGACCAACTTCATATCAAATTCTGTAGAATATAGCTGAAGCCACTCTAAATAGGTCTTATATATTGCTCCTTCATTCAATAAATATTAAATATTAATTAAACCTTTGACTGTAAGGCACTCCACTATGAAGACAGTGGCCGTTGGAAGAGATACAAAAAGTTATAATCCAATGTGCCAAGTGCATACATAAGAAACTTTTGACACATTAACTCTCAGAAGCCTATTTTAAATTTTAAAATACCTTGGAATTGATAAAGCAATGCAGTTTATGGGAACCAAGTGAAATCCAAGGTCTTAAAGATGAACTAAGAGAAGGAACCGATCTTTTTGTTCCTGTTACAAAAGTAAAAGCAAAAAGGTGAGTCACACAGACTAAGATTTTATCCACAGATGATATGTTCATAGATGTAGAAAATCCTAAAGGATCTACAAAATGTGCTAATAGAAATACTAAGTACATTTGGCAAATTCATAGGACACAAGGTCACTATCAAAATCAATTTCACTTCTACATACAGGCATAACTCATTTTAGGAGCACTTCACTTTAATGCACTTTGCAGGTATTGTGTTTTTAACAAATTGAAGATTTGTGGCAACACTACATTAAGCAAGTCCATTGTACCATTTTCCCACCACCATTTGCTCATTTCTTGTCTCTGTGTCACATTTGGATATTTTGCACAATATTTCAGAGTTTTTCATTATTATTATACTTGCTATGGTGATCTGTGATCAGTGATCTTTGATGTTACTATTCTAATTGTTCTGGGGCATCACAGACTACACCCATGTGAGCTGGTAAATTTAATTCATAAATGGTACTTGCTCCACCAACCAGTCATTTCCCTATCTCTCTCCCTTTTCTCAGCCTCCCTATTCACTGAGACACAACAGTGTTAAAGTCAAGTCAATTAATAACCTTACAATGGCCTCTAAGTGTTCAGGTGAAAGGAAGAATCACATGTCTCTCCCTTTAAATCAAAAGCCAGAAATGATTAAGCATCGTGAGGAAGGCATGTCAAAAGACAAGACGGGCCCAAAGCTAGGCCTCTTGTACCAAACAGTCAAGTTGTGAATACAAAGGAAAAGCTTGTAAAGGAAATTAAAAGGCTACTCTGGTGAAAATATGAATGATAAGACAGTGAAACAGCCTTATTGCTAATTTGGAGAAAGTCTGAGTGGTCTGGATAGAAGACCAAACCAACCACAACATTTGCTTAAGCCAAAGCCTAATCCAGAGCAGGGCCCTAACTCTCCTCAATTCTAGGAAGGCTGAAAGAGGTGAGAAAGCTGCAGAAGAAAAGTTGGAAGCTAGCAGAGGTGGGTTCATGAAGTTTAAGGAATGAAGCCATCTCCATAACATAAAAGTGCAAGGGGAAGCAGCAGGTCCTGATGGAGAAGCTCAAGCAAGTTCTCCCGAAAATCTAGCTCAGATAATTCATGATGGTGGCTACATTAAACAAGAGATTTTCAGTGTGAACAACACAGTCTTCTATTGGCAGAAGATGGCATCTAGGACTTTCACAGCTTGAGAGAAGAAGTCAGTGCTTGGCTTCAGAGCTTCAAACAACAAGTTGACTCTTGTTAGGAGCTAAGGCAACTGATGATTTTAAGCTGAAGCCAGTGTTCATTTACCATTCTGAAAATCCCAGAGCCCATAAGAATTATGCTAAATCAACTCTGCTGTGCTCTCTAAATGGAACAACAAAGCCCAGATGATAGCATGTCTGTTTACAACATGGTTTATTGAATATTTTAAGTCCACGGTTGAGACCTACTGCTCAGAAAGAAAGATTCTTTTCAAAATATCACTGCTCATTAACAAAGCACCTGGTCACCCAAGAGTTTTGATGGAGATTACATGATAATGTCATTTTCATGTCTGCTGACACAACATCAATTCTGCTGCCCATGGATCAAAGAGTAATTTCTTCTTCCAAGTCTTATAATTTAAGAAATACATCTCGTGAGGCTATTGCTGCCATAGATAGTGTCTCCACTGATGGATCTGGGCAAAGTACACTGAAAACCTTCTGGAAAGGATTCGCCATTCTATCTGCCATTAAGAACACTCATAATTCTCTCTCTCTGCCTGCCTCTCTGCCTACTTGTGGTCTCTCTCTCTCTGTCAAATAAATAAATAAAATTAAAAAAAAAGAACACTCATAATTCACAGGGAGAGAGAAAAATATCAACATTAATAGGAGTTTAGAGGAAGTTGCATCCAGCCCTCGTGGACGATTTTGAGGGGTTCAAGACCCCAGTGGAGGAAGTAAGTGCAGTTGTGGGGGAAACAGCAAGAGAACTAGAATTAGAAGTGGAGCCTGAAGATACAACTGAATGGCTGCAACCTCACGATACAATTTTAATGGATGAAGAGTTGCTTCGTATGGACAAGCAAAGAAAATGGTTTCTTGAATTGGAATGTACCCCCAGTGAAGATGCTGTGAAGACTGTTGAAATAACAACAAGGATTTAGAATATTAAATAAACTTACATGATAAAGCAGTGGCAGGTTTTGAGAGGACTGACTCCAGTTTTGAAAGAACCTCTACTGTGGGTAAAATGCTATTAAACAGTGTTGCATGCTACAACGATGAGAGGAGTCGATCAATGTAGCAAACTCCCAATTTTGGCACAGAAAATTTCGCCATAGAAATTGCCACAGTGACCCCAACTTTAGCAACCACTACCTTGATCAGTCAGAAACCATCAACATGAAGGAAGACCCTCCACCAGCAAAAAAATTATGACTCACAGAATGTTCAGATGATGCTTAGCATTTTTTAGCAATAAAATGTTTTTAAAATATGTACATATTTGTTAAAAACATAATGCTATTGTACATCAGTAGACTACAATATAATGTAAATATAACTTTTATATGCACTGAGAAATTTGAAAAAAAGTTCATTTGACTTGCTTTATTATGATATATACTTTATTGTAAGGATCTGGAACCAAACCTGCAATATCACTGAAGTGATATGAATCATGATATGTAGTCTTCACTGAATGAAGACTACATTAGCCATGGACATTTGGAAATAATTAAAAGTTAAAAATAAATACCCCTTATCATCACATGGAATCACATGAAGTATTTTAGCATCAATTTAACAAAATATGTCCAAGACCTGAACATGGAAAAATATTTCTGAAAAAAATTAAAGAAGATCTAAATAAATACATGTTCATGGGTAGGAAAATTCAAGATCATTAAGCTAACAATTTTCTCTAAAATAATCTACAGATTCAATGCAATTTTAAGCAAAATATGAACAGGACTTTTTAATAATAATTGACTAGTTTATTCTAAAATGTATGTAGAAATGTAAAGTCCTGGTAGAGTGAAAAGCTTCTTTTTTTTTTTTAAAGGAGACAAATTTAGAGGATGATGTGACTTTATAAGATATCATAAAGCCCCAATAATCAGTGCTATATGATTCAAGACTGACATATAGAGTTAAAAAAAAAAAAGTCTGGAAATAGACCTGTGTATATATATATGGTCAAAGATGCTAGGTAAGTGAATGGAGAAAGAACAATCTTTTTTTGGCGGGGGGAGGCAGAAGGAGAGGGAGAGAGAGAATCTTAAGCAGGTTCCATGCCCAGGATGAGCCCCAAATGGGGCTCTATCTCATGACCTTTAGATCATGACCTGAGCTGAAATCAAGAGTCAGACACTTAACCAACTGAGCACCCAGATGCCCCCAGAAGAACAGTCTTTTAATGACGTTGGAACAATAAAATAACCATGCAAAACAAAACAAAACAAAACAAAACAAAACAAAAACACCTCAATCTTTGCCTCACACTGTACACAAAAGCTAATTTGAAAGAGACCATAGATTTAAATGTAAAAGCTAAACTTATAAATCTTTTAGAACAAAATATAAGAGAAAATTTTCATAATTTGAAGTAGGCAAAAGTTTCTTAGATATATAAAGTGCTAGTCAAAATATTTTTTCAAAATTAGACTTCATTAGAATTAATACCTTCTGATCTTCAAAAGATACCATTAATAAAGTGAAAAGGTAAGTTTTTTTTTTTTTTTCAAGATTTTATTTATTTATTTGACAGAGAGATCGCAAGCAGGCAGAGAGGCAGGCAGAGAGAGAGGAGGAAGCAGGCTCCCCTAGAGAGCAGAGAGCCCGATGCGGGGCTCGATTCCAGGACTCTGAGATCATGACCTGAGCCGAAGGCAGCGGCTTAACCCACTGAGCCACCCAGGCGCCCCGAAAAGGTGAGTTTTAAGCTGGAAGAAAATATTTGTAAAATACATATCTCAAAAAAGACATATCCAGAATATATAAAGAACCTTTAAAGCTCAATAACAATACAAATGATCTACTTTAAAAGTGAGGAAAAGATTTGAGCAGACACTTTAGATGAAGATATATGAAGATATACGAATGACATATTGCAATATGCTCAACAAAATCAGGCATCAGAAAAATACAAATGAAAATCACCACATACCGACAAGAGTGGTAAAAATTAAATATACTAATAATACCAAGTATAGACAAGGATGCAGAGCAATTAAAATCCATTCATTCTTGGTAGGAATAAAAAATGGTAAATTCCTTTCAGAAAATAGTTTGGTAATTTCTTAAAAAAATAAATACACACTTACCATATAACTCAGCAATTCTACTCCAAGTTATTTCCCAAGAGAAATAAAAATACATGTCAACAAAAGGTTTGGACCCAAATGTTCATGACAGCTTTATTTGTAATAGTTCCAAATTATCAACAATCCAGATGTCCATCAGAAGGGTAATGGACAGGGGCGCCTGGGTTGGGTTGAGCCTCTTCCTTTGGCTCTGGTGGTGATCTCAGGGTCCTGGGATCAAGCCCCGTGTCAGGCTTTCTGCTCAGCAGGGAGCCTGCTTCCCCCCCCCACCCCCACTCTCTGCCTGCCTCTCTGCCTACTTGTGATCTCTGTCAAATAAATATAGATAAAATCTTTAAAAAAAAAGGGGGGGGTAATGGTTAAATCAAACTATACTATATCCATACAATGGGAAACTGCTTGACAGTAAAAAGGAACAAAAGAATACTTATACACAGAGAGGGAGGCAAACCCTCTTTTAAGAGACTCTTAACTCTAGGAAACAAACAGGGATGCTTGAGGGGAGGTGGGTGGGGGGATGGGGTAATTGGTTCATGGGCATTAAGGAAGGCACTTAGACTGAGCACTGGGTGTTGTAAGCAACTGATGAATCACTAAATTCTACCCCCGAAACTAATAATATGCTGTATGTTAACTAAATTGAATTTAAATAAAATCTTTAAAAAAAAAAGACTGATAAGTAAATACCATGGATAGATCTCAAAAAATTATGCTGAGTGAAAGAAGACAGACACAAAAGAATACATTCTGTATTGCTGCATTTACATAAAATTCTGGAACAAGCAAGACTAAGATATAGTGACAAAAGCAGCTCAGTGTTTACATCCAGCCAAGGATGGACATGGGATATACTGACTGCAAAGAGGCTCATGAGCAAGAGAGAGCAACACTGACAGAAAGAAGCTGGACAAAAAGACTAGAACCCTTGAAACACTAGGTTGCTTGGAGTTGCCTGGCCTAGGACTTCTCTATACAATAAATAAGGAATGGAAACTATTTTGAGCTATTCACTGAATTACCAAGCCACTCCCCAAACTAAATATACTTTAGGCAGACTTTAAAAAGAAAGATTATGGTGTGGGGGAAGGTAGTGAGATTAGTGAGAACCACAATCACTTCCTTTTCCTGTTCTGAGTGATCTCAGCTCTGCAGCTACTGTTCTTCTCTCCAACTTCCCCCTCCTTTCCAAAGCCCATAGCGATTCCCATTTAACCTTAAAAATTGGCTTAGCCCCCACTCGCCAGAGAGAATCCCAGAATATTAGAGACTTAGTAATGGGAGGTCTTCAAGAGGTCTTTTTGATCCCGGTGGGAAAACTGAGAATCAGAGAGGAAAAGGGCCCTGTCCACTGTCACCTGCTAGGAAATAGCAGGGAGAGGGCTTTTACACCCTGGTAGCACGGGTAAATGGGAGGGGAGTGGGTTTTTGTGTAAATGCCTCCACCATTCATGCTATCATAGACATCCAGTTAGGCTAATAAGGTAACATCCAAGGTCACTACATTTTACAATTCCAAGGGTCAGCAGTTAGGGTAATGGATATACTGAATTGTGTAACTCAATAGTCCATGTAAATACTACTTAGGGAGAAGAAAGACTCATTTTTTTTTACAAGTTTATGCTAGGTTTTTAGAAAGAAAATCTGATTTAAACTGATCTATTTAACAAGAAAGAGAAATATTATTGAGCTGTTTCAGAGGTGCTAAATACTGCTAAATACTAGAAAGTTGATACGTTAGCCCACTGAATTCTAACCATATTCTGCAGGGTAGCCATTATTATCCCCATTTGGTAAACAAACTGAGATTTGGAGACATTTATGTCTAAATTCACATCACTTGTAGCTACTGGGTTATCCATTGAACCTAACTCTAATTTGATAGCCAAACTCAAGCTCTTTCTATAAGATCATGGCAAAAATTTAAGAGTCCTCCTTAAAATGTTCTGCTTCTACTATGCGTGAGACAGGCACTGGTTGAGGAAATGTACAAGGAGCATTTGTATCCTCCTCTTAACTGTTCTCAGGATACTAGGATACTAGCCTTTACTCAGGAAAACTCAGGAAAGGATCTTTTTTTTTTTTTTTTTTCCTTTAATCTATGAGCAAAGGAGCATCAAGAAACTTCCTGCATGGCTGTGCTCCATTTTTTTTTTTCATCTTTCCAACTGCTTCCAGAATTGTCTGGTTAAGAACAATATTCATTATCTTTATATAAGATAAATTGTTATGTCTGATCAAACAACAATGCATAGTATTGAATATTATCAAATTATATAACACAAGGCAAGTTTTCATAGTGTGTTGTTTGTGTAACATGGTATCCACTGACACTTTTTAAATCTAGGGGGAAAAGAGGTAAAAACAATGTTGTTAGAGTGTGTGTGGGTAGCTAAAACAGAGTTTTAAGCAGTATTAATCTTGCCAATTTGTGTGTGATTGTTAGTTTTTGCTTTTTTATTTTTGCTCTTGTTATGCTGTTTATTGTGTCTACCTTGCTACTCATATTTGACATTCTGACACAATCCAAAGCAGACAGCTCTGTTTAGATGATCCTGAACAATCCATGGAGGAGAAGAGGGAAACTTTCAATGTGAATATATAATATATACCACAGAAACCCTTGGATATATTCCTTTTCTCTTACAGTATGAGTGTTGGTTTGCTTTTATTTCTGATAAAATATTGGGTTATGATTTTTAAGACCCCTAAACACATTACTAAAATAGTTTTAATCAACAGGTTTTCCAAGTGTCACATTTCTTCATATTACCATTAATGGTTTCCAGCTTCTGTCAAGTAGCCAAATACAAATTTTTATTTTAAAAATCATCCAGGCCAGGTACAGGACCTAATATTGCCTTCTTCTTACAATATATATTCAGTTATTTATCTTGATGTTTTACTGAATCTTTCTTGGCACATCTGAAGTCACCTACATTCTAGACACACATTTATATTTATGAGGCTATACAGTAATACAACCTCAGTATATGAGCTACTTCCTCTCTGAATCCCTTATAATAGACCCACTAGGGAAAACAGCATAGTTGTCAGATAAGAGAGAAAAGAGGTTGGGCGGGGGGGGATAAAAGGAGAGACATGAAACAGAAATACACAATCATAGATAGGGACACACAGGGACGGATTTGAGAAAAAAAAAACAAATGCAAAGACACATAGACATTAACTTCCTCCTCTCCTCTTTATTCCCTCACTTTCCCCTGAGTTTCCAAGTTTTCCTCGGGCTTTTCCCACACCCTTTTCCTGTTCCCCAGTCCTTTTGGCACATACTTGATATGCTCTGTGCGCCCAGAGCCCTCAATGGTCTTGGCTCCCCACCGTTGCTCCTTCTCAGAGATGTCATTCTGCAAAAGACAGCATTCAGCAATAAGTGATGGCAAGAGATGGGCCACATTGAGAGAGGCTGTGCAGCTGACACACATGCCCTCCAGGTCTCCTACATCTGCTGCCTCCTCTTTACTTTTTGAAAAAGTAAACTCAGGGTCTTTACTTAGGGTCTTTATTCAGACTTCTCCCTATATATATCCGACCCTGCCCCCCGCCATGTTAGAATTAAACTGGTGGACTCTGAAATCTTCCTTTCTGCTCCCTTCAGGTCTGCTATGACTACTGAATCCCCACAAATTACACAGGTCTACCTCATATCTTGGCTCACAGGCCAAAGGAGACCCAGGTTAACCTGCACCTCACCTTCACCATAGCTTGTCATAGCCCCTCAATCACAATGTCAAACTCCTCTGCCCCGTCCCCTCCCATCCTCAAATCAACTATCATGCATCTCCCACTCATGACAGCCAATTGTCCTACCAGTCAGTTCCACAATTAGCAGTATTTCAGTCCCAGATTCAAAACCCACTGGAAGATAACAGAATGGCCCAGATGCCTTTCCCTCATTGCCCCATCTCCACCTTTTATTGATTTTCCAAGCAAGCAAAGCTATTCCCAAACTTACCACAAAGTCAGGGTCTGTATCCCAGTCATCACCCTGGGTATCCACGGAAACAGATACATCATGCCCTACTACAGACTTCCACATCTGAGGGTGACAGAGATGGGAATAATTAGGGGGAAAAATCAAGATGAGAGAAAACAAGAAAGCTGAAGTCAATGATAAAACAGTCCAATGGTTTTGTTATTTTTTTCTTAGAATAAAATAGAACCTGAGGCAAAGCTGATGGAAGTTTTAGGAAAATACTTTTGTTCAGTTACAGGAGTGGGGAGGATGATTTATTCAAGATAAACTAACATGGTCTAGACCTACAGAGTCTGGAGAGAAGTCATCATGGGTATTGGTAATGATAACTAATGTTAAATGTAGGTAATAGAGGTAATGTTAAATAAGTGCTGGGATCATTCATTCATGTTACAAGGCTAGCTGGGCAGTGGCTTGAAGTGGCAATCAATGAGAGGTACTAGGGTATCCCTAGAATTATAGCACCATCCCACTCAGTTTTCTTTTTCCTTTTTTTTTTTTTAAGATTTTATTTACCCATTTGACAGATCAGAAGTAGGCAAAGAGGCAGGCAGAGAGAGAGGGGGAAGCAGGCTCCCCACTGACCAGAGAGCCCGACGTGGGGCTCGATCCCAGGACCCTGAGATCATGACCTGAGCCAAAGGCAGAGGCCTAACCTATTGAGCCACCCAGGCGCCCCCCCGCCACTCAGGTTTCTATACATAACTCCTGTTACAGGTGTGTATTGGTCCAGCTCTGAATAAAGTGAACACCTACACTCCTCTCTACCGCCTGCATAATTCTATTGAGAAAAATTCCAACTCCAGTACAAGTTGCTATCCCATCTCAACTCTAAGAGCAACTACTGAACAGGTGCATGAGGTCAGTAGGGCAGTCAGCTGAAACTCCTACCCTGAATAACTTATAGAGAAGCATTATTTCCTGGGAATGAATCACCTATTCTTTAATTTTTAAAAACAGTTCAATTATATTTCTAAGGAAGATAGCTGGTTCAAAAAATAACAAGTAATGAATCCTTTATTTTGAACATTAGAAGTTATTAGATTTTTATTAACTAAGTAAATAATAAAGAAATATTTAGAGAACACTAGTATGAAATGGGAGCCAAATTGTCATTCTACTGTGACATCCCCAGTGTTTCCATTGGTCCTGCCAATTATGCATGAGTGGCGGCAAGTTGCTCTGCATCTGTGGGATCCTGGATCTCTGTGTGAAGATGAAACAATGGACAATGCTTATCTGCTTGGGGGACACTGAGACTTCTTGACCCTGACGCCACTTGCTAGCTGGCAACTCCCCTAGCCATCCTTCCCTGGACTCCTCATTCCACTGGTATCTTTTCCTATGCTCTTCACTGTCTCCTAAATGAGTTCCTCTTAACTGCTCCTAGGCCTCCATAGTGCCTCCAATACAGGCCCTCAGAGCCTCCGATTTTCCTTTCCACTTGAAAACTACATATTTCTACACACTCTGAAAATCCCTTTGGAAACTAGGCCAAGGAAATTGGGGTTGGGGGGGAAGATTGGTTAAAGAGATGCAAAAAGGATAGTGGAGATAATGGAGAAATAGTGACTGAATCAGCTGCGCTGTGGGATGAGTCCCTGCCCAAAACAGCTCTGCCTTCCCCTGTGGGGCAACAATTATGGATGCAAGAACAGGTAGAGAAGGCCTATGGTTCTCCTGGCTCCTGGGCTGCTTTTTGAGAAAATGACTTCACACAGAAAACTGGAGAGGAGAAGTTTCTGAAATATTCATAACCAAAAAGGAAGCAATGAGGACTGATGGTCCTCTCCTCTTTCCAGCTCTTCCTCTGAAGCCTCAGCCTAACTTACCCAAAAGACCTTTCAACCTCATGTATTTTTGAAACAAAGGAAGTTTCTGATACAAAGACTATTTGGTGTCCTTGAGCTTCCCTCCAGAAATAGGAAAGCAAGAGGCACTCTTAGAGGTAGAGATCTGGGGAATAACTTGGTGAGGAATGGCGCGCCCAGGATTGCCGACAATCAAGGGCCTCATCACAAGGCTGCCTGACAGCATCAGTAAAGTACATGGACCTTGAGTCAGGTCACTCCAGCTCTATTACTAAGCCCCTGTGGAAACAGGGGAAAGGGAATGACCTAGGGTATGTACTTACTTGTCAGGTACCAGGGTAAAGCAATTAAAAATATTAATTTGGTAAATCATTGAACATATTTGATGTTCAGTTTTCCCCAAAGGAAAATAAATGAAGAGGTTAACCTAGCTAATCCACCCAGTCCTCTTCATTTCTGACATTCTGGGATTATGTGATCCTACAATCACAGAAACTAGCCCTAATCGAGCCATCATGCCTGCACTGGGCCTCCATCTGCACTGGTGCTCAGCACCGGCATACCCCAGCAACTACTTCCTGCTCTGTCACAATGTCTCCTATGTGAGTTTTGTCTCTCTGCAAGACCATATGCTCTCCAAGGACAGAGACTTTGTCTTTACCTCCTGTGGTCTTCCTCCCACCCCAGTGCCTAGCAGCAATAGGCCTTAGGAGGAAGCTGTAGACTGTCAGCAGAAACTAGGGAGTCCTGAATGGCTGCTGAATCCTGTACCCTGGGCTCCAGACCCCCCATTTCTGTTTCCATCCCCGGATGTTAATTACCCACAACCACTCACCCCCAGGCCTCTGGCCATAAGAGCTTAAGAGCCTATTGGCAGTGACTTCATCTCTCACTGAAGACTAAGAGCCAGGTAGGTCCCTCTTAATTCAGCTCTTACCCTGTGCTCCCCGACTTTCTCACTGCTCAGAATACCCACCTCCAGTAGTGCGAGTGTCTGCTCTAAGATCTCAGCCTTTCACGTCGTCACTGGGCTCCCTCTCTGTGCTGCCACTTCAGAGCAAGAGACACTGAGCTGCTGCTTCAGTTCCGTATTCAGGTTTTCTGTCATTTCCTGATACCCTGTCCTCACAGCTACTTCCTGAAGTTTGAGTCAGTTCCTTCTGCTTAGGCACTTTAAAAAAAAAAAAAAAAAAAAAGGATTAAATGCTTGTGGCCTAGTCTTTTGCAAGGCTCTGAGAGTCACAGGGAAGTTATAAAAAATGCTGCTCTTAGAGTTTATATCTGGTCAAGGAAACAAAACATTCAAACAGAAAACACAGGAAAGAAGGTGCAGAGGAGC
Organism: Enhydra lutris kenyoni; assembly: GCF_002288905.1. Taxonomy (NCBI): domain Eukaryota; kingdom Metazoa; phylum Chordata; class Mammalia; order Carnivora; family Mustelidae; genus Enhydra; species Enhydra lutris. The sequence goes on from NW_019154123.1 coordinate 23,637,127, forward strand.
TTTCATATCCTGAATAGGTGGGCAATTATATATTGCACGGTAAAGAAATTTGTGGTAAAAGTTTATGTGGATTTTGAAGGGTAAGATTTAAAAAGAAACTCACTTCTGTATTACCCATAGCACTTAAAACTGGGATTTGCACAGATAGTCAAATAAACATTGATCAGTTAAATGATGGAAGAGAATAAGTCACAGGGAAAGGCAAGACAGAAAATTTTAGATTGTTTAGGGGGTAGTGAAGAATCTGGGTTAACTAGTAGAAAAGATTTGGTTCTAGTCAGCAGAAGCAAGTCTGAAAAAACAGTATCAGATGTTGGAAGGTCTTTGTGGCATTTTGTATTATTGTTCAAGATTTGCTGCTCCTGCCTTCCCTCTTGAAGTCAGACTTGCTCAGGTGACTTATTCTGGCCAATTAAGTGTGAGAAGTGAAATACATCACTTTCCAGTGGAGACTTTAAAACCAGTGCAAGCTTTGCCATGCTCTTGTGCCACTGTTCACCAAGGCAAACTGCAATTCTCGAATGGCTCCTCTGGCAGCCTGGGTCACCAATTGAGCGTCCCCAGCTGAGAATGACAACACAAATAGACTGAACAGTAATCTTTGCTGGGTTAGCTACTAAAAATTGGAAGTGTTTGTTACTGTATCGGACCTAATCTCTCTCCTAATTCTCTCTCTCTCCTAATTCACCTAATCTCTCCTAACCCTGATATGGAATTCTGATCTGATTTGTTCAGTTTTAACTTCCCAATAGACTCAAGCAGAGACTAGATAAAAGTGGTCTAAGATACAGTGGATATGATCTCTGTATTAGAAATAGTAAGACTTTAGTCACTTCTTAAGGATTCTCTGCCAGTTTGGTGGGGGTGGTGGTAGTGTATTTCATCTCTCCTACTTCATGACCTACTTATTATGGCAGCCCCCAAATTTTTTATTTTAAGGAAAATTTTATTTTAAGGAACAGTCAATTTGTACAGGGGGATAAGACCTTTTTAGAAAACTTAGAATCCTGATTTAGTGTCAAAAATGGGAATAATCGGGGACACCTGGGTGGCTCAGTTGGTTAAGCCCAAGTATCTATCTATCAAGAGGCAGGTGGAGGAATGGAAGGGCTGCAGGCTTTCTGGTGTCAGACAGTTCCGGGTTGGAACCCTTATTCAACTTGTTCCACTAGGCAGTGCCTGTGTGATCACAGCCCCTCATCTTCCCTGAGCCCCGTGCCCTTATCTGCACGATGCAGATAAAAACCTACTTTGTGGGGCACCTGGGTGGCTCAGTGGGTTAAGTCACTGCCTTCGGCTCAGGTCATGATCCCGGGGTCCTGGGATCGAGTCCCGCATCAGGCTCCTTGCTTGGCGGGGAGCCTGCTTCTCTCACTGCCTCTGCCTGCCTCTCTGCCTGCTTGTGTGTGCTCTCTCTCTCTGGCAAATAAAATAAAATCTTTTTAAAGAAATGGGAATAATCAGACCAGATATTGTGACCCACCACCTTCCAGATACAATTCTCTAGAGAAACCATAGAATTTAACCAGAGATGACATGGAGAAACCCTATCTCTCCTTAGCAAATGTCCCAAGTTCATTTCTAATGAGATAGCGAGGTGTGTAACAGAAATAGCATGGGCTTTGAAGCCAGAAAACCTTAGTGCAATTCACTTATTGAACTTCAATAAAGTAAGTTAGCTCTTCCTAAGCAGCAACTTAATATAAAAATAATAGTAATGCTGATTCTGCTGTACACCTTATTAGACTTCCCTCCCTCCACTCCCACTCAGAGGGATCCTTAGGGGCCTAATATTTTCAGTATACACAGATAAACATTCTCTCAGGCCCAGGCATGAACAGTATGAATCTCAGGCCCTAAGGCCCACTTTGTTTGGCTCAATATTAGAATGAATTTCCTCATTCCACTTCATCACCCTGGGGTCTAGGGGCTAAGACTAGAATGACAACATGCAGCCATTAACTGGTGCTGGCCAGGGAGAAGGCAGCCTGAATAGGTAGAGTTTACTAACCCTGAATACATTCCTGCTGCCCCACCCCCCATTCCCCTATCTACTACTTTCCTTTCCCAACAGGCAAGCACTTGTACACGAGCACCCCTGTATACATCCATTCATACGCATGTACACATCACCACAATTTTTGATTCTGAAAATAATTTTATTATTTTACAGTTGTTCAGGAAAGTTCCTGGGTTGCTATGACCAAGAATTTGGTCACCACAGAACAAAGGATCACAGCAGATCAATCAGTCCACCAGTTTTCACTCTTCTTTGGATGGTAAGAGCAGGCAGGGAACACATCATGTGCATAATAAGAAAATAACCAGCAGGAAAGGGTGGGGGAAGGGGAGGCAAGAACAGGCATAAAAGGAATTCAGTCCTGGCTGCCATTCTCAGGCTTAGATTTAGAAATTTTTTCTTCTCTATATTCACCCTCCACTTTCTTCAGCTCTCTGTTACCACAGAGGGCAGGTGACTACAGGCTGAGAAACAGGAATAACTGTCCCCAGTAGCAGAGTACCTAGATACCACCAGAAGCCAGGCATGGTCACCAGTGAGATCACCCCCGTGGCAGTCAGTGTCTCACCTAGGTCTAGCTCCAAGTATACCACTTTAGGGCTCACATTTGAGGCACGCCCAGATGACACAGGAATGACAAGAAGCTGATTCCCACTGTCCACAGCCAGTTCTTCCTTTCAATGAAGGGAAAGGCAGGGCCATTTACTACCTCAGTACTCATGGGATCAAGGGCATACACGATAGGATCTTATTCTAATAGTCCAGGACCACAGCTCTAACTCCAGTTATGTCTGAACAGCCAGGGAAGAAGACACTGTCCTACCCCGTGATCCGGCAGCCAAAACCTCTGGGGAGTTCTTCAGCTCACACCCTATTTTGCAAGAGACCTAACCAGCCATTCTATGAGCTACTGTTCCCCAGAATTTCGTTTATGGCAGGTCCACCTTCCCTCTGAAGCAGGAGGAAATGCAAGGTAAATGAAGCAAAGAAAGTACCAATGGAAATGATACTGGACCATAGATTATTAGGTTTATTAGAACCACCTTCTAAGCTGAGAGACATTCCTCAGCATTTTTTACAGGACCACAAAAAATCAGGGCCCTGCAAAATCTGAACAAATCCCAGGCTCAGAGACCAACTGTGTGGCCTCCTCAGATTACGCAGAAGTGTTGAGGCCTGGGCAGTAGAAGCAAGCAGACTCGCCGGTCCCTGCAGCTCTGCCCTGCGCTCACATCCACCTCTGTCTGTGCAGGCACTTTCTGTGGAGGGCTGGAGAGAGGACCTGTGAGTGGGAAGACCGTTCCACTACAACTGACAGTTTTGATGTTAGAGGAATTCCAAGTTCAGAGGGGAGAGGTCAAAAAGGTGAGAATTCAGTTTATAGATGGCCTGTGAAACACAGAATGAGCAGGACGTGAACCATCAGGAAGTAGATGGCGGCTAGCAGGGGCACTCGGGTCCGGGAATGACAGAGTGAACGCAGGACCCGCTTCCATCCAGCACCACTCCGGGTCTGAAAGAAAAATCTGAAAGTCAGAGAGTCTTATCCTACGGAGATATGTCCCTTTCCCTCCTCCAAACACTGGAGGAAAGAGGTATCCCGAGAGAAAGTCCCCGCAAGGTCACTCGGCCAGTTCCACTAGGTTCTGCCAACCTTCTATACCCTTCCTCTCTGAGATCCATCAGTGCCTGGACTTTCACCTCCCTTTTCCTTGGCCCCTTGCCCTCACGCAGCCAGCGCTTTGTGACAGTATATTCTCCTCTCTTTATGTTTCTCCCCTTCTTACCCTTCGACAAGTGCTGCCCGTAAGATCTATTAGCAGTGCCTGCTCCTGAGTGCCGCAGGAGCCAATGATGGGAGACCGAGCAGAGTCCCAGTCACTGTGCTCCAACCTGTGTTGAGAAAGAAAAGAGTCATGGCTTGGTTCACAGCACGGGCAGCTGCTCAGGTGAAGCTTTCCCCGTCATCTTGCCATGTGATGTAGCCCAAGAGACTTGCAGCAAAGGCTGCTCCCACAGCTCCTGCCCCCACACAAGCAGGGTGCAGGCTGAGTGGTTTCTTTCAGCAGCAGTAAAAGGTGAGGATAACTACTAGGAATGGATGCCTATTACATAAGAGATGCTGGATTGGGTGCTGTGCATACATTTAACCCTCAGGTTTGACGTTGGTGTTACTATCTTCAAAGTAAGGCTTAACGAGGTGAAATGTCTTGCCTGTGGTGGCACAGAAAGTAAGGGTAGAGCCAGAATTTAAAACCCAGGTTTGTCTCTAACCCTCGTGTTCTTTTTTTTCCAATATACCAGAGAAACACGCATTAAATTCTTTTTCATTTACTAAAGGCTGGTAGGCAAAGGCATCCAAGAAAGATTTTTGTGGGGTTCTTGGAATTAAACTAAATGGCAGCCTCTACTGTTTTCTTCTTCATTTTTGGCTGATTTGTTTAATACTGGAACTTCTCCACTTAATGAAGCAGCTGCCCTATCCACTCAATGGTTTCTCACAAAAACACAAACTGTATCAAAGGGGCTGCAGGTAACACAGCATATCTGATCAAACATTTGCCTGTAGGGATGTACTTTTTAATTGTGCTAGGGAGGGTGGAACTCTTCACGCCTCCATATAAAGGAAGGGATGTCCATTAGCCTAACATTCTTGGACTCTCTTTGCAGGTCACAGAGTTTTCTCCTGGAGAGAAAGAATACCTTAATCTGATTTGTGAGTCTGGAAGGAGAAACTGAGGGAGCACAGCCTCGTTCCCTCCTGCCAGTTTCCCTTTGAGAGCCAGGCTGACCGCACTGTATACCTTCTGTGTCTGTTCCTCTGGATGGTAAGCTTTTGGGGGGTAGCCATGACCAGGGACAGCACATCTGGCATGATGTGGGTCAGTATGTCAACTATACTATACCTAGCCTATAGGCTAGGCCAAGGACAAATGAAATGTCTATAAATATTGGTTAGAATATTTGGCTGCTTTTAAATAAGTTCACTGAGTTGCATATACACTACAGAGTCCATGTGACTGAAGCTCTAACACAAGAATGGCAGTATGGGGCCCAGGCAGGCAACACGTGATTGGCTGCCTATATTTGCATTCTGCACCAGGGCCAAAGAGGACACCACAGAGGGGCTAAGGCTGGATTAAAGCGGCTTGTCTTGACCCCAAACACACTGCAGCACTCATCTCAAAATGAGAATTAGATCCTAATAACTCTCAAGCCTGGTCCCTATACACGGCGTAATCAGAATGGATCAGAAGCAAACAGAGGCTATCCCCCGCAGCCCTTTACCGCCGGATCTGCTCCTCTGCCACAGAAAGGGCAGTCTCAGCAGCCACTCTTTGGTCTCGTTCTTCTTCTAGCAGCTTCCTCAGTTCGTTCATCTCCTGTTTAGTGTTGCACAGCTGCTGCTGGGCTTCCGAAAAACTTCAAACGAAAGGACAAAAACAGCGTCAGTAGATGGCAGGACACAGTTTCTGATACAAGGGATTCCAAGTCTTCATAAGGTTATAAAGCAGAAAAATGTCTAGAAGTTTGTACAAACACAAAAAATAGAAAAAGGAAAAGATTTTAAAAAGGAACATTTTAAAAGCATAACTGTTGAAATAAGCTGCAGGAAATGCCTTAAGAGATTTTAGGGATTGACTGCCTATCTTTCATTTGAATACCATAGGGATTAATGGGGTGTGTGTGTGTGTGTCTGTGTGTGTCTCTGTGCTGGTGCATTGCTTTTGCTTTATATACTCTTCAACTTTACAAATTTATTAAATTGTTACTATTTAATCCTCACATCAATCCTGTAAGGCTGATAAAAAGACATATTAAATCCACACACTGGGCTCCACATCCATCTAGACGGTGGCCCATTTCTGTACACACAGTGCACGTGCCAAGGCTGTGGGCCGCTCCCCTACCTTAGCTGTGGCTCCCTCGGTTCTTCAGGATCACTCTTCCTGTGAGCTCCATTCTTTTCCTGGGGAGCTCCTGGAGCAACATCCATATTCAGTGGCCCCTAGGAGAATAAGTTTAGTCTTTTGGTGATGAAAGCACTTAAGAAACTGCGTGGGCAAAATGAGAACACACTGAAGACCTGAGTGAATGAGACACCTCAGAGAGGAACAGTTCCACGTGTCATCCTCTTCAAGTGCAGAGTCAGAAACGAGAATCTTCTGCTCTAGGAGATTAACCTCCAACCTAAAACTCTAGATTAGATTTGGTCCCCAGATTCTCGTTTTTTAATCTCTCCTCTTAAAAGCTGAAAGGCTTACCACTTAAAAGCTTATCTGCTTTCTTCTGGCAGAGGCTCATGCATTTTCCAGAAGCTGCTGTGATCCTTCTCTTGTTGGATTCCCCCTCCCAAACCACCTCCTCCTTCCCTGGCCTATTCATCTCTGTAACAATTCTCACTCCCAGTCTCCTGCTCTACCCTGTCAACAGCCCCGCCTCTTTTGTTTCCCAGGGCCAAATCTTCCTATAGCTTTCTTATGTCATAAAGCAAAATCCACAGTCTTAGCGTCAGAGTTCCAAAAGCCTCAGTCACCACTGTTTCCCATTCACTTTTTGATTTCTCTCCCACCATTTCACTGATGTTTTTCCTTCTCATCCCCCTTCACTCTTTGATTTTTCTAGGCCTTATTCCCATCTCAGCAAATGCTCTCCTCTTCTCTCTGACTTTCCTCCATCACACCTAATTAATCAGCCTACAGCACCAGCCTCTTCTGTGCTGCTCTTTATGTTTTACCATTGCACTCAATCTCTTAACACCTTCCCCAGCCTCTCGCCAGTTTCTTGCTCACCGTTTGCAGCTCCTGGACCTGCTTCTCCAAGACTGCGCAGTGATTAAAAAGCTCAGTATAGTGCTGCTGGTTCTCACGAAGACTCTGACTGGTATCGCAGAGCTGAATTGAAAGGGTATTTTTCTCTTCGAGCAGTTGAGAGAACTGAAACAGAGGAAACAAGCAGTGCTTCAGAAGACGCTCCTGAATTTCAAATTTCTAATTGTTTTTAATATAAGACCTTTATTTCAATAATGGTAACACCAGCATTGTGTGTTCCTTCTATGTAAGGAAACTCAGAATTTCCAACCAAAAGGGAAAACAATTCTGGAGGAGTAGTAGGAAACTTTATTTGTGGTGCATAGTACACCGACTGGGAAACCAGAAGGCAGAACCCCACAAGCAATCCAAGGGCACAAACTATCCTAGGTATGTAAAAGGAGAAAGCATGGGTCCAAGATGAAGTTCCTAACAAAGGACTTAGAAGTCTATCTGAGACAGACCTGTCACCTAGAAATTCGTACAGCCTTAGTACTGGGCAGACTCTTCAATACTATAGAGTTACAAGTTACCAGGAAAGTAGAAAAAGAAATTACAATATGTGGGTGGGGGAAGGGGAAACAGAAGAAACCCTAAATCACCTGCGTATGTGTAAGAAACTACACTGGGTACAGCACACAGTGTAGACACACTCTCACAGGTGGAAATACTATAATCACTCAAAACAGGACCTTCCTTTACTACCTGAGTAACATCAGGGTTTGTCACTTCCTGACTAAGCAGCCCAGGCCATCTCTCACCATGTCAAAAACAGAAGATTATTTTTTTATATTGAGTGAAAAATTTACCCATTGTAGCTCCTACCCAGTGATTTGAATTCAGTCCTCTAATGACATCACTTGTAGACTGTCAAGTTTCAAGTTCTAGTTATGATCAACATCTGGAAACATTAACATCCATAGAGATGTCTCTCCGAAGTACCTACTACAGGATTGTATGCGTTATGTGAAGGGGAACTGGTATAACTGGATGCATGTTCAATCTTTTTGTAAGTATTCTGGGTTAATATTTGTGTAAAAAAGTTGATGTAGGTTGCTGGAGGGGAGATGGGTGGGGATGGGGTAACTGGGTGATGGGCATTAAGGAGGGCACTGATGTAATGAACACTGGGTGTTCGATGCAACTAGTGATGAATCTCTAAATTCTACCTCTGAAACAAATAATACACTATATGTTCACTAACTTGAATTAAAAATTTTTTTTTAAAAAGTTGACTCAATGTTCAGAGAGAAGAAGATACATTTTTCTAGATACTCTGACTGACTGGGAAGGACATTTGTTGTATACAGAAAACCAGAATAAGAACCCCCCATGGGGGGCGGGGCACCTGGATGGCTCAGTGGGTTAAGCCTCTGCCTTCAGCTTGGGTTGTGATCTCGGAGTCCTGGGATGGAGCCCCGCATCGGGTTCTCTGCTCGGCGGAGAGCCTGCTTCCCTCTCTCTCTGCCTGCCTCTCTGCCTACTTGTGATCTCTGTCTGTCAAATGAATAAATAAAATTTTTATAAAAAAAAAAAAAAGAAGAAGAAGAAGAAATCCCCATGGGGATGCCTGGCTGGCTCAGTGAGTTAAGCCTCTGCCTTCGACTCAGGTCGCGCAGGGGGGACCTGTTTCTCCCTCTCCATCTGTCCCTCCCTCACGCTCCTGCTCTCTCTTTCTCTCTCTCTCTCTCTCATTCTCACTAAAGTAAATAAATAAAATTTTTCAAGAAAGAAAAAAATTAATACACATGGGATAACAAAAATATTTGCATAGCCGAATAAAAAATCAGAATGAATAAACTTACTTCTGAAGAAAAATTGACAAACAAATGACAAACGAAAAAGAAATGAGCAGTGACCTGTCCAACATCATGTGGCTAACAGATGACAGACCAGGGCTCAAGCATGGTTCTTGCTTCCAAGTTTAGAGCTCTACCTACTCCGAGATGGCATCCCAACTGAAGGTTCAGCAAGGGCAGTGAAGCAGGTTATGGGTTTTGGACGGGAGTATGAGCAGTTAGTAAAGAAAAGAATATAAATGTTTGAGAAGCAATACTAATCTTAAGACAGGTAGATGACAGCTACTGGGTTCTGAGAGAGTAATATGATCTCCTAACAAAAGTTAATTTTCCTGGCCACCAAATGTTACCAAAAAAAACAAAAATAAACAACCCCAAAACAAAAGCAAAAACAATCTCTCAGTATTGAAAAATACAAAACTATTTTTCTTTTACAAATCTAGAGGAGAAAGGATAGCTCTGTAAAGCTCATTGGAAGCAAAATCCCCTTAACTGGAGAAATCTAATTGCTTATAAGCCACCCTCATCTAAGCCACCTTTTATACTATTTGCATTACTCTGTTTCGGATTAGACAGATCCTAATAGTTTAGGTGTTGGCAAACAATGATACAGAGTCTACTACATTTTTTTGGAAACAAGGTTTTATTGGAATATGACCGCTCTATTTGTTTATGCACCGCCTACGGCTGCTTTTGTGACACAACCACAAAGCTGAAAGTAGTAATAGGGCGGCATAGCCTATAGACCAAAAATACTTACCATCGGGCCTTTAAGGGAGAGTTTGCTGACCTCTGTTCTAGCTCATGAACTGTTGTGCTTCATCATAACTACATTTGAAAACAGAATAGGAGGGACTAACCTAGACTGCATTATATCAATAGTCACTCCTTTAACGTTTTTAAGTTTTAGGTTACAAGTTTTTAAGTTTGTATTACATACAGACCTCCAACCATGCTGGCAGAAATATATATATACAGTCTGAGCATCCACAGAAAGAATTAGGGCATGGTTTGGAGAGGAACATTCTATGCTAATAGTCCATCTATAACAATCCCATTCTACGGCCCAAGAAGCAATTCTCCTAATTAGCTGGGACCCATTTAGAGTGAGGCTCTAAGCTCATTAGATGATATGCTCCATGAGGGGCTGCTATGTATACTAATATATGGCCAAGCCCACAGAAGGCAAGTAATAGTTATTTGCTTGATGAATGAATGAATGAATGAATGGATGGATGACACTAGTGATAGAGATGCCTAAAGAACTCTTTCACACCCAGAATCATAGTGACCCAAAGTAGTATTCACATACTTTAAGTGACATATATATAGTATATCTCAAAAAAGCTGTTAAAGAAAACATAACTTTATGAGCCAGAACCTAATATATAAATACATAAAACTAAAAGTTTCCCAAAACTAGACTGTTTACTATACATTACATAATTCCTACATATTTCTAATCTCTTTTATTTTGTTTTGTAAAAACATTACTTGCACTACTTGCAACAGTCCCAAACTGGAAAAACCCTGAAGTCCTTTAACAGCAGAATAGAGAAACTATGGTATATGCCTACAGTGCAATGCTACATAGCATGAGAATGGAAAAAATCATACTAACTACAAAACCATGGATGAATCTCACACTATAAATGAAGTAACGTAAGACAGAAGATATGATTCCACGCATCTGTAGTTCTAATGGTGTAGTAGTAAATAGAAAAGGACATGAAGGACTTCTGGGGTTCTGGTATGTTCTGATTCTTTCTTTTTTTTTTTTTTTTTTTAATATGTTCTGATTCTTGATCTAGGTGCTGGTTATACAGGTGCCTTCACTTTGTGAAAATATGCTGTGTATTTATGATTTGTATGCTTTTTATATGTTTTACTTCAATAAAACATTTACATTAAAAGATTTTTAGTTTCTACCCACTAAAATGACCTCCTCATCTACTAATAGCCCTAAATCTCAGGTTAAAAGAGATTAATTATTAAAAGACAAATGCCCAGAGTAATTTACAGTGATTTTCAGGAGAGAAAATGTAACAAGGCTGAGATAGGATCTAATTATGGAAAGAATGAGAACTGTATAGAGAAGCTGCTCTGGGGCCCCTTGAAAACTCCCAGACAATTATCCCAATAAAGGGTCTACAGTTTTATCTGTTCATTTGGATCAACAAACCTATTTTTAAAGATTTTTTTTTTTTTTTTTTTTTTATTTGACAGAGAGAAATCACAAGTAAGCAGGGAGGCAGGCAGAGAGAGAGGAGGAAGCAGGCTCCCCGCCGAGCAGAAAGCCTGATGCGGGGCTCGAACCCAGGACCCGGGATCATGACCTGAGCCGAAGGCAGCGGCCCAACCCACTGAGCCACCCAGGCGCCCCAACAAACCTATTTTTAAAAATATAAATTTTTCTGCCAAAGTTAATAGTGTTTATCAGCTTCTGATACTTCAATGTCAATTAGCTAAATTATAACATCTAATACCTTCTACATAAGCTAGGTACCATGCTTTTCCAAATATGTTATCATATTTATCTCAGAATGACCTCCTCCTAATACCTTAGGCAAATTACTTAATACCTCTGGGCCTTAGTTTCCCTATCTGTGATACAGCCTACCTATCTTTACCATTTCTGGATCACAGATCCCTTGGTGAACTGATGAGTTCTCATGATGATAAACTTAAACTCACACACCCCCATACACACAAAAATTTGTATATAAATTTTTGGACATTTATAGCTTTCCTAACAGCCAATTTTTGTACTCTGGAGCCTAAATGACCTTTTAAATCCCTTCTCATTCTAACAGAATATTAATATAGTGTAATAATATATTATATATACCTATAGATATAATAATATAGTAACATAGCTGGGTTCCTCTGAAGAAGGTAGAACTAGGGAGGTGCCACTCGATAATACTTTGACTGGTCAGAGAGCAACAGGGAGTATAATCATTTGTAAATGGGTAGGGGAGGAGAGGCAGTGAAGGAAGAAGAGAAGCCAGAGAATGAATGAGGAGAGAGAACAGAGATGTGAGAAGGCATCCAAGAATAATTTTCTTTAATCATGCTTTGGTGAGATTGGCTCTAGGGACGAGATGGCAAAGTGGCTTTTCCATATAGAAATACATCCCAGGGGTATTACACGTAACTGGTGAACTGCTGAACACTACATCTGAAACTAATGTTGTATTAAGTGTTGGCTAATTTAATTTAAATTAAAAAAAATTAAGAATAAAAAATTTAAGGGATGCCTGGGTGGCTCAGTTGGTTAAGCATCTGCCTTCAGCTCAGGTCTAGATCCCAGGGTCCTGGCATCAAGTCCCCCACTGGGCTCCTTCCTCAACAGGGAGCCTGCTTCTCTCTCTGCCTCCTGCTTATATGCTCTCTCTCTTTCTGACAATGAAATAAAAAATACTTTAAAAAATCTTTAAGAAATTTTTTTTAAAAATTAGGAAAGGAAAAAGAAAAGAAAAGAAAAGAAAAGAAAAGGAAGGGGAAATAAAGAAAGAAAGACAGACATCCCATCTCTCCCACTATGCTTCCTTAGAGTGTGTGGATGGGCATGGCTGGGATTTGGGAAAAAGATGGCTTCTTTAGTTAAAGAACATTAGACACCAGTGAGGAAGCCTACAAACGAAGTGAAATGAAGAACAGACCTCTCACTTCTATCCCTGCTATCTAATCACATCTGAAAAGCTTTCTTCCTCCTTCCTGAGACATTTTGTTGTTGCACACTGGTGAGAAACAGAGAGGAAGGTGTTGGGAGGATTTGTAGGGAGATACCTTAATATTACTAACAAGGAGTACAATGCTGGAGAGCAAGTCTTCCTAAAAGAGTTGGATTTTTCTTTTTCTTTTTACTGAACAGATTTCTTCAAATCATTCCCAAGGATGCTCCAAGGATGAGGGAAAGGAAATGGCCCTCTGTCCAAAGCCTTGGGGTGAGCAACCCAGACTCCCAAGAAAAGTAAATGTTCTGCATCCTGAAATATGCTACAGCTACAAATTAGGCTTAATCAGTTTCTACTTACCTCCCAGCTTCTGGTCATAGAAATAAGAAGCTGAATTCCAGTCTAGCAGGAAACACTTACCTTGCTGTTTAGTTGCTGAATTCTTAATTCTTTTTGGTGAATTTCCTTTAGGCTGTCATTGAGCTGAGTCCTAAGAAGTTCTGTCTCATAAACTAGGTTTTGTGATCCATCTAGAGATGCTGATGTCTCTGGGGATGCCTGCCAGGGTAAAAACACTGATGAGATTCCCTCCTAATGCTATTCATGCTTAATCCCTTCCCTCCATGAACTCTGTCCACCTCACAGAAGTCACAAGACAGCTTGCCTAAGAGTGGCAGATGGACGTTTGGCTTGCAGGAAGCTGATGCTTCCTGAGTGGTGGTTACCTCCGAGTAGCAACCAGCACTGAAATTACCCACCTGTCTTTGGTACTGTACTTTGAGGGCCTCAGTCTGGGAGGAAGGAGATCTCAATTCCCTCATAAGATTCTGCAGATGACTGAGCTGCTGATCTTTATCTGAGATAGCCATAAGGTACTGCTCCTTCATTCTCCTCTCCTGGGTTTCCCAGGAGCTCTTTTCCACCCTACAAAACACATAAAATAATCAAAGGCAAAAAAATACTTGTGATACAGAGATGAATAATTACATATTCAAAACAGTATTATGGGGGCGCCTGGGTGGCTCAGTGGGTTAAGCCTCTGCCTTCAGCTCAGGTCATGATCTCAGGGTCCTGGGATCGAGTCCCACATCCGGCTCTCTGCTCAGCGGGGAGCCTGCTTCCCCCTCTCTCTCCGCCTGCCTCTCTGTCTACTTGTGATCTCTCTCTCTCTGTGTCATATAAATAAAATCTTAAAAAAAAAAAAAACAGTATTATGGGCTGTAGAAATTTAGTAAAGAAAACATATCACCAGAGAAAAATTTTATTATAAATTGAACTGTAAAGCAAGATGATGAAGTTGAACTAATAAAAGGATTTCAACTGGCAGGACTGAAGATGATTTCATGGAAAAGCATTCCAGGTTCTGGGAACATACTAAACAAAAGACACAAAAATGAATATATAGACAAACAGACATACTGAATTTTGGAATTGTACCAGACAGTATATAAAGCGGATAAGGTAGGAAATAAGGATAGAGAAGTGAGGTTGGATCATGTGGGGCACTGAGTAGCATGCTAAATAAACCTTATTCTGTAAGCAATGGGAAACCACTTTAATTCTTCAGAAAGGTAGTGCCAGATGCAGACTAACATCATAGTTACGAAAATGCAATGCTACCCAGAGCAACTTACAGTGTTGAAGGAACTGGGTTCAAACAATGGATCTATCATAAACGAGGCATGAGACCTTGAGTAAAACTTCTTAATCTCTCTGAATCTCACTGGTAAAATGGGAATAAACTATTTATTCCTTAGGATTATTCTAAGGATTAAATGAGACACTGTATGTTACACACCAAACACAGAGCCTGACATATCATAATCACCCAAAAATATGAGCTGCTGATATTTCTATTTGTATTCACCAAATTTGGCCAAGAGGGAGGCTTCTGTTTGACCCCAGCTCATTTTTTTGTAGCACTAGGTAAAACTGTGCCTCTGCCACATTCTTTAGTTCTACTTCTCTCTCCACTCTGTCTAAAAGAACTCATTAGGATTGTAATCAAATCCCTGCAGCATCTCTTCACTTTGAATAGTACCCATGTCTCTATTTTTCCCAACAGTACAAGGTTTTGTTTGAATTGCATCTGACTTGTGTTTCACTCTAGAAATAAGGCAAAACAGTCCCTTCTCTTCTAAATGGCATATACTTGTTATGAAATAACCCTGCTTTGCTAAGTCAGTTGGATTACAGCCAAAACAAAAAAGAGAGAGCCCAAACTTAGAAACTAAAAAAAAAAAAAAAATTGTATTACAAGTAATTACATGTAATTGTAATTTGTAACGTAAATGTATTATAAAATGTAAATGTATTTACATGTATTACATGTAAAAGGCACAGGATTTTCAACACTTCCTTTGATATTTGTCTGTGAAAAATGAGTGAGAACAATTAGAGTGGAATGCAGAAGAAAGATCGTAATTTTCCATAAAAGCTTCAAGCTGCCATTTTTCTGGAAGGTGGTTAGGGTGTGGAAAGAGATGCTCACTAGAAAATAGGGCCTAAGGAACAAAGCTGATTACCTCATAGAATTCAGCCATAAAGGAATATAACTCATTTACTCTGCTTACATAACAAAGCACAGAAACCAGAGCAGAATAAGCAAACCAGTAGCCAAAGGGGTTAGAGAAAGGTTATGGTATAAATCCAGGCTCTCCTAATAAGCCAACCCTGAGGCTAACAGCCAAACCAAAGCTTGAAGAAGATGTTCCAGCTTTTTCATGTTTGAAAAGTTAATTTCCCCAAAGTAGATCAAGAGCAGAAGACTGAGGTCCTGAAGATATTCAGCTAAAGAAACTGGTCTTAAACCAGAAGAGACTCTTAAATCCCACAAATAAACTGAGGGTTGTTGGGTTGGGAGAGGATGGTTGGGTTATGGACATTGGGGAAGGTATGTGCTATGGTGAGTGCTGTGAAGTGTAAACCTGGCAATTCACAGACCTGTACCCCTGGGGCTAATAATACATTATTATTAATGTAATATAATGTAATATAAAAAAAATACATTTTTTTTAAATTTTAAAAAAAGAACTAAAATATTGACTTTTGGAAACATGAAAGGTTTTGTTTCTATAAGGTCTATTAACACTTTGCAATGTGTTTAATTTCTTGTATCTTCAATTAAAATTTATTCCATTTGGAAAAAAAAAAGAAACTGGTCTTAAAGTCAGGGAATCAAACCTATGTCCTCATTTTCTTCTTCCTTCTAAATATGAAGTAAAGTATCTTCCTCTCTATCCCCTTAAAATTTACTTCTACTCGAGATATTATTAATTACTTTTCTTCAAAATTGCTCAAATGTGAGATGAAGAGAGAAAAGCTAATAGAAAGGTAAATAGGGATAGAAGGGAGGTAAAAAATCAATAGACTAGAAATAATTTTTTTCTCTTCTCTCTGCCCAGTGATAATGAAATGCCCTTCTCCACAACCCTCCAGTGGTATCAATGGAGCCCATGTATGGAGCTTGGTCATCTAGTCTCACCTAACAGTAATGATGCACTGCTTCCCCCTCAACTGCAGCTGACAGTGGAGTACAGGTGGGGAGCCTGGACTTCTGCCTCTTCCTGGCAATATCAAGGCACCTCTTCCCCTGCAGCATCAGTGAAGGCTGAGTAGGGAGCCCACTGGACTTCACCCACCATCTAGCAGTAAAGTATCAGTGGAAGCCTACTAAAGCAGAGGATTTAAGTAAGACTTAAGCGTCTTATAATATATAAAATGTTCAGGATACAACTGAAAATCACTCATCATACTAAGAACCAGGGAAGTCATGACTTGATGGAGAAAAGAAAATCTACAGATAACACGGAAATGAAAGAGATGTTGAATTATATGTTATAGAATTATATAAGGATTTTAAAGCAGCCACCACAAAAATGCTTCAACAAGCAATTACTAACACACTGAAAACAGAGAAAGCTTCACATTTCTCCAAAGAAGATACAGAGATAGACAACAGACACATGAAAATATGTTCAGCCTCATAATCTTCAGAGAAATGCAAATCAAAACCCCAATAAGGTATCACCTCACAGCAGTCAGAATCATAAAAGACAAGAAATAGTAAGTGTTGGTGAGGATGTGGAGAAAAAGGAACCTTCAGGCACCGTTGCTGGGAATGTAAATTGGTGTAGCCACTATGGAAAACAGTATGAAGGTTCCTCAAAAAATTAAAAATAGAATACATACAACCCAGTAATTCCACTACTGGGTATTTTCACAAAGAAAATCAAACACTAATGCAAAAAGATATATGCATCCTTATGTTCATATTATACAGCATTATTATTCACATATATTCAGCATTATTTATAATAGTCAAGATACAGAAGCAACTCAAGTATCCATCAGTAGATGAATGGATAAAAAAGATCTGGTGTGCACACACACACCTGCACGCACACATATGAAAATACTACTCAACTAAAAAAAGAAGTTTTGCTGTTCACAACATGGATGGGCCTAGAGGGTATTATGCTAAGTTAAATAAGTCAGAAAAGACAAATACCATATGATTTCACTTATATATGGAATCTGAAAAACAAAGAACAAATCAACAAAAAAAAAGAAGTGGACTCATAAATAAGCGAACAAACGTGATTGCTAGAGGAGAGGGGGGTTGGAGGATGGGGAAAATAGGTGAGAGGATTAAGAGGGACAAACTTTCAGTTATAAAATAAATAAATCACAGGAATGAAAAGTTCACCATAGGAAATATACTAAATAATATTGTAATTACTTTGTATGGTGACAGATGGTAACTACACTTATCATGGTGAGCACTGCATAATGCATACAATTGTTGAATCACTATGTTGTACAGATGAAACTTATGTTACTATTATTCAATTTAAAAAAATAGAGAAAACCTCAGTGAAGAAATAGAAGATATAAAGAAATGGATGGAAATTTTAGAACTGAAAGTGATGAAGAATCAAGAATCAGTGAATTTGAAGACAGAACAACAGAAATTATTGAATCTGCTTAAAGAGAAAAATAATCATTAAACTGGATTTCACTAAAATTAAAAAGACCTTATTGAGAAGAATGAAAAGATAAACTGCAAACTGGGAGAAAATATTTATAAGCCATCTATCTTACAGAGAACTTATACCTAGAACATATAAAGAACCCTCAAAACTCAATAGCAAAAAATTAACAACCCAAATAAAAAAACATAAAACACATGAACAAACATTTCATCAAAAAGGACATATGGATGCCAAATAAGCAATTAAAAAATGTTCAACATTATTAGCCATTATGCCAATTAAACCACAATGAGATTGCATGACACACCTATTAAAAAATTAAAATATAGTTACAATATCAAATGCTCACAAGGATATAGCATTCGATATTGAAACTGGATCACTCATATATTGCTGGCAGGAATATAAAATGGTACAGTCATTCTGGAATATAATTTTATAGTTTCTTGACAACCTAAACAGATACTTACCATACAACCTAGCATTTGTACTCCTGGACAACTATCTCAGAGAAATGTAAATTTATTGTCTACATAAAAACCTATACACAAATGTTTATAGCAGCTTTATTAATAATAACAAAATCAGAACTAACACTCATGGGTGAATGGTTAAAGTAGTACATTACACTATGACACACTGTTCATCAATAAAAAAGAATGAACTACTGATATATGAACAATGTCAATGGACCTCAAGGGCATTATGATATGTGAATAAAGGTAATTTCAAAAGGTTACAAATTGTAGGATTCCACTTAAAACACTGTAAGTTAACTAACTGGAATTCAAATAAAAACTCAAAAAATATTCTCAAAGATGGCACAATGATAGAGATGGAGAACAAATTAGTGGTAGTCAGAGTAAGGGACACTAGCATGGGGAATAAGATTATGATGTAAATTAGTACCACAAGGGATATTATTTGTGGAAATGGAGCACTTGTGTATCTTGGTTGTCGTGATGATTACATGTATTTACACATATGAAAAAGTATACACACACACACACACACACACACACACATACTTGAGTGAAGGTAAAATTGATGAAATCTGAAGAAGGTCTTTGAATTGCACCCATGTCATTTCCTGATTTGGGTATACTATAGTAATGTAAGATGTTAGCATTGGTGGAAACTACATGAAAGGTACACAGGAGTTCCCTGTATTATTTTTGCAACTTCTTATAAAACTATAATTATTTTATAATAAAAAATTAAAAAAAAAAAAGAAACCTAAAAGAAAAGGGTCAAAATGCAGGGATGATCATACCTGAGCTGATGCAGCTCATGCTGCCAGGAGAGATTTTCCTGCCTTAGCTCTTCTTGCATTATCTGAAAATTTTTTGTCTTATCTTGATACTCCTGAAGTCGAGCCTTCAGTGGACGTAATTCAGTGATTTCTTGGTTAATCTGTAAGTACTGTTGCTGCAGATTCTTCAATTCCTTCAGCTTTAACCAAAGGGAAAGTAAAAGGGTGATTTAGCACATCTCATTTACCAAGCTCTAAGTCATCAACAGCTCCCTACAAGTCAGTCAGACACCACAACATACTGTCAGCACCTAACAAGTTCATTAACATATATTTGCAACACAAATCTCTAAAACGGTGAACTAAAGAGAGCCACCATCAAGGCTACAGGGTCTGACCATTCCTGCAACTTGTACCCCAGGCCCCTCCCCCCAAGGTCTTAGGTTGACTCTAGATCTAAAGCTCAGACATAGGACAGACTTAAAGGACCTACAGTTTCTTTGTAGGTGTTAACTCCCCAGAACAAGAAATGTAAAGACAACTTGACTTTCTATTTAGCTCTGTGCCCTATTTAGGCTCTTAAACTTTCTTATATGGGTATCAACCTTAATTTAGCTTAGCTGATGTTGACTATAAAAAGAAGGTAGCAATGCCCAGGCTCAGTGGTTTAAGAGCACTTACTTAGGCTTTGGGGTCCAACATGCTGCCCACATAGGTTGTATGACCTGGTACATATTCCTTACACCCCTAAGCCTTAATTTCCCATACCTATAAAATTTCCCTCATCTTAATTTCCCTTACCTCCCTTATGGTACTTAGATTATGAGAACTAAATGAGAAAATTAATGGAGATGGTGGTGATGGTAATGATGATGATGATGATACAATGATGATGGACTTGCCTTTAATCAACAAAACTGCCTATCTACATTCCAGGTGCATCTTCAAATTCTTTATCCCCAGCACTCACTAAAAGCTTGGTAGTAAGAAATAATGTTAGGACATCTGGATTAAAAGGGGGCCTTGAACACGCGTCTCTTTCACCCACTCTTGGAAACATCATTAAAGCTACAATAAAGGCATCATTTTATAAGCATAAAACACAAGAACAGGAAGAACAAGAGAGGAGTCAGCAGCAACAAAATTAATTTTGGAAGCTGAAAAGCAGATGCATTAAGTAGTAACTGACTTAACAGATCTGGGAAAGCCAAATCTTAAGCTGGCAGTAAGGAAAGCCAAGAACCAACAGAACTTACTCTGTAGAATCTTCAAAAGGCTCAGGAATTAACAGCACCAGGTACCTCTGGAGAAGATGGTGATGGGGGTAGGGAGAAGGTGGTAGCTGAAATAAGGAGGATTAGATGAAAGCTGCTTAAAAACAACTGCATCCCTAAATACTCTCCTCAGTTGCACATCTTTTGTTAACTCTAACAGACAACTAGAGTTTTATTCTTTGGAGAAGGCAAAAGTCGTCTCTGGACCATTAGATACCAGGCACAACTGAAGGTAAAGGTACTACTCTAAAACAACGGTGATCAAGTAAATATATGCCTCCTAAATTCTTGAACCCTTCCCCTACTCAACATGGACAGTGCTGGCACCCAGGCCTTTACCATCCATGCATGAAATGATAAGTCTTCTCTAGAAAATCTAACCAGCCTAAGAGGAACTAAAGATACCAAGACTGGGACTACCCAGAGAAAGCTCAGCAACATCACCCTGCAATCACCAACCTCACAGTTGGTAAGCCCCATTCACAAGATTTTTAGACCTTACCCTTAAACATGAAGAGTAAATCAAGGGTTAACGCTCACCAGAGAATGGCTATCACTAAGGCTAGGAAGAAAAGAACTAGAACAAAAGTAATTCAAAAGAGCTTAGCAGGGGAAAGAATATAATATACCTGAAGACTTAAGAGAGACTATTAGAAATCAGAAACACTGTAGCAGAAAAAAATATTAAAGAAAATTTCATTATAAGAAAACATCAAAGAACAAAATTGCCACCACTATTTTTGGAGAGATAAGAAAAAGAAAAAAAGAAATCCTTAGAAATTAAGAACATGATAGCAAAAATGAAAACCTCAATATGGGGCTCTAAAGATAAAGGTGAGAAAATCTTCCCAGAGTATAGCCAAAAGACTAGGAATTTAACAAAATCATACAATCAAACCAGAAGGTCCTAAATCTAAATAACTGGCTTTTCAAGGGGAAGAAAAAAAAAAGACAACAGAGAAAAAGGATGGGGGAAAATTGGTAAAACATAATTGAAAAGAATCTCCCAAAATTGATGAATATGACTTCTTAGATTCAAAGGACTAGACACAATGATGAATGAAAATAGACCCACATCAAAGTACATTGTCATAAAATTTCAGAATACACAGGACTAAAAACTTCTGTACATTTCCAGAAAAAGATGAGAGAAAAGGAGACAGAGAGAGAAAAAGAGATAAAGAAACAGATCAGATTTAAAGATTAGGGAACAAAACAGCTTTAGACTCCTGCACCACAATGTAAACTAAAAGGTAACAGACCTGTCTTCACAATTTTGAAGGGGAATTATTTTCAGCCTAGAATTCTATACCTAGCCAAACTATCAATCAACTATGGGAGATGAAAAGACATTTTCAGTAAATTTACCTCCCCTGTATCTTTTCTTAGGGAGCTACTAAATGATTTCTTTCAACAAAATGACACAAAACCAAGATGAGGAAGACGTGGAATAGAAGAAACAGGAGATCTAACAGAGGACAGATGTGAAGGGAGCTATCCTAGGATGAAAACAGTAACCTGGTTCATATAAGAGTAAGAAAGCGACTCCAAATTTTCTTCATAAATACAAAATTGATAGGAATAAACATCTTAACAGGACATGTGAATAAATGGCAATAAACCTGGAGTTAAATTACATTGATGAATACAAAGAAAACGAAATAACAACAAAAACAGTTATTAACTCTAAGGGGGGAAAAGATGCTGAGGAAAATAAAAATAACATGTCTCAGCTCTCATTTGTAGTCCTAAAAATGTAAACATTGATATAAACATAAATATTACACTAACCAAAATTTAAATTACATCAGAATGGGGAAGAGACTGTATACTGAGTATGTGCATATGCACTGTGGAAGGGGAGAAAAGAGAACTAAACCCCATTAGCATAAAAGAAAATCAATAGCTAATGCAAAGAATGAAAACCCAAGATCCATTATAAGTATGATATGTAGACACTGAGAAAACACCAAAACAATAAGAGAGTTCAAAGTAAACTGCCTTGGGAGAAAGAGAAAGAGTTGGAGTACAGGTGTTGTTTGTTTTTCTCATCAAACATGCAGAATTCAGTGACATGCTGAATTTAGTGACATATATATAACTTTATTCTTTAAACAATAGACTTTTTATGCACTAAATGTATTCTTTATTCCCTCCTCTAATCCAGATACTCTAAATGTTAATCTTAAAATAGACCAGATCACCAGAAAGCTGTGTGTCTGGGACTGCATTTTAACCATTTGTATAAGTACGTTTAGGAAATTATACAAAGTTCTTTTGCTATGCAGTTACAGCAAGGAAGAGCTAAACTAAACCCTATAAAACACTTATATTTACTGTAGAGAAGTAAAGGATGTTTTACAACTTCATACAGTCCTCTCTATGGAAGCACAGAAGGAATTTCTTGCAGGCCTCAATACTTAATAACTATTCTTACATTAAACAAACAGCTTTTTTTCTTCCTTTTCCCTAAAATATGGACACTGCAATTCATGTATAAGGCTCTTTAATTCCTCATTTCTGATGGCTGCCAGAAAACTGGGAAAAGAACTGATGACCTATCTTTCTAAAAAGATACTGTGATATCTCCTAGGGACACTAAATTTATTCCTGGTTTAACCTTTTTCTCTATCCTCATTTTCTCTTCCTTCTCAGTTACTTGTATTATATTATCTTGAAATCAACTTCAAGATACACTACTTCAAGTCATTTTCAGAATGAAATGAGTTTACAGGACTTCTAAGAAAGATGGCAGAGTCAGAGGATCCTAAACTCACCTCATCTGATGAATACAACTAGATAAACCCACACCAATGTAAACAGCCCAGAAAATGACCCAAAGACTGGCAGAACAGACTCTCCACAGCTAAACATAGAGGAGAGACCACATAAAAAAAATTGTAGGAAAGGTGGAAGGTAACCACAATTGGTAACCAAGTTGATCCATGAGACTTCCATGGGAGGGAGGGGCACTACAAACACAGAGAAGGAACAGGAGCAGACTCAACACCAGGCATCCTAGTCACAAGGACCAGCATTGGGAAGACAAACTCCCATAACATTTGGCTTTGAGAACCAGAGGGGATTAATACCTGGAGTTTTTGCAATCAGTTGGGCTTACCACCTGGAACTTTAAAAATGAGCAGCTTGGCTCTGGGGGAGATGGAGGGCAAGAGGAAACTGAGTCCCTGCCAATAAATAGCAAAAAAAACCAGCCTCGCTGAGATACAGCATAAAAGCAGCATTTTGGAAGATGCCTGAGGTATACATGAAGGAGATTTATTTATTAATCTAAGAGTGTGTGCTGGAGGGTCAGGGATCTTTGGGAGACTTCTCCAAGAACAAAAGAGCTGGCGAACACCATTTCCCTCCTACCCCTCAGCCTACATATACAGACACCAGCACAGCACAAACACGTTCTACCTGGATTGCTAACAGCATACCCCACCCTTGGGCTCTTCTGTAGACTCACCCCTCCAACCTGGCCTCAGCAGGAATATATCCAAAGTGGTGCCACAGGTGTGACATTGTGCAAGCAGCCCCAACAGGGGCCAGTGCCACTCCAAAGTGACTCCTGTACAAGGGAGGGGGGAAGATAACCATGCATACGAGTTTGACTGAAGTCTTAGCAGTGGTTTGGGAGCAGATATCTTGTCTGACTGTAGGCCCCAGCCACCAGCAACAGGGGATAACACAGGGAGAGTACCTTGTAGTTCACTGCAACCGCGACTCTGGCAAACACCTGGTCTGACCCAACGCAAGCCCAAGGCAGCCCCAGAGTGGCCCATTAACAACACAGGGACCAAACTCTGCCTAAAACAAGCAAAGAGAGCCACTGCAGATGACTACACTGAAAGCAAACACAGCTCAGCCACAATAGGCGGGTGCATACAACACACACGAGACGTCTTGGAAGTGTCAGGTGCTGGTGAACAACGGACACTGCAGAGCACCACAGGGCATTTTCTTTATAAGGCTGCTACTTGCAATAGCTGACCTGATGTTGCTTACTTTCCTAACATACAGACATAAAACTAAAAAATACACTAGAGAGAATAAATAGTAGAACAGAGAAAAGAGAAGTATAGATCAGTGACCTGGAGGACAGAGTAATGGAAAACAATCAAGCTGAACATGAGAAAGAAATAAGATTAATAAAGAATGAGAATACATTAATGGAACTCAGCGACATCTTCAAAAGTAACAACATTTGCATTATATAGATCCCAGACAAACAGAGAGTAAAGGGGGCAGAAAATTTACTTGAAGAAATAATAGCTGAAAGTTTCCCTAATCTGGGGAAAGATACATAAATCCAGATCCAGGAGGCAAAGAGAGTCCCCAACAGAATCAACCCAGGGAGGTCCACACCAGGACACAGAGTAATTAAAATGGCAAAAAAGTAATGATAAAGAATTTTAAAAGCAGCAAGAGAAAAGAACACAGTACATACAAGGGAAAAGCCCATAAAGCTATCAGCTGATTTTTCAACAGAAACTTTGCAGGCCATAAGAGAGTGGCATGATATTCAAAGTGCTGAAAGAAAAAAAAACCGTGCAACCAAAAACACTCTATTCAGCAAGGCTGTCATTCAGAATAGGAGAGATAAGTTTCCCAGACAAACAAAAGTTAAAGAAATACATAACCATTAAACCAGCCTTATAAGAAATATTAAAGGGGATTCTTCAAGTGGAAAGGAAAGACCATAAACAGGAATAAGAAAAATAGGAAGCACAAAAGCAGTAAAATTAAGTATAGCTATAAAAAACCAGTCAAAGTTTTCACAAAATAAAACTTTGTAAAGTATAACACTACACCTAAAACATGCAGGGGAGAGGAGTAAATCTTGGTACTTTAAGAATGGGTTCCAACTTAAGCAACAATGAGGGCGCCCAGGTGGCTCAGTTGGTTAAGCGTCTGTCTTCAGCTCAGGTCATGATCCCAGAGTCCTAGAATCGAACTCCACGTGGGGCTCACTGCTCCATGGGGCGCCTACTTCTCCCTCTCCCTCTGCCTGCTGCTCCTCCCTACTTGTCTCTCTCTCTCTGTCAAATAAATAAAATCTTTAAAGCATTTTTTTTTAAGATTTTATTTATTTATTTGACAGAGATCACAAGTTGGCAGAGAAGCAGGCAGAGAGAGATAGGAGGAAGCAGACTCTCCGCTGAGCAGAGAGCCCGATGCGGGGCTCGATCCCAGGACCCTGGGATCATGACCAGAGCCGAAGGCAGAGGCTTTAACCCACTGAGCCACCCAGGCGCCCCATCAAATAAATAAAATCTTAAAAAAAAAAAAAAAACTTAAGCAACAATCAACTTAATACAGACTGTTATATGCATAAGATATTAAATATAAACCTAATGGTAACCACAAATCAAGAAACTGGTAATAGATACACAAAAAAATAAAGAAAAGGAATCCAAGTACATCATTAAAGAAAGCCAGCAACCCATGAGAAAAGAGAGCACGAGAAGAAATGAACGGAGAAGATTTACAAACAACTATAAAACAAGTAACGAAACAGCAATACGTACATACCTATCAATAATTACTTTGAATGTAAATGAACTAAATCCTCCAATCAAAAAACAGGGTGACATAATGGATAAAAAAGCAAGACCATCTAGATGCTGTCTGCAAGACACTCATTTCAAACCTAAAGACATCTGCAGATTGAAAATGAGGGGGATACAGAAACATTTATCATGCAAATGGATTTCAAGAGAAATCCAGGGTAGCAATACTTACAGTGAACAAAATAGACTTTAAAAATACAGTACCAAGAAACAAAAAAGAACATTACATAATCATAAAGAGAACAATCCAACAGTATGTAACAATTGTAAATATTTTATGAACACAACATGGAAGCACCCAAATAGATAAAGCAGCTCACAACAAACATACAAGTAATTGATAGTAATACAATAATAGCAGGAGACTAACACCCCACTGAAATCAATGGATAGATCATCCAAACAGAAAATCAACAAGGAAAAAGGAAAATCAGCAAGTGTGGCTTTGAATGACATACTGGGCCAGATGTACCTAACAGGTATATTCAGAATATTCCAGCCTAAAACAGTGGAATACACATTCTTTTCAAGTACACATGGAACATTCTCCAGAAGGGATCACATGTTAGGCCACAAAACCAGTCTCAACGAATTCAAAATGACAGAAGTCATATCATACACCTTTTCTGACAATGCTATAAAACTAGAAATCAGCCCCAAGGGAAAAAAAAAAAAACACAAATACACAGAGATTATATAACATGTTACTAATGAATTGGTCAACTAAGAAATCAAAGAGAAAATCAAACAATATATCGAAACAAGTGAAAATGAAAACACAACAAAGCAGTTCTAAGAGGGAAGTTTATAGGGCCTACCTCAAGGAGCAAGAAAAGGAGCCAAAGGAGCTAGAAAAAGAAGAATAAACAAAACCCAAAACAAGGAGGAGGGAAATAGTAAATTAGAACAGAAATAAACAAAATGGAAACTAAAAATACAGAAGGACAGATCAATGAAAGCAGGAGCCAGTTCCTGGAAAAGATGAACAGAAATGATAAAATGTTGGCTAGACTCATCAAAAAAGAGAAAAAGGGAGAGGGGGGTACTCCAAATCAGAAATGAAAGAGGAGAAATAAGTGACACAACAGGGGAATACAAAGATTTTAAGAGAGTATTATGAAAAATTATATGTCTACAAATTGGACAACCTAGAAGAAATGGATAAATTCGCAGAAACATGTAACCTACCAAAACTGAAGCAGGAAGACATAGAAAATTTGAACACACTGATAACCAGCAAAGAAACTGAATCGGTAATCAACAAACTCCTAAAAAACAAGACATCTTCACAAGTGAATTCTACCAAACATTTGAGAAAAAGTTAATCCTGTTCATCTCAAACTATTCCAAAAAGTAGAAGTAGAAGGAAAGCTCCCAAAGTCATTGGTTAGCATTACCCTATTCCATAATCTGATAAAAACTCCGCTAAAGAAAAGAGAATTACAGTCAACAAGTCTTGATGAACATAAAATGCAAAAATCCTCAACAAAATATTGCCAAACTAAATCCAACAATACATTTAAAAAATCATTCACCGTGATCCAGTAGGATTTACTCCTGGGATGCAGGGTGGTTCAATTTTCACAAATGAATCAACATGATACACCACTTTAATAAAAGAAATTATAAGAACCTTATGATCTTTTCAATAAATGAAGAAGTATTTGACAAAGTACAGCAGCCATTCATGATAAAAGCCCTCAACAAAGCAGGTTTAGAAGGAATATACCTCAACATAATAAAGGCCTTATATGAAAACCCACAGCTAACAACATACTCAGTGGGAAAAACTGAGAGCTTTTCCCCTGAGGTCAGGAACCATGCAAGGATTTTCCCTCTCACCACTTTTATTTAACATGGTACTGGAAGTCCTAGCCACAGCATCAGATAAGAAAAAGAAAAGGCATCCAAACTGGTAAGAAAGAAAACTCAGTATTTTGAAAACCGTAAAGACGCCACCAAGAACTGATAAATGAATTCACTAAGTTCACAGGATACAAAAACCTATAGACAGAAATCTGTTGCATGTCTATATACTTAATGAACCAACAGAAAGAGATATTAATAAAACAATCCCATTTACAACTACAACCAAAAATGGTAAAATCCTAAGAATAAAATTAACCAAAGAGGTGAAAAACCTGTACTCTGAAATCTATAAAATCTATAAAACACTGGTGACAGAAAAAAACAAAATGGAAAGGTACTACATGCTCATAGATTGGGAGAGCAAATATTATTAAAATGTCAACTTTATAATCAAATACAATCCCTATCAAAATGCCAATAACATTTTTCACAAAACTAAAAAAAAAAAAAAAAAAAAATCCTAAAATTTGTGTGCAACCACTAAAGACCCCAAACAGCCAAAGCAATCTTGAAAAAGAACAAAATTGGAGGTAACACTATCCCAGAGTTCAAGCTATACTACAAAGCTGTAATAATCAAAACAATATGGCACTGACATAAAAACATATAGCTCACTGGAATAGAACAGAGAGCCCAGAAACAAACCCATGATTATAGGTCAATTAATATAAGACAAATGAGGCAAGAACATGCAGTGGGAAAAACGTTTCTTCAACAAATAGGAATGGAATGGGAAACTGGACAGCTACATGCAAAAGAATGAAACTGGACGACTTTCCTTACACCATATGCAAAAATAAATCCTAAATGGATTTAAGACCTAATTGTGAGGGCGCCTGGGGGCCTCAGTGGGTTAAAGCCTCTGCCTTCAGCTCAGGTCATGATCCCAGGGTCCTGGGATTGAACCCCACATCGGGCTCTCTGCTCAGCGGGGAGCCTGCTTCCTCCTCTCTCTCTGCCTGCCTCTCTGTCTACTTGTGATCTCTGTTTGTCAAATAAATAAATAAAAAAATCTTAAAAAAAAAAAAAAAGACCTAATTGTGAGACCTGAAACCATAAAAATCCTAGAAGACAACACAGGCAGTAATTTCTTTGACACTGGCCCTGGCAACATTTTTCTAGATATGTCTCCCAAGTCAAGGGAGACAAAAGCAAAAATAAACCATTGGGACTACATCAAAATAAAAAGCTTCTGCATACCAAAAGAAAAAATCAACAAAAAAAGACAACCTACTGAATGGGAGAACATATTTGTAATTGATATATACACTAAAGGATTAGTATCTAAAATACACAAAAAACTTATAAAACTCAACACCAAAAAAAAAATCCAATTTAAAAATCGGCAGAAGACATGAACAGACCTTTTTTTTCCAAAAAAGACATACAGATGGCCAACAGACACATGAAAAAATACCCAACATTACTAATCATTGGAAAAACGCAAATCAAAACCACAATGAGGTATCACCTCACACCTGTCAGAATGGCTAAAATAAAAAACAAGAGAAACAACAAGTGTTGGCAAAGGCATGGAGGAAAAGGAACACTTGTGCACTGTTCATGAGAATGCAACTAGATGCAACTGGTGCATCCACTGTGGAAAACAGTATGGAGGGTCCTCAAAAAATTAAAAATAGAGTTACCATGTGATGCAGTAATTCTACTACTGGGTATTAAACCCCAAAATACAAAAACACTAATTAGAAAAGATATATGCTTATAGCAGCATTATTTACAATAGCTAAACTACAGAAGCAACCCAAATGTCCATCGACAGATGAATGGATAAAGATGTGGTGCATATATACATAATGGAATATTACCCATCCATAAAAAAGAATGAAATCTCACTATTTGCAACAACTTGTATGGATCTAGAGTGTATGATACTAAGTGGAATAAGTCAGTCATAGAAAGACAAATACCATATAATTTTCTTCATAGGTGGAACTTAAGAAACAAAACAAATGATCAAAGAAAAAAAGAGGCAAAAAAACAGACTCTTTATAAATATAGAATACAAAGTGATGGTTACCAGAGGGGAGGTGGCTGGGGAATGGGGTAAAAACAGGTGAAGGAGACTGAGAGTACACTTACCTGATGAGCACTGAATAATGTACAGAATTCCTGAATCACTATATTGTATACCTGAAACTGTCACACTGTACATTAATTATACTGGAATTTGAAAGCAAATTTTAAAAAAGAACAAAATGTGTATAGATAAATGCAGTTCTGGAGATTTGCTTTCTACCCTTTAGATAGAAATTGCCTAAGTATCTATTTGATTATGGGAAAGTCCTAAGGAAGTTCAAACAGATAGGAAAACTACAGAATGTTTTCAGAGTTGTTTGTGACACTGTAGTAGAATCCCCAGGGCTAATTCTCTGCACCTGGGACCCTCAGACTTGGAGAAACTTCCCCCTGAATAACTAAATGAAGAAGAGAATCAAAGTAAACTAAATCCTTTTCAGATCTCAATCATTTCTGGGGCGGTTCTGATGGAAAGGAAGTGTAGTGTAGGCAGAAGTGATAAACTGCTGGCCTAAGCTGCATATTCAAACTGACAGTGGTTGACATAAGAAAGCTCCTGTATTTATCATACATGCAGCCAGTAATTGAGAGACTATAAACTTCAATGCCCATGACACAGACTCAGAACAAGTTATGTGGAAAAGAGTTGATGGCCAGTTAACATTACATTCCAAAAGTATGCAGAAGGGCCTCAGCAGACTGTAGTGGACCTCATATGTAGTATCACCAAGTCAGAGTGACAGGCCTTCATGTGATTTATAACCCTGCCTTGGCTTTCATTTACGGCAGATGTAAGAGCCAATGTTTCCAGAACTCCCCCATATGACAGTTTTACAAAATGGAAAACAAACAAACAAAAAAAAAAACAACCCCACAGTGTTTTCAGTAACAACAACAAAAATAGAGAATGGTCACCAATTGTTGATTATCTACCACATAATTAATTCCTCCTATGTTAAAATCATAGGAAATACAAGCAAGTGTAAGACATGACACTTACACACACAGACATATAGACATATACACATCAAGACAATATGGGACAAATCAAAGTACTAGAGAAGTACAGAAGGTAACAGATAATTAAGTGGTCTGGGAATGTAACCAGAAAGTTTGAGCTCCAGGGTGATGTTTTATAGTGGGAAATATCTTCCCAAAAAAGGAAAACAGAGAGGACATTTTGGTTCAGAGGATGGTAATGTGGAAGTACTAGGTAGGACTACTGCATAATAAGTAGATCAGTTTGGCTGCAATGAAGGGTATGAGTAGGGGAGCAGTAAGAAGGAAGGCTGGAAAGAAGGACCTAACCAAATTATAGGGTCTCAAATGCCAGACTAAGAGGTTTGAATCCCAAGCCTATTCTAGAGATAATACAACTTTTAAAGGTTTTTGAGCAGTACAGTAATAAGAAAGCAGAGCTTCAGATTTATTCAGTAATGGTATATAAAGATATACTGGAAAATGACAAATTGGAAGAGGCAGTACCACAACAGTTAAACGTACAGTGTTAAAAACTCATCCTAAATGATGATGGAAAGGAAAAGAGATATTTGAGGCCCATTGTGAATAAAGTGACAGACCTTGATGATAAATGAAATAAAGTCATAGCCAGCTATGAGCCTTACAGAACAGAGGAACATTACTATGGGTTATAGAAATATATAAGTAAAAATACGCTGACTTGGCTTGTAAATATCCAGCAGACAAAAATGTGGAATGGGGACTGAGAAATAGAAAAGGCTGAGAGATAGCAAGGGTTGAGAGATAATAAGTTTTGTCCCCCGTGTTTAGAACAGATAAGAAGAGTAAATCAATTGACTAAATGAAACCTTGTCAATTCAAAATCTAACCTAATAGCTTCTAGGAAAAAGATTAAGACTTTGAAGATAATTGAGCCCTAGATAGCTATAAAATACTACATCTTTGAAGTACATACTGTTCTGATGAAAACCTTTTACATTTTCATTCTGAAAGCAACAAAAAAAAAAGCGTTAGCTCCCAGGACAAAGTCAGCTGAACTGAAACTATTTTTAAGACATAAATAAATACATATACATTATATTGCTGTCAAAACCACAGCTGAAAAGAGGGGTTTTATTCAGATTACAAAAGTGAAAAAGGTATCTGTAAATACTGGATATCAAATGTAATATGAATGAACACATTGCCTACAATGAAAAAGAAAATTAGAACAAGAATTTGTAGTTGGGGCGATGATCTTTTTATTTAGGCTGTTCTTAAAAACTAGAATTTTCATATTCTGGACATGGGTCACTTTTTAACGGAAAATCCAGCCTTTTGAAGCTCAATTTATTTCCTATTTTCCTAAGTTCATGGCCTTAAAAGAGTTAAGAACTGTCATGAAAGTGAAGATAGTAACCTCACAAACTTGGCTTGGCTTATAGTAATTACAGTTTTGCTTCTGAATCTTGATGCCCCGGAGGTTCTTAGAAAAAAAGACCTGAACTAAACTACTGGATCCTTCTAAAAGCAAAATTTTAGCAGGAAAGATCCTCCTTATCTTTCTCTCAGATTGAAAAAAAGTTGGGTACTGAACTTCTTTAAATTGACTCTTTATATATTTAACTTTTTTGTGACAAATTAGGTTGAGTTATACATGAGATAAGCTGAGTCCTCTCTATAATTTTACCAGATGACCTAAGGCTAAACTCTCACTGTAAGAAGGCCCTGAATGACCCCTACACCTTATTTCAATTAAACTGTGACACATTCTGGAAACAGTGACATGTGTGTACAAAATACATAAAACAACCTCCATGTCTTTTAGTCCTTTTATGCGGGGAGTTTTGTGCAAAGAAAATCTGTAATTGTTTTTAAATGGTACTGAAAGAATTAAAGTAATTTAAATAATGTTTGTGTGTCTAAGACCAAATAAAACCTGTGGGATGTATTATACTGTCCTAGAATGCCCAGATAATACATGTATGCAAGAATGTGCTCATCTTTTCCTACAGAAGTGAAAAATTTTTAAAGAAAAGCTCAAAAACTCTCAAATGAAGATCAGAAAGAGAACCAGACACTCACTAGTCGGTCTCTGTCATTTTGGAGTGATGACATAGCTTTCTTTAAACTCTGGACTTCAGCCGGGTTGGTTGCAGGCTGGGCTGCAGACCTCTGCTTCCCCTCCTCTGACTTGCGGAATTTCTCCAGTTCATTCAACAGGTAATCTCTCTCATTCTGTAGACTGGCCATAGCCTTGGAAAAGGACTGCACTTGGTTGCAAGAATCTTCTAGTTGTGAGGACAAGTGAAGCAGTTGCTCATCTTTGGACAGAAGCTGTTGGTTAAGTTTCTCAAGGTGAGGCAAGCTGTTATCCTCAGTGGAGTTCACAGAAAGGGCAACTTTCGAAACAGGAGCATCTTTTCCCCTGTTTAGGAGGCCCTGTTCTTCTCTCAGCTCTGCCAGCTCCTTCAGACTGGCATCGTATTTCCTTTTCAGTTCATCAAGCTCCTCATTGGCACGATCTCTGCTGTTTTGTAGGGAATTCATAGACCTTCCAAAAGACTGGATTTGTGCTGTGAGATCTTTATTTTCTTTGGTGACCGAGAGTAATTTCTGTTCCATCTCCACCAGATCTCTTGCCAGCTCTGCCACTCTCTCTTCTGCGGTTTCTGTTTCGTTTCGCATTATCCCTGCATCATGATGAAGATGTTTCAATTCTTTCTTCAGTTTATCTTCAATTTCATCCACCTTCTTGGCAGCCTCCTTCTGAACACGAACCAATTCCTCTTCCAGTTCTGTAATTCTCTTCTGAGAGGAGAAAAGGATAGTACTTAACCTCTGTACTTCTTCTTCTTTTACTTTTAGTTGGGCCTGAAATATTCCTAAAGTTCCTTCTTCTTGCAAGGCTGTCAATTGTCTCTTTAGTTGGGATACAGACACATTTAAGCTCTCAATCTCTTTAGACAAACCTTGTTTCTCCTCCTCTAGAGCAAGAGAGGACCTCTGCAGATCCTCCTTTGCTTCCTCAGACTCCTTCAGCTTTTCTTTCAATTTGACACATTCACTTTTCAGCTCCTTATTCTGCTGAAGTTGAGCATCAAGGAGCTGCTTTTGCTGGCAGTCCTTTCTTGATATCACTTGGTTCAGGTCTTCTCTGTATTGGATTAGTTCTGCATCTAGTTTGGCATTCTCAGAATTGAGATCATCCATATGACTCCGCAAGCATCGAATTTCTTCTTTAAGCTTGTTATTCTCAGCAGCAGCGTCTTGGATGAGTTGATCTTTTTCCAAGATGACAGAGAGATGTCGCTCTTCCAGCTGCTGGTAGTCACCTACGACGCGGTCTCTGTCATCCTGGAGAGAAGACATGGATTTAACAAAGGAATTCAACTGAGCCTTCTGCTGCAAGTTTTCCTTTTTGATGGCTTTCAGTGCCTCCATAAGCTGGTTGGTTTTGTCAACAGCCTTTTTGTTCTCCTCTTCTAAGACAACA
This sequence comes from Enhydra lutris kenyoni, assembly GCF_002288905.1. Taxonomy (NCBI): domain Eukaryota; kingdom Metazoa; phylum Chordata; class Mammalia; order Carnivora; family Mustelidae; genus Enhydra; species Enhydra lutris. The sequence continues at coordinate 23,670,895 of NW_019154123.1, forward strand.
TTCTCCTCTTCCTCCTGCAACAACAGGTTTTCCAATTCTTTAATTTCTTTATTATGTTGCTGATGTAGTTCAGCAACAGCTACTTGGACTGCCTGTTCCTTGGCAGAAAGCAAGCTTATAATCTTCTGCTCTTTCATGTTTATTTCTTCATGCAGCCTGCTGGTCAGTTCTCTGGAGGCCTGAAGATCCGTCTCTAGCTGTTCATAACTGAACTTACAATTCTGGATATCAGCCTCTTGCCGCTTTATGATTCCTTCCAAGTTTTCTTTGTTTTCCTTACATTTTTCTAAAGAGCTATTTAAATCAGCTGACTGGTCTCTGAGAATCTTAAGTTCTGATTCCAACTTAACTAATTCATTCTGAGAACTGTGGTATAGTTGTCGAGTCTCTTCTAGCTGGGACAAAAGTTCTTTGTTTTCCCCCTGCAGAGTATCACAGACCTTCTGTTGAAGCTGAACCTCTGTCTGGGCCTTGGACTCCCAAATCTGCTTGTCATGTTCAAGCCTGGAAAAAAAGAGAGAAGGTCATTAATCACAGATTTCAAGGGAACACTATTTGATGCCTAAGGGACATATACAACATTACTCAGATTTAAAGATGAAGCAGTATTCGTAATTAAAGGTGCTCATCCTTTCAATGAAGAGGTATTAGTTCTATTGGATGTTCTGCATTAAAGATATATTGCACCTAAGGTTATTTAAGTCATAAAACTCCAAAGCCATGTTGCTTATTTTAGTGACATGACTTTGCACACCCTAGAAAGCAGTACTTTCTACTATTTTGCTTTACTTTGCTCCAGAAAAGCTCAGGTCTAGCTCCTTAAAGGAATAATCTTGGTATGACAATGAGGAAACCTGTCTCAAAGCAAAAAAATCCTAATAAAAGTGGAGGAGTGCCCAGTATGGGGGTCACCACCAGTTCCTGAATTTGAAAAATGATATAAAATTGAAGTTAGAGGAAAATAACTCTCATGCAGTATGAATTGATGTTGAATATGGGAAAGAGAAAAGAGGACATCATTTATAAGGCTAAAACAATCATTTGGGAGTACCACAGTAAAAATCCAAGCAAAGTAGTGGAAATGAAAATGAAAAGGAAGAAATCAAAGAGCTCTCTCAATAGAAAGATGGGAAGAGAAGCAGACATAGATCTTCCACCTTAATATTAGCCAAAAGTCACTGACAAAAAAAGAGAGAGTCAGAAGTGAGACAGAATATAGGGAAAATTTCTAGTGAAATTTAAACCAAAATTAGTCCCATAATATTAAAAGACATAAAAATAGTTTAAATAGAGGCCTTCTTTACCTTCAGTTACATTTAGAAGAGCAAAAAAGTTACAAATTTACCTGGAAATATTGATCTTCAGTTCCTCCATGTGGATGGACATCTGCCTAAGTTGATCCTTTAGAACACTGCAGTTCTCCTCTTTGAGTCTAATTTCTTCTTCTTTGGTTTGAATAGCATCACTGAATTTCCTCTCCCATTTCTTGGCTTCATCTATCACCCTGTCTCGATCATCCTGAAGGGAAGACATGCTCTTTGTGAAAGCTGCAAGCTGAGCCACGGTACTGTCCAAGTTTTCCTGAAGTTGCTTAACTTCCTTGTCTTTCTTGTTCAAAGTGATTTGAATCTCTCCAAATGTCTCTTCCAAGTGGACTTTTTCTCTACGCAAAGCATCCAGTTTCTCTTGCATGTTCTTCTTCTCTTTCAGGTGTTTCTCTTCTACCTGCTCCAGTCTTCGCTCCAGATCTTCATCCTTTTGTTTCATTTGGCTTTTAACTGATTCTTTGCTTGACTGAAGTTCCTTTTTCAATTTGAGATTGTCTGCTAGGACCCTTGCTGCTTCACTCTGAGTGTCATCTAGCAGAACTTTGAAGCTAGCCAATTCTGTTTCTGCCTTCTTGCGGTGTTCGGTGGCCTGAGCCAGATTTTCTTTGGTTATTTCCAAATCTTTTTGAGACTCGGTCTGAACAAATTCTAAGGCCTTAACAGTTCTCTCCAGAGCACTAATTTTCTCTTGGTACCTGATACAGTCCTTCTGCAGCTGCTTTACTTCCTGCTGTTTTTCTTTTAAGAGTTCCTGTAGTTCCTTTGCATGGCTTTTATTGCCAGGTCCCTTCTGAGCACCTTGTATTTTCTCCAAATATTCCTTTCGTATTTCTGATTCCACCTTAGTTTTCTCCTTGACTAACTGCTGCTTTTCTTCTTCCAATTCACTCACACACTTTTTAAGGTTCTGCATTTCAGATTCTAGTAGCTCATTTTTTATTTGGGCATCTGTAACATCCTGATAGTAATTCCCAATGCTTCCATTAAGTTCTGCTAATTGATTCATAAGCCTTTCTTCCAAATCATCTTTCTCTTCTTCTGCTGTCTCCTTTAGCTTGGTAACTCTGGCAAGTTCTTCTTGTATTTGCTGATTTGATAGGTTTATTTTGGTTACTTCTTCCTGAAGCATTTTTAGTTCGCCATCCTTCACTGATATTTGACTCAGTAAAGTACTTCTCTCATTTTCTAAAGTCTGGCTAAATTCCCTTTCTTTCTGCTTCTCTTCCTGTAACTCAGCAATTCTTTCTTTGAGCTGATCAATCTGCTGAAGATAGTTATTAATTTCATCATGTGAGCTGACATTCTCACCTTCATCAGGCTTCTTGGCACTGTTCTCTGACAAAATGGATTCTGAATCTTCCGGCCCAGTGTTCATGTCCCGAGAGTCTTGCTCATTAGACTTACCTGGGACAGACTGTGTTGCCCCTTCAATGATATTCCTTTGGTTATCCTGTTTCTCAGTGGCCTCTAGGCTACCTTCTTTGGACACAACACTTTCTACTTGATGCTTTAAATCTTGAACCTCTTCACTTAGAGAGTCCTTCTCAGTCATTAAAGCCTCAAACTCTTTAGAAAGGGTTTTATACTCTGTTTTGACCCTTTCTAGTTCCTCTTTCAAGTTGGAATTGGAAGAAAGAAGTGCTTCCATACCATCATTAGATGCACCTCCTCCAGACTGTACCTCTGCTCTAAGCCGGTCATTCTCTTCTTCCAGTTCTAGGATTTTCTGCTGTTTAGATTTGGCAAACTTTCTCATCTTTTCCTTCATTTCCTCCATTTCCTGTTCAGTTTCCTGCAACTGCTTTTCTGCTTCTTTCTTGTTTGCTTCTGTGCTTCTTAACTTGCCATAAAGTTCTTGTTTCTCCTGCCTCACAGTTTCCACGACATGCTGAATCCTTTCTGCCTCATTACTGACATTCTCGTAAGACTGCAGAAGAACTTCATACTCTTTTTGTAACTCTTTGTGTTTCTCTTGCCACTCAGTGCTTTCTGCAATCTTAGAACATTTCAAAGATTCGATTTCCTTCACTAACTTTTCCTTATCTTCGGTAAGATCCTCCAGAGCTAATTTCAGACTTTCACAAGAGCCATTGAGACTTTGATTTTCCATTAAAGATCTGTCCATTTCTGTAATGAGCTTGTCTCTTTCTTCCTGAAGAGCAGCTAACTTTCCTAAGAACATATCTTTTTCTTTATTTTGAGTAGAAACTTGGCTTTCCATGTCTGCCAGAGACTTAGTGAGATGTTCAATGGTATCTCTTGCCAAAGACAACTCCTCTTGGAGACCTTTGTTTTCTTTTAGTGCTTCTTTTCGGGAAATAAGGGCAGCTTGCAGTTTCCTCTGTATTTGTTGCTTTGCTTTACTTTCTTCTCCAGTCTCTTCTGGTTTTTGCTTCATTTCACAAAGTTCCACCTGTAACTGCTTTATCCTCTCATCATGTTCTTTGGCTTGCATTTCCAGCTGGGTACGCAGAGCCTTGATTAAATCCTCTTGTTCCATTATCTCCGTCTGTACTTTTATAAGCACCTCCTCTTTCTCATTAAGCTGTCCAGAAAGGTATCTAACTTCTTCTTCCTTTTTGCCTATAAGTTTTTGCAGTTCATCTAGTTCAGGCTGCAATTCTCTTAGATGTTCTAATCCAGCAATTTCTAGCTGACTGCTTTCCAATTTCTGCCTCAGGCTTTCTGCATAGGCTTCAGCTTCAAGGGACGCTGTCCTTAGACTTTGGATTTCCAAACCTTGTTTATTTATCTGCTCTTGTAACTGAAATACCTCTTCTGATTTTTTAGTAAGCTCATTTGTTGCAGAACTAACCTTCAATTCCAACTCCTCTTTCTCCGCCTCTATTTCTTTCAGCTGGGTCTTAATCTGGGCAACATAATTACTGCTCTGCAGAGCATCTCCATCTCTTGGATGAGAAAGAAAGTCAGACTCTGAAACAAGTTGAGCAGGTTGCTGCTCTGTGGTTTTGAATAAAGACTCTTTTAAACTTGGAGTGGGAGAGCCTGGATCCTGCTGGTCAATGCCCAGGAGTTTTCTGTCTATAGACTCCTTTACTTGAGTCTGGAGTTGTCTCAGCTGGTCTCCAATGTTCTCATTTTCCTTGCTCTGCTCATTGAACTGTTCTTGTAAGCGATTATACTCATCCTTCTGGTGCTTCAGCTCCTCCCTAAGATGTCTTTCTTTCTCCTGTGCCTTTTGTAGAATAGCCTTTCGAGAGGTTAACACTTCCTGTAGCTTCTTTTGAAGTTGTTCCTTTTCTTTTTCTAAGTCCAGTATCTTTTCTTCCAGTTCTGGTTTCCAGTGCTCTCCACTACCTGTACCAGGTGGACTGATCACCACTGTTTCTTTTACAGGCACTGCTGAGTCTCCATCACCTACATCTTTGTTACCTGTGGTTAATTTTTGGATAACTGCTTGGTTTTCAATGATTTCTGCTTGCAGCGAATCTATTTGGTTTGTCTTCTCTTGCAAGTTTTGATTCATCTGTTTGATCACAGCCTGTAACTGTTCTTCAGCTGCTACCTTTTCTTCTAAATCCTTCCTTATAAGCTCTAATTCCACCTCTTTCTCAGATATTGTCTGCTTTAAAGAAATTTCTACTTCGTGGCACTTAGCAGTCACACATTTTTCTGAGTCTTTTTTGCTTTCTTTATCTTCCTTCATTTCCCTCTTCTCACGCTCATTGAGCGGGATCTCGTTCATAGATTCATCTTTCACTTTGGCCAATTCCTCTTCTAATCTACTGACTTTCTGTAGAAGCTCCTTTCTGTTAATAAGAGCTGCCTGGAGCTTTCTCTTTCTCTGTTCACTTTCTTTCTTCACAAGGTCTAATTCATGCTGAAGCTCTTCTTTACTTAGGAGCCCTACTGGGCTCAGCTCATCATAATTCTGTTTAAGGCCAGAAACAACTTCTTTATCTTCTTCCACCTGCTCTTTTTTTGCCTCTTCAGCTCTCGATAATAAGTTCAGCTGTTCCTTAAGAGTCTTAATTTCAATCCCAAGAGAAAACTTCTCTTCATTAAGCTGGACCATTTTCTCAGTCATACTAAAGCTTATTTCTGTCACTTGCTGATCCTTCTCCAGGATGGTTTGTTGCAGGGTTTCCACATCTCTTTTTTTCTCTGATAAGAGTTGATCCATTTTTGCTATTTCAAGTTCCTTCTGTGAAAGAGCCTGGGAAAGTTCTTCCATCTTATTTGAGATATCCTTCACACGTTCTACTCCTTCAAGCACTTCATTTTCCTTCCTCTGCAGCTGGATTTGCAGGCTTTTCATCAGTGTACTCTGCTCAGAAAACTGAAGCTGTATGTCATCCAGTTCATTCTGTAAAACTTCAATTTTCACATCTTTAGATCTGGCTTCTATGCTTAGACTGTGGATCTGTTCAGTAAGCAAATTGTGATGATTCGTCTGACTTTCATAGTCAAGTCTTCTTTGCCTTTCTGCTTCTGCAAGGTTCACTTCCAGTTGTTGTACCTGAGCCCTCAGTTCTGTTACCACACTAAGTTCCTTCACTTGAGAAAGAAGCTGGTCTCTTTCTTCAGACAAAGCAGCGAATGCACTGTTGGTGTTTTCAGCGTTTTTCCTAAACTCTTCAATCAACTGGGTTAGGTTGCTGATTTCCTTAGCTTTCTCATCTAAATTTTCTTCATAGATTTCTTCTGCTTTATGAAAGTTTATCTCAAGCTCCGAAATTTGCCTTTTTAGCCTTTCCAATTCATCCTGGTGACACTGACAAATTCCTTGTACAGCAGAAGGGGGTTTATCAACATCATCCTGCCTGGTTGATTTTAATTCCATCCCTGTGTCGTTCAAAGATATTTCCTCAGATGTTCTATTTTGATATTTACTACTCATCTGCTCTTCTTTTTCAACTGTTGGAAGACTGCTTTCTTCACATGGCATTGAGGGAAAATGTTGTCCTGTATCTTCAGGCCGTATTTTCATGCTAACTGTGGGTATTCCTTCACTCTCTGTCTGCTTCATTTCTTTCTGGTCAGGGACCTCAGGGGCCCCCTCAGCTTTTTTTCCCTGGAGCTGCAACTTAAGAAAGGCAATCTCTTCTTGAGCTTCTTTCATTTCCAACAATAAAACTGACAGTTCTTTATGTTTCTGAGAAAATGTGTTGTCTAGGACATCCTGTCCACTCTCCTGGGCAGAAGGGCTGCTCCTATTGAGCCTGGTAATATCAACCATGTTGATCTATTTTTAAAAAAAGAAAGGAAAAGCCTCAATCAGATAGATGTCTTACAAGAAAAAGTCTACTAAAAACTCATATTTCATGCATTTTTTCAAATCTACAACTTACTAGTCCAAACTTCCTACCATAAAACTGCTAAATCCTTTTAAAATCAGTTTTTATTTCCCAAATTGGACCTCTGAGAGTACCCTGTCAATCTTATACTGAGGCCAAGCCATAGTCATCAGACCTTATGGTAATCTGGAACTCCTTTTCCAGATATCCCTTACTTGGGAAACTATTTTCTTTGGATTAAAACTCCTACGTGTTTCTCTTAAGAACCACTTAAAAATAAAAGGGAGGCAGGAAATGCATTAAATTTTGTTCCATCCCAAACCAAGAAGGAAGTTGTAATTCTTTTTCCTAAGCTATCTACTGAAATGGAAACTATTAAATAAGATAGCCATTACCAGATAAGTAGATTATCAAACAAGTAGGTAAAGATAAATTACCACTATCAAATAATCAAAAAGGAGTTCTGTGGAGGGCTGGGTATGAAATTACAGACTTGTTTGACAAAATACTATTATTATTACAAAGATAACTGTGTTAGACTGCTCAACCCATATACATTATTTCTATAATTGTCTTCCTGGGAAACAAAATCAGTGAATCTCCTGATAAATTTCATTAGAATTTTACTAAATGAATTTGGGTTCAGTGTACACAATAAAATCTCCATCTTTGCCAATAGCACCATTTTTTTTTTCCCCAGAAAAAAATTTCAATTTGATATGAGGAAAAAAAAAAAAAAAACAACCCTAGGCTAATGTGGCGGCCAAGAGTACATGTTCTGCAGCCCAACTGCCTTAATTCACATCTTAGCTCCGCCACCTACTAGCGAAAGCTGGCACACAGCAAATATTCAAGGAGTATTTGCTACTATGTTGATAACATTCTCAGCCACTGAACAAAAAACATTCATCATTTTAAAATTATTTAAGATTATCATTTTTCATGATCATTATTCTTAATCATTTAAAATTCTTTGCTCTCTGCATTATTCATACTCAAATTTCTGAAGACTAAACATACTATTTAAACACATAGAAAAAATTCCTTTATAATTTCTTCATGTCACATTCCTATTTTATCCATCCCTATATACATTAAAGACCTGATACAGTCAAGGTATCACTCCTGCCAGAAGACTTCAATATAACTCCTTTTTTGTTCTCTCTCTCACCTTAAGTATCCTTATTTCCTTTTTGTCATGCCACTTCACTCACTTTCCTCCCTCCCTTGGTCACACCCTCTGCTGCTCCCTAGGATATCTATAAAATTCAATCAACTTTTTGGCTCAAGTGAAAAAAAAAAAAATCAATGTTATCCACAATGAGAGAACAGAGAACCAAAGAACTTAGCTTTTCCCAGCTACTGCCATTACTTTTTCGGCTAATACTAGTCCTCTTTCAGCTAAGCTTACACATTCTATGAACATTTTCTACTCACTTTCTCTTACCCCAAAGGATCATCCTAGGCACCAAACACAATTTCTGTGTGTGTGTTTCCCCCCCTTTCTTTTTCATTGTTCTCTGTTTATTTGTTCTCCCTTCTGGTATTTTCTTTTTCTTAAGAGATTACCATCTTTCTTATCTGTTCCTCTTTTTTTGATCTAAGTTATCTTGCTTTCACTAGACACTACTGCTAAGCATCTTAAAAAATTAAGCACCTGCTTGCCCAAACAAGATTCATTTTCCTCTGCCAGTATCCATATAATGCTACAACTTTCAAAATTTAGTTTCCTTTTGCCAAGTAGCCCCATCAAAAGATACTGAATATAAGTGTAGTGGTTAATTTTACTGTCAAGTTGGCTAGGGCATACTAGATACTTGGTCAAACATTATTCCTGATGCTTCTGTGAAGATATTTTTTTGGGTGAGATTAATATTTAAATCAGTGGAGTTTGAGTAATTACCCCTCCATAATATAATTAGACCTCATCCAATCAGCTGAAGGCTTTAACAACAACAACAAAAAAAGACCACTTCCAGAGGGAATTCTGTCATCAGACTGCCTTCAGACTTGAAACTATCACTCTTCCCTAGGTCTCCAGCCTATTGGCTCACCTACTCTGTAGATTTTGGATTTGCCAGCTTCCACAACTGCATGAACCAATTCCCTTAAAATAAATCTTTCTCTACATATATACATACTCCCTATTTTGTCTCTCTGAAGAACTCTAATAATTAAGCAGATGCTTTATTTTTATTTTTTATTTTTTCGCAGATACTTCTGTTAAAAAGTTACATTATTCTTCAAGGCCATTTATGACTCTATCATGGACTTCTTGATTGGAAGAATAAAGCTAATTAAACACAATACAGCTAACAATAATCTTAAATCAACAGAATATTAAAGAACCACATATTTCTTATAGTAATTTTCAGGTTATAAAAAGGACCAATCTTCAAAAATCCCCTTTTTAATATAACCCGAAATGAACCTATGCCAATTTAGTGGAGGGGAACTAGAGATTTTATCTAATCTCACTGAGAAACTTTTCTGAGATGGGAAAGAATCTGAGATAAATAATAACCCAGTTAGAGAAATGGATCAGAAAATTCCAAATAAATGGCTACTGTGCTTGTACTTTGCTTCAGGACAAATTTTAAAAATCCAAATATTCACAAATAAATGTGACTAAATGGGAAATAATAACCATCATGACTTTTTAAAATAGATCTCACTTTCTAGGTATTGTAATGCTTGGTCAACATTAGAAAATTGCAGAAATGCTTACGTTTGAAGCTAACTCCTCTTGATCTAGTTCACATTCTGGTTATTTTAAGAACATATCACTTACCTCACTGACTTCTCTATCTGCCTCTCCACTTCTATTCTGAGCCTCCAAGAGAGTAATCTGAGAAGATAGTTTTTCTGAAAGTCACAAAATAAATATCCTTAGATGATTTATGTAGAGTGCTTGAGAAAACAGAGGCATGATTGTGTGTGAGGTTACTTGAGATGCATGAAATAATCAAGAGGAAAGAAATAAAATATTTTGTGGAGATAAAAGATTTATGTGGCAAAGAAGTGGCAAGAGAAGATGAGATATAAGACAGAATAGTGAAAAAAAAGATAGAATGGTTAATTAGTCTGAGTGAGATATATAAATAGTGAAGGGCTTTAAAGGAGAAGGATGCCAGAGCATGTAAGTAGCAGCTATTTCTGTGGCATAATTTGGGCCTTGTAGGGGAATAAATTTGCCTTGGTTTATCCATAATCCTACTGTTTTCATAATATGCATCTTACATTAGTGGTGTGTGGGTGGCTCAGTTGGTTAACCAGCCAAGTCTCGATTTCAGCTCAGGTCATGATGTCAGGGTTCTAGGATTGAGCCCTGCATTGGGCTCTGCGCTAAGTGGGGAGTCTGCTTGAGGAATCTCTCTCCATCTTCTTTTTTCCTCCCCCTGCTCACGCACACTCTTTCCCTCTCTCTAAACTAAATAAATCTTACAAAAATATATATATACACATTTTACATTAATATAGTACTTAAATGTCTTCAATGTTCTTTCACATATATTCATAAAGACAGCAAATTTTAGCACTAGAACAGAGCTATCCAATCTCCTCAGTGACCATCTAAGGAAACAAAGAATGACATGACCTACAGCTAGTTCACAGAGAGCCAGGATCATAATCCAGTCTTCCAAGTTTTACCCCATGTTCTATTTTCACGCACATGCACATACATACACACACATAAAGGAGAAGTAGTACCTTGGAGGATAGAAAATACTTACTGATAATATGCCCCCAAGAAGTTTATACTCTTTCAGAGAAGCTAAGACAGATATATTAAAGGGAAAAAAGCATATTTTGTATACTACATCTAGCTGTCTTAACATGACATACATGGGCTTTCAGGAGTTGACCCCACCTATTCTACGACCTCTTCTGCACTGCCCCTTTTTTGTTCACTCTATTCCCAAAATACTGGTCTTATTTCTGTCTGCAAACACATCAAGTTTATTCAGACCTAATGGTATCTGCTCTTTTTTTCTCTGCTTGGAATGCTCTTTGCTTAGCCTGTTTGCATGGCTGTTCCCTTTTCATCATAGGTTTCAAGTTAACAGAGAGGCCTACCTTGACCACTCTAAATCTTCTTTCCTCTTCCCCCAGGCATACCTGCACCTAACTATTTTATTTTTATCCTAATACTTATCACTCTCTGAAATTTTCTTATTATTATACCTGTTTATGGCCTATCTTCCCCTCTATTACATTCAGGGCAGTATCTGCGGCAGATTACTGCCTGGTGCATAGAACAGATACCATGGAAATCTGCTAAATAAATGAATGACAATTCATGAAACAAATGAATTCAAGACAGTATATAATGTGTTCAGACAGCTCACAAGATTATTTGAAGAAGAGGTACAGTCATAGAAATGGAAGTTTCCATAGAAATGGAAGTACAAAAGGCGAGTTGAACAGAATATGACACATAAAGCAAAAGTAACCTGAGACCAAACACAAAAACTAGTATGAAAAATCTTAAGGCCATTGATCCCTGCAGGAAAAAACAAACGATAATGAGCTACATGACTGACGGGCATTGTCTGCAAAATTGCAAAGTAAACATCATGGATAAGGTCTCAAAGAAGTACTTTAAGTGCTGTTGAATAATGAGCTGAATTTGTGGTGGTGTTTATTTATCAGTAATGGTAGGAATGGTCTAATAAAAATATATAATCCTCAGTATTTAGAGTTAAATAGAACTGAAAGATAGTTAAGGTAGAAATACTGTCTTTAGAGTTTAAGAAATGGTACAAATTCATTCTCACTCATAGAAGATAAAGCACAACAGTCCAGTTTATCAAGGATAAAATAGATCATTAATGCACTATTAACTACATGTTACTAAATGCACTGAGGTTCTTGTGAGGTAAATGATAAATTGAAGAAAGTATTTATTTTTACCAACTATTCACACACAGTCTACCAGAATAAAATGCTAACTTTACTTCAATCCAACAGAACTTTATTTGGCAGCCACTATTTGCCAGGAATTATAATAGTTCTTGGTAAAAAGTAAAGCAAAGATGAAAAAGGGTTCCTACACTTGAAAGGCTTGTACTTTATCTCTGAAGAGCTTACAGAATAAAATATAAACATTAACGGATGATTTTAATACAATGTTAAAGGAATGCAAGAATGTTATAGAGGTACAAAAATTTAACCCAACTGACAGGGATCAGGATCAAATTCCTGAAAAAGATAATACCCTAGTTGAGGCCTGAAAAATGAGTGAGAATTAGCCTGGCTAAAAGGATAGGGTTCTAAGTGGTATAGAGCATGAGCAAAACCCAAAATGTTTTCTATTTTTGGACTTTTATTTATACCGATCTCTGTTATCTCATCCCCAAAATTTATTACTAGGAATGTCCTTTCTTTTTCATTTTGCCTATTTAAAAATTTGTCATCTTATTAAGGTCCTATTCAAGCCATGCTCTTGAAAAGACTCCTTGACTACTCCAAAAGAAATATAATACAGATATCCTACAGCATTTATAGCCCATATGCAAAATGCTACACTTACATAAATACTGGTATGGTGCTTTAATTGCTTAGTGTGTATTAATCCTATCTTCAAGAACTACCAGCTGTGCTAAGATCTTTATTGTCAGAGAATCAGAAAATCTACATGTTATATATGTGATGAAAGTAGAGGCACATGTGGGTTAAAAACACAGAGAATTACTGTTTTCATTTATACATACCATTCTCAGCTTTCAGCTCTTCCAGTTCTATAGAACTAAGGAGCAAAGCTCTCTTTTCATTCTCTAGTTCTACCACTTGCTTCTGCAAAAAGCCAATATTCTCCTCAGTGACTGCCTAAATTATAGAAAGACATTAAATTAATGATTCTCAGTGAAAAGTTTCACAGTAATGCCCAGAGAGTCTCTGACATTTTTACCTTCTATAAGTTCTCTACCATGAAAATATATTAAAAATTGCATCTACTTATCTGCATCTTTAAAGTAATGCTTTTTATCAGAAGACAGAAAATCTTTCATACACACTTCTAGTTCAGTGACTTTCGAATTTAAAAATGGACCCTGGATTACAAAGAAATCTCAAGTCTGTTGCATAAGAAAAAAGATTTTCAGGTCCATTAAGTAATATTACGAAGTTTGATTAATGGCACTTAATAATAAGGTCACTCTAGTATAGGAGACTAAACATGAAGAGAGACTCCCAAAGAAGAACAGGAACAAAAGTTAACATGTAAACTTTAAGAAAGGAAGAAGAGCTGTAACTGTTTTTGTTTTTTCCAAGAATAATAAAAATTATCTTGTGCTTCATTTATGCATACATATTAGTTTGGTTTTCCTACAACACATCCTTAGTTGTATGTCATTTTGTATGTTTTCTTCTCCAAGAGGATTATTCTACACAATTCTTCATAAAAGTGTAGAATTTCTGAGTCTTGAGGGTCTTTATAGCTCACTCAGTCCTAAGTCTTCATTTGATGGTTAAAGAAATGACAAGAGATGAGTTTAAGGATTTATGACTTTTATCCTGAAGGAAGTTCTCAGTTTGCACTACACAGAGCAAGAAAAACACTGATAGAAAAGCCACAGAATGAGAAGACAGACTTTGGGAGAACCACAGCTGCCAGACTATGAGAAGCAAAATCAAAGCAAGGAGAAAAAACTCAGCAGAGGGAGCCCTAAATTCTATGTGTAAACTTAGCCCAATCTCTGGCAGAAGAATGAACTATACATTTGCAGGGTTGACTCAAAACAGAAGAGTTAAGGCAAAAATAATTGAGGTTTGAATGCTACCCATGACAGGCCAGAGTTTGTGGTTTGAATCCATATTACTGGCTTCTAAAAAGTAATCAGAACTCTTCAGAGTTTTAGAAAGAAGAGAATCTTATGAACAAAACATTCACAATATTCAGGTTATGATACAAAATCACTCGTCACACCAAGAAACAAGGAAATATCACCTATTTTCAAGAGAAAACAATCAACAAACACCAAGCACAAAATGTTGCAGATTTTAGAACTAGAAAAAAAGAATTTTAAAGAAGCTATTATAAGTATGCTCAGGACATAAAGGAAAATATACTCATAATGAATGAAAAGATAGGAAATCTTAGTAGTATAAAGAAACTACAAAAGAATGAACTACCCAGAAATTCTAGAACTAAAAAACAGAACACCTGAAATGAAATACTCAGTGAGTAGGCTTAATAGTAGAATCTAATGAAAGAAGAAAGTCTTGGTGAACTTGAAGACAGATCAACAGAAATTATCCAATCTGAAGTTTGAAAAACAAAAAAATGAACAGAGCCTCAGGAACTTGTGAAAAAAATAAAAGGTTCAATATATTTGTAATTGGAGTACCATAGGAGAGCAAGGACATAATGGAGAGAAAAATATTACTTGAAGAAATAATGGCAAAAAATTTCCCCCATATAAGTTTATATATATAAGAAATCCAACAAAAGCTTGGTGAGAAAATTACAAAGAAAACCCCAACTAAGTATGTCACAGACAAAGATAAGGAGAAAAGTCTTAAAATCACATAAGAAAAAAATACTTTATATAGAGGGGAACAATAATTTGAATAATTGGACCAACTGCTGGGAGAAAAATGTAGGCCAGGAAATAGTAAAACAGAATCTTTAAAGTCCTGAATTCTGTCCATCCAGAATTATATATCCAGTACAAAATATCATTCAGGAATAAAACCAAAATAAAGACATTTTTAGATAAGAGAAAACTAAGAATTTTTTCACCAATAGACTTGCATTACAAAGATACCACAGGGCATTTTAGAGGCCAAAGGAAAATATTATCAGATAGAAATCTGATTATCAGATAGGAAAGTGCATCACAAATAGTAAACATATTGGGAAATATAAAGGTCAACATTTTCCTCTTAAGTTCTTTCAAATACATATGACTTTAAAAAATATAAATGTTAAAATTGTGTTATGGGACTTCTAACTTTCATTAATATAATACATACAGGACCTACAGCATAAAGAATAGGAAAATGATTTATGATGACAAGGTCTCTACATTTTAGGTGAAATTGTCAAGTAACTACTCTAAGAAGACAGAATAGTTAAAAATGTATATCATACTTCCTAGAACAACCACTTAACAACATTTTTGTAAAAAGATATAGCTAAAAATCCAATAGAGGACTTCTGTTTCTGCCAAACAGAGAATAAAATGGAACAGATTTATCCTCCCACCTGAAACAACCACACACAAAAAAGATAAAATAATGAAACAATAATTTTCAAAATACTAGGGATCAGGCAACTAAGGAGAGTGATCCCTAAGAGGTGGGAAAGAATGAGGCGAGCCTACACCTGACCAAGCTTAATGCATTAGGCCAATTTCCAGGCTGTGACCCAAGTAGTAAGAACCTAGGCATAGCCTAGCTGAATCCTTGAGTTGAGGAGGGAAATCAAGGTAAGTGAAGTTCAGAAAAGAGCACCAGACAGGAGAGAGCTGCATACAGAAAAAACCCTGGAGGTCTACAGACGATCCCCAACAAGTATTTGGTAGGGTATAGAGCAGAACATGGATGTGAGGAAATCATACAAGGCTATCAGAACTCTACAAAACTATCTGAAGAGATTAGAAAACAACACTTGGTGCTTGCACAGGACCTGGAGGAGTGCTTATTCCCACAGCCAAATATGGAAAACAGACTTCACAAGGTATCAAGTAGCACACTCAGTGAGGTGCCTTATCAAGGAATGACTGAGTACTGATAGAGACCTGCCTAATAAATCAAAGAAGCAAGACCCAAAAGGATCAAATTTTTTTCAAGCAACTTAACCGCATCCCATTAAAATATTTATGTGAATACAAATATACACAGTACCCACAGTGTATGGCAACCAATCGAAGAGCATTAGGTATGCATAGAAGCAAAATATAAGCAACAATGAAGGGAATAATCAACTGAAACTGACCCAGGACTGACATAGATGTTAGAATTAAAAGATAAGGACTTTACAGACAAGGAAAGATAAATACTGTATGATTTCACTTCTATGTGGAATCTAAAACACAAAATAAACAAATAAAAAGCAGAAACAGACCCATAAATACAGTGAAAAAAAATGATGGTTGCCGGGGGTGGGGGGGGGCAGGAATGGGCAAAATGAGTGAAGGGGAGTGGGAGGTACTTGCTTCCAGTTACGGAATGAGTAAGTTACACGGATGAAAGCAGCAGCTTGGGGAATATAGTAAGGTATTATAATAGCATGTATGGTGAGCTTTGCAAAATGTAAAGAATTGTTGAATCACCATGTTGTACACTTGAAACTAATGTAACACTGTGTGTCAACTATATTTCAATGAAATATAACTGGGTGGCTCAGTTAGTTAAGCATCTGACTCTTGATCAGCTCTGGTCTTGATGTGAGGGTTGCAACTTCAAGCCTGACATGCCCAGCATGGAGGCTAAAGATACAAATGTAGTGATCCGAAGGGGCACGTGCACCCAAATGTTTATAGCAGCAATGTCTACAATAGCCAAACTATGGAAAGAACTTAGATGTCCATCAACAGATGAATGGATAAAGAAGATGTGGTATATATATATATATATATATATATATATATATATATATATATATATACACAATGGAATACTATGCAGCCATCAAAAGAAATGAAATCTTGCCATTTGCGACAACGTGGATGGAACTAGAGGGTAACATGCTTAGCGAAATAAGTCAATCAGAGAAAGACAACTATCATATGATTTCCCTGATATGAGGAAGTGGAGATGCAACATGGGGGGTTAAGGGGGTAGGAGAAGAATAAATGAAACAAGATGGGATTGGGAGGGAGACAAACCATAAGTGACTCTTAATCTCACAAAACAAACTGAGGGTTGCTGGGGGGAGGGGGAGCTGGGAGAAGCGGGGTGGGGTTATGGACATTGGGGAGGATATGTGCTATGGTGAGTGCTGTGAAGTGTGTAAACCTGGCGATTCACAGACCTGTACCCCTGGGGATAAAAATATATTATATGTTTATAAAAATAAAAAAATAAAAATAAATAAATAAATTAATTAATTTAAAAAGTTTTAACTGCATTCTGTATATGCAAAAAGATCAAATAAAACCACAGAATATATATTTTTAAAGCCCGAGGACACTTCTGGAGAAGAAAATTTCAATGTTTCAGTTAAATAAAACATGAGATGGGATTAATAACAAATTGGACATAAGGGAGAAAAGATAAGTGAACCTGAAGACATGAAATAGAAACTAAAATGAAAAAAAAAAAAGAATCCAAAACCATTAAAACAGCATCAGTGGGTTCTGGAAAAACTTCAAGTAATCTAATATATGTCTGAATGAAACCCCCAAAGGAGGGGAGGGAATCAGAAGAAATTATTTGACTGGTTTATGGCAGAAAATGTTCCAAACTGATAAAAACTATGAACACAAAGATTTAAAAGGCTCCATGAACTCCAAGCACAAAAAATATGAAGAAAACTACACTAAGGTACAGCCTAAACCGGTTACAAAATCCTAAAAGCCAGGAAAAATAAAAAAGAAGACAAGGATGATAGCAGATTTCTTGTCAAAAACAAAATGCAAGAAAAAAGACAGTAGGGTAGCAGGCTTGAAGCATTAAAAAAAAAAAAAAAAGATCAATGTAGAACTCTGTAGTCAGCAAAAATACCTTTCAACAACAATGGAGAGATAAAGATGTCTTCAGACATATAAGAGCTTTAAGAACTCATCACCAGCAGACCTGCACCATCATGCACATGTACACACAGGCACGAACACATATGCAAGTTAAAGGACATCCTTCAGGCAGAAAGAAAACAATACCAGATGGAAATATGAAACTGTACCAGGGTTCAGCAACTTTTGAGGCCTTCTACATGTTTTTAGAAGTAAAGTTTTACTGGAAGGCAGTCACAACAATTTGTTTACCTTTATGTTTGTTCTTGCTCTGTAATGGCAGAGTTGAATAGCTCGAAAAAGACTATATGACCCCAAAAGCCCAAATATTTTCTATTCAACCTTTTGCAGAAATAGATTGCCAATCCCTGATCTACCCTAAAGAATAAAAAGTACCAGAAATGGTGACTGTATTGACAGTTAAATATTTTACTGTCTTTAAAAAATAACTGAATAAATAACCACTTAAATAACCATTCGTTTGTACATGTTATACTTTTGTATTTTTTGTTTATAATATATATGTGAGTAAACAACAATAACATAAAACCAGAATTGAAGAAATGCAAGGATGTGAGTGTAAAGTTCTTATTCTATACATGAAGCAGCATAGTATTATTTGAAGGTAAACTATGATACAGACTACAATTCATAATGTTACCACTAGAATAACAAAACAAAGAATTTAGCTAATAACCTGCAAGAAGAGAAAAACAAAATCATAACAAATACTCAACCTATTTTTTTAAAAAAAGATAAAACAGTTGGTAAGAAAGAAAAGAAAAAGAAAGTCAGAGACTTTTTAAAATTAAATCAATAACGTTCATGTAAACGGTCCGAACACTCCAACTTACAAGGCAGAAACTGACAGACTTGGTAAAAAGCAGAATCAAATTCTGTGCTGCATACAAGCAGTACATTTTAATACAAAAACACAAATAGATTAAAAATAACAGAATGAAAAAAAGATGTATCTTTGCACCAGTAAAAAGAAAAGTGAGGTGCCTGATTAGATCAGTCAGCTTCTCCCTTTGCCCCTTGCCCTGGCTGTGCTCTCGCTCTCTCACTCTCAAATAAAGAAAATCTTGGAAAAAAAAAAAAAGTTCAGTAGCTATATTAATATCAAACAAAAGGACATTTCAAAGCAAAGAGTGTCACAAATGTCACCAGAGATATAAAGAAGGTCATTTCATAATGATAAACGGGTCACTTAATTAAGACCTAAAAATCCTAAATGTTTAAGCCCATAGTAACAGCTTGAAAATATATGATGTAAAACCTGACAGAACAGGATAAATAGATAAGTCCACAACTACTGATATTTTAATATTGAGAGAACGAGCAGAAAAACAAGGATGTAGTATACTTGAATAACATTATCAACCAACCTTACATGATTGACATTTATAGAACCCTCCAGCCAATAACAGCAAAGTATTCATTATTTTCAAGTACACAAGGAACACTTGCCAAAAAAGACAACATTCTGGGCCATAAAAGTCTCAATCAATTCTAAAAGGTTCAAGTCATGCAAAGTATGTTCTGACCACAAAAGAATTAAAATAAAAATTAGTAATAGATATGAACAGACACTTCTCCAATGAAGACACACAAATGGCTATCAGACACATGAAAATATGTTCATCATCACTAGCCATCAGGGAGATTCAAATTAAAACCACATTGAGATACCACCTTATACCACTTAGAATGGCCAAAATTAGCAAGACAGGAAACAACGTGTGTTGGAGAGGATGTGGAGAAAGGGGAACCCTCTTACACTGTGGGTGGGAATGCAAGTTGGTGAAGCCACTTTGGAGAACAGTGTGGAGATTCCTCAAGAAATTAAAAATAGAGCTTCCCTATGATGCTGCAATTGCACTACTGGGTATTTACCCCAAAGATACAGATGTAGTGAAAAGAAGGGCCATCTGTACCCCAATGTTTATAGCAGCAATGGCCACGGTCGCCAAACTGTGGAAAGAACCAAGATGCCCTTCACTGGACAAATGGATAAGGAAGATGTGGTCCATATACACTATGGAGTATTATGCCTCCATCAGAAAGGATGAATACCCAACTTCTGTAGCAACATGGACGGGACTGGAATAGATTATGCTGAGTGAAATAAGTCAAGCAGAGAGAGTCAATTATCATATGGTTTCACTTATTTGTGGAGCATAACAAATAACATGGAGGACATGGGGAGATGGAGAGGAGAAGGGAGTTGAGGGAAATTGGAAGGGGAGGTGAACCATGAGAGACTATGGACTCTGAAAAACAGCCTGAGGGTCTTGAAGGGGTGGGGGGTGGGAGGTTGGGGGAACAAGGTGGTGGGTATTAGGGAGGGCACATATTGCATGGAGCACTGGGTGTCGTGCAAAAATAATGAATACTGTTACGCTGAAAAGAAATAAAAAATTTAAAAAAAATTAGTAATAGAAAGAGTTCTGGGCACATCACCCTCAAATATCTGGAAACTAAATAACCCAAGGCAAAGAAAAAATCAAATAGGAAATCAGTATTCTGAACTAAGTGAAAATGAAAACACAACAGTATTTGTGGGATATGCCAAAGAAGATCGTAGGGAGAAATTTATAGTACAAAACACCTATGTCAGAAATACGAAAGTTCTCAAACCAGGGGCCTCAGCCTCAACCTTAAGAAGCTAAGGGAAAAAAAAAGAAGCTAAGAAAAGGGGAAATCAAATCCAAAGTAAAAATAAAAAAAAAGAAAGGAAATAATAAAGATTGAAGTAGATATCAATAAAATAGAAAACAGAAAACAACCAAAGCTGGTTTTCTGAGATCGGTAAAGTCGGTAAACCTTTGGGCAGTCTAACCTGTATAAGAAAAAAACACAAATTACAAATAATCAGGAATAAAAGAGCTGACATCACCATAGTTCTACAGATATTAAAAGTTCTACAGATATTCATCTACAGATGAATAACCATACAGCTACAAATGGAATTAGTAAAGAAAAATGCACCCGCAAAGATAACTCCAGGACTAGATGGTTTCATTGGTGAATTTCCACAAAGCATTTAAGGAGAAAATAGTACCCAGTCTACACAAAATATTCCCCAAAAAAACTGAAGAGAAAGAATACTTCCCAATTCATTCTAAAGACTAGCATTACTCATACGGCAAAACCAGATAAAGAAATTACAGAAAACTACAACAGACAAATATTCCTCATGCACACAGACGCAAAACTTTAAAACAAAACTTTAACAAATGTAATTCAACAAAATATGTTATTACCAAGTGAGGCTTATCCCTGGAACTCTCATACACTAGCGGTGGGAATGGAAAATGGTACAACTACTTTGCAAACAGTCTGGCAGGATCTTAAAACCTCCCAAATACCTACATGATCCAAGCACTGCACTAGCAGATATTTACTGAGAGCAAAGAGAGCATAGGTCCAAACAAATATTTGTAAAAGAATATTCACAGAAGCTTTATTTATGATCGCCAAAAACTGTCAACAATCCAAATAAACTTTGATCCTTACACCACACACAAAAATTTATGTGAGGTTCAGAGACTTAACTGGGAAAGTTAAAAACCATAAAGCTTGTGGAAGGACACAAGAGAAAATTCTTCATGACTTGGCATTAAGCAAAGGTTTCATAGTTTAGGACACAGAAAAATGACATCCATAAAAAACTGATAAATAATAGACTTCATCAAAATTATAAAATGTCTGCTAATTAAAAGACATCATGAAGAATATGAGTAGGAGGCAAGCTATAGTGTGGAAGAAAACAGTCACCAAACAGATCTGAAAACAAACTGGCATTCAAGATATACAAAGAATCCCTACTACTTGATCCTTAAAAGACAAAGAACTTGATTTTTTAAGCAGAGGAATGACCTGAAAAGACACTTCAAAAGAAGACATACAAATGGCTAAGAATCTCGAGAAAAAATGTTCAACATCATTTGTCATCAGAGAAATGAAAATTAAAACTATGAGATACCACCATGCACCCATTAGAATGGCTAAAATTTTTTAAACTAACAATATTAAATCTTGGAGAAGATGTGGAACAACTAGAATTCTCATGTATCTTAGGTGGGAATATAAAATAATACAACTTTGGGAAATGATCTGCCAGTTTCTTATAAAACTAAATACATACTCTCTGGGCCAGCAATTCTTCAACTAATATTTACTGAAAACAAATAAAAACATATGTCCACACAATACTTGTATAAGAATGCTTATAGCAGCTTAATTCATAATGGCCAAAACATGAAAAAGCCCAGGTATTCATCAACAAGAAATTATAGCACAATCATGCAAAGGAAAATGCAGTATATTCACAAAACGGAGTACTTCTCAGCAATATAAAAAAGAGTACATTATGATAAACGCAACAATTTGGATGAAACTCAAAACATGCTGAGTGTAAGAAGCTTTACACAAAAAGAGCATATATATTGCATGATTACATATACATGATGTTGTAAAAAGGCAAAATTAATCCATGGTGAAAAAAACAGAACATTGGTCAGCTCTAGAAGGTTAGGATGTGATTGGCTGTGAAAGCGTATGAGGATACTTTGTAGGGCGATAGTGATATATCTTGACAGGGATTTGGATAACACAGGTGTATGCATTTGACAAAACTCAGTGAAAGGTACACTTAATATTTGTACATTTCATGTTTTATAAAATTTACTTCAAAGGAAAAGAACTATTAATAAATATTAAAATTTAGTCAATGATATGCATGCTGAAAAAGGTACTCATGTCTCTAACTTGTGAAATACAAAAAAATAAGATGAATTGATGGACGGATAAATGGATAGATATTTAATAAAGCAAATATAATAAAATGTTGACAGAATCTAGATAGTGGGTATACAAATGTTCAGTATCAAATTTTTTCCATTTTTTTTTTGCAATTACTGAAAACCATTCTTAAACATTGGAGGAAAAAGTTGTGATTTTGAGAATAGAAGAGATTGGATAGCCTAGATGCTAGAAACCAGGAAGCAAAAATTTTTATCAATGCACAGTACTGCCCAGGGACCATGGAATTCTGCAGGTCATAATGTATGTCAGTTTTGTCCATCTTATAAGGGACATGAATAAATCCAGCTATCCTAGCTTGACACTAGCCAATTAAGATCATCAAACTAACTCTCCTTGTTCTGATAATCATGCTGAATAAGCAGCCTTCTGATGATTATAATCTAGCTTCCCATAGAGATTTTTAGAGAAGGAAAAGAGAATATACTGGCCAAACAACAGCTAATTGGCAATTAAAGCTTTTACTGTTAATTAATTAATGGGAGAATTATGATTTCTATAATAGACTTTAAAGTCTGGTTAGACTGAATTATGTGCATTAAAGTGGATCAAATCTCAGTCTACCAAAAACAAAACTGACTTCTCAGCTGAGAAAACTGATTACAAGATCAAAAACAATGATTTGTTTTCAATACAGAATTTTAAGACCTTAGAATCAGAAAGGCTCCTGAGATCATGGTGCTTGTTATCTATTAATTTTTCTCATTAATCATTGTTGAGACACTAAATTAATGTTTTTCATGACTGCTTTCAAATGGAATCAACTCCAAAAAAGCATCTTATCAGGCATAAAAGACATAACATTTCAGGATTAAAGCAAGCTTATATTACTTTCTGGAATAAATTCTCATTAAAGCACCCAAGTATGGTATAGCAGAGATTAACAGACCATACTCATTATTAGAAGTATACATTTAATTACCTGTGTATCCTCAGTATCTGGGAGAGAAGTCTGAGATGCTGTTTCATGTTTTTGCAAGGTTGGTCTGCTTAGAAATTGGCTAATTTCTTTGGATTTTTGCTGGAGTTGATCTAAGGAAAAGAAAGCCAATAAATAGAAATGATCTCTGCTGCCAATCTGAAACTTGGTAAGCTATTACCTTCTAGAGATAACACCACATGCTATTCACTCTTAATTAAAACTATGACACCAATGATAACATGTTTTTAACAACAGTTTTTAATGGTTTAAATGCTCTGAAGGACCAAAGGCCATCTCAGTAAACCTCTTCCTTAAAAGGTCAAATAAATGGTCTTAGAATTTTTCACAAAGTCATTTTTCCTTTCCCCCTTGAAAATGCCTTTAGTATTTTTAAATTTTATTTTCTTCACTCTTCAATGAAGCATTATGAATCCCACTAAGATAATATAGCACAACTCTAAACATGTACATAGTCCAGTTAAGAGGACAATGTGCTCATATGATACAGTTTCCACTTAATGTCCCCCAAGGCTTTCTGGTTAATGTTTAGTTCCTCAATAGAGATCTTAAACTTAAGCCTTTCTGAAATCTTTCCTTTAAACATTCTATCAGAATTAAATTAAATTAGAGGCATGTATAACTTTATTTTTTTTAATTTATTTATTTATTTGAGAGAGAGAGACCAAGAGAGAAAGCATGTGCACTCTGGTGGGGAAGGCGCAGAGGGAGGAGAGAGAGAAAATCCCAAGCAGATGCCACGATGCCACACTGAGTGTGGAGCCCAATGTGGGACTCAATCCCACAACCCATGAGATCAGAGCCTGAGTTGAAACCAAGAGTCAGATGCTTAACCAACTGACCACCCAGGTGCGCCTGTATTACTTTTCATTAAACCTTCTTAAAGGATAAAAGTTTTCCTTAAAAAGAGTTTATCCCTTATAAGCATTTAGATCCATCTTTAGAAGTAAGGATGACTCCATTCAGTTCAGTCTCCCGACCTATGTACCTAGATCTACCCTGAGTTTTCAAAAAATCAATTCAAATCTTACTCATTTCAGTCACTGACCCCTTCAGATGGAGGTCATTTTTCACATAGCATTCTTTCCAATCTAGGAGACATTATAATTACCATAACGATAATTACAATATTAAGCCAGATTATACCTTCAGCCAGAGACAGGACAAATGACAATGAGTTCAGAAAAGATGAATTCTTAATTCTTCTACTTATTCAATTGACATGAGCAAATCATGTCATTAACAGATCCCAGAAATTTGTAAATAGGAGCCACTCAGGTGCTAAACAAGAGGACTTGAAAGGCAATAAAATACTGACCTTCCAGTTGTTGAATGGTCTGGGCTGAATGAACTGCCTGTTCACTCTTATCTTGGACAAGCTTTGAATTTTCCTCCTTTAGAGCATCACAGGCAGAGTGTAGTTCTTGCTCAGTCTTTTGAAGACTCAAAATGTGAGAGCTCTTCTCTTCCATTTCTGCTTTGTGCTTCTGTTCCAAAGCACTGTACCGAGACTGTAGTTCAGCCTGAGCTTGGCCTGCTTGCTCAAGCTGTTCCAGAAGATGATGCATTTCTTCCTGGAGGTTATGGAAGGATAATTTTCTCTCTGCCACCTCAAGTTGCATCTTTTCCATCAGATTCTTGGATTCTTGTCTTTCTGTTTCCACAGTGCTCCTTAAAGTATTATGCTCAGCTTCCATCTGCTGTAATTGCTGAGAGAGAATCTAAGAAAAAAAGGCAAATCCTCATGATCATGAGCCATAAATTCATTCTTTCATATGCATAGTGAAGTGCCTCTTCTGCGTGAAGCCTGGGGCAATACACCCAGGACCAAACCTACAATTGTGTAAGACCCTGTTTTCACTTCTTCATACTTTTAACAATTTATATTCACACATACTTATTTGTGCCATTATCTCTTACTTCCTATCTCTCCCATTACAAAGTAAGTTCAATAAGGGAAGGGACTTTGTTTTATCATCATTGTTCTCCAGCATCTAGCATAGTATATGTCATACTGAATACCTGGTGCTCAATAAATAGTGAATGAATGCAGTTCCTGCCCTCATGGAACTCAGAGTTCAGTGGGACAGTCATATTTAACCAGCTAATTATAATTCAAAAATCGTAGAGGCCTTGAGATACTTATAAGGTATTAGCAGGAGCAGAGAAAAAGGGAAGTTTGCCAAAAGTCACGTAGCTATAACTATTTATATAGTAACTATCTAGTAAGAGGCACAATTTCAACCCACCTGTCTGATGACAGCTAAAGAAGGGCCTTGGGATCAGGATATAGGTTTTATTAGGATGGGAGATATGGGAAAACGTTTCTATGGAAGAAATTCCTCAAAGAGAGTTGAAAATCAAGGATATGACTGCCCTTCTCCAGCAGCATGCAGCACCCAGATGAACAAGCAGAGAATGGGGGCTGTAGCACCAATTCCATGTTAGTACTTG
The DNA here is from genome assembly GCF_002288905.1 of Enhydra lutris kenyoni. Classification (NCBI taxonomy): domain Eukaryota; kingdom Metazoa; phylum Chordata; class Mammalia; order Carnivora; family Mustelidae; genus Enhydra; species Enhydra lutris. Next base: position 23,696,381 of record NW_019154123.1, read on the forward strand.
GCTACTTGGATGTGATGAGACAAAAGCACAGGGAATCCAAGGGCTGATAAAAGACTAGTCCAAATGGTCAAACATGAGGCAAAGGCAGATGGGAAAAGGACAGAGGCCAAGAAAGAACTAACATACCAAAGGAACAAAGTGAAAGGATCGAGGGACCTTAAATGAGAATGAAGGTCAAGACGGACTGAGAAAGGGAATGACAGGATGGGATACAGCCTGGGATGGGATACTTGAGCTTAAGATTTTAGAGTATCAGTGTCTGATCACTTTAGATTTGGGGAATATTGCATGGTGAATTACTTCATGCCAACAGAGAATCAACAAAAACAAACAAGGGATAGTACATAAAGCACAAGAACCATTCAAGATAGCAAAGGAGCAAAATGACAGGAAGGAAAACTCACTAGAGGAGGACAGAATGACATTCTAGAGAAACTAGGACCCATGACCTAAAAGCACAAAGTAAAACAGTCACAATGAAAGATGTGAAATACAAGCTTTGTCAGGGAAGGAACGATATCTGTTTTGCTCATCACTGTATCACCACCGCTTAAGCAGGGGATATTTGTTGAAAGGATGAATAAATGGCATCAATTCTCAGAAGACATGATTTTATACATGCTGCCTGGAAACTACAGTGGAAATGGGGGGTGGAAGACACCTGGGGGGCTCAATCAGACTCTTGGTTTTGGCTCAGTTCATGATCTCAGAGGTGTGAGATCAAGCCCCATGTCAAACTCTGCCCTGGGTGTGGAGACTACTTAAGATTCTCTCTATCTCTGGAGGGGGCAAGATGACGGAGAAGTAGAAGACCCCATTTCAACCGGTCCCCTAAAATAAGCTAATTATCTACCAGAACACTCTGAACACCCACGAAAGCAGCCTGAGATGTAGGATTATACACTTCTGGATCTCTACAGGGCAGAAGACACCAGTGGAGAGGTAAAGCAGAGTGGGAATGATTGGACTGATATCGGAGGATAAACAGAAGGGGAGGGAGCCACCAGAAGCAACCCATTTGAAAGTAATACCCCAATATAAAAGTGTCTTGTGACTGGGGACCAGCACTGACTTAGAGTCTGGTTAAAAGCACTCAAAAAGAGTAAAAGATCTTAAGGGGCAACTGGTGGAATCAGGCAGTCACGGGCCCAGGCCTAAGCCCACGGTCCCAGAACAGCCACCGCCAGCAACCATCCATGCCAGAGAGAGTGCAGCGGAGCCCCCGGGGTTGCAGGGCTTGCACCACGCTTCAGCTGGGCACACTCCTGCCCCCACATGAGGGAGTCTGGTGACAGCGCCAGCCTGTGCTCCCTAGAATTTTTGCGCACTCTGCAACCGGGGTCTAACCCACTCCCTGCCAGTGCCTGAGAAAGCTCCATGCAGGCGCTAGACAGCGGTCTCTAGGACCGGACAATGGTCTGGACTCTCCCAGCCAGGGCCTGAAGGAACTCAGTGCAATCTCTGCGGTGGCAGCCTGAGGTCTGGACCCCAGACAGTAGTCCCAGTGAAGGCAGCCACCAGAAGCGGGCTCCCTGGACCAATATCGCTCATGGTTTTAGGGGCACGGGGGTGCAGAGACAAGTGGGCACTTCAGGCAACCCCTGAGACAGTGTTTGGGGAAGTGCTCTGCCTGTGGGAGGCTGCATGGCTCAGTGGAGTTTGCAGAGGAGGAGTCTGTGTGTTCTGGACCACCCAGAGGGGAGCAGATGGAGGCTTCTCTCTGAGACGGAGGTCTGGGTACAGTCTGCTTTCCAACAAACCTCCAAAAAGCCTGCAAAAAGCCGCCAAAGAAAAAAAAACCTCCAGAGAACAAAAGCCTGAAAAACTGGTTTCCACAGAGCCCAGCCCCTTCACAGGGGGCAGGAGGACTCAACCCAAGCAAGACTGACTGAAAAACAATGCAGCAGTCCCCTACCCCAGAAAGCCAGAAAAGAACAAGAGGACAACCACCACAGGGTCCCCATAAAATTGTAAAACGCCAATATGGGGGGAAACAATATATTAAGCTCCCAGTATTGTGCCAAAAACCTGTATATATCATAGAAACAACTTTTATTTTTAATTCGTTCTCATTATTCTTGTTCTCTTTTTTTAACCTACTTACCATTACAATAGAGGTTTAGTATAACATATACTATAATAACCTTTTAACTTGAACTTTTTTCATACATATACTTCTGTTTTCTTTTTCTCTTCTATTTTTTTTAATATACATATAGATATAAACTTCAAGGTAATCCTCTTTCCCTAATCAATACTACTCCTATATATAAACCAGTTTTACTCTCCCTTTATCTCTTGAAAGTTGAGCCCTTTAACAAAGATATCAAGACACACTCAGGAGGAATCAAAATAACCTTCCTCGCCCACATTGAGGATTTATAACCACCCTCCCATCTTTGTTTTCTGTCAGTATTTCTGTGTATTTGTTTTTGTTCTGGTAGTATATAAATTTGATCCTTGGAGTTCATTTTGTCTGGGTTCTTTTTTTTTTTTTTTTCTTGTCACTTACTTTTTTTTTTTTAATTTCTTTTCAGCGTAACAGTATTCATTATTTTTGCACCACACCCAGTGCTCCATGCAATCCATGCCCTCTCTAATACCCAAAACCTGGTTCCCCCAACCTCCTACCCCCACCCCTTCAAAACCCTCAGATTGTTTTTCAGAGTCCATAGTCTCTCGTGGTTCACCTCCCCTTCCAATTTCCCTCAACTCCCTTCTCCTCTCTAACTCCCCTTGTCCTCCATGCTATTTGTTATGCTCCACAAATAAGTGAAACCATATGATAATTCTTGTCACTCACTTTTGACGGTCTTTTCATTTGTCCGTTTTTGTTTGTATACCTTATAAATCTTACCTTTGGGGCCCATTCTGGCTGGGCCTTCTCTCTCTCTTTTTTTCTTTTTTCTTTCTTTTTGGTGATGACTTCTGATTGCTCAGAAGCGTTCCAGGATGCACTTTGCCTGGATCACAGCTGATATATTCAGCTACACATCCCCTCAACTACATCTCACTAAAATGACTAGGAGGAGTAACACCCAACAGAAGAAAAATTCAGAGACTGTGCCCTCTCCATCAGAACTACTGGATATGGACATAAACAGTATGTGAGAATGGGAATTTAGGGTAAGAATTATCAAGGCAATGGCTAGGTTGGAGAAAACTGTTAGTGACAACATGGAATTGCTAAGGGCAGAAGTGAAAGCTACCTGGAGAAGAAGTTAAAAATGATATCAATGAGGAGGAGGAATCAAAATGGTGGAGAAGTAGTAGGTTGAGACGACATCAGGTAGCAGGAGATCAGCTAGATAGTTATCAAACCACCCTGAACACCTACAAATCCAACAGGAGATCGAAGAGAAGAAGAGCAGCAATTCTAGAAACAGAAAATTGACCACTTTCTGAAAGGTAGGATCAGCGGAGAAATGAATCCAAAGCGACCGGAAGATAGACCATGGAGGGAGGGGCTGGCTCCCAGCAAGTGGCAGAGCAATGGAGCACAAAATCAGAACTTTTAAAAGTCTGCTCCACTGAGGGACATCGCTCCAGAGGCTAAGCCGGGGTGAAGCCCATGCGGGGACAGTGCGGCCTCAGGTCCCGCGGGGTCACAGAAGGATTAGGAGTGTCTGAGTGTCGCAAAACTCACAGATATTAGAGCAGGGAAGCCGGCTACAGAGACAAGTGCCGAAGAGTGAACTCTCAACTCGGGAGTACCTTAAATTGTGATCCGTGGCACAGGCCACTGCTCTGTGAGCAGGGACCCCACAAGATTCAGGGAGACCCGCCCCCCCGGAAGAGCACAGGGATCTGAGGGGTTTGGAGACTCCAGGCGGGGCTGTGTGCCAAAGACAGAGATGCTTGGTCACAGGCTGGGTGAGCTGGGAGCGCAAATGGAGGCCAGGGAGATGGGAGTGATTGAGTGCTTTTCTCTGAGGGCACACTGAGGACTGGGGCCCCGAGCTCTCGGCTCCTCCAGGCCAGAGATTGGGAGGCTGCCATTTTCATTCCCATCCTCCAGAGCTCTACGGAAAGCGTTCAGGGAATAAAAGCTCCAGAAAGTGAACCGAAGCGGATTACTTTGCCTGGCCTCTGGTAAGGGTGGTGCAATTCCACCTTGGGCAAAGACATTTGAGAATCATTACAACAGGCTCCTCCCCCATTAGATCAGCAAGAAATCCAGACAAGACCAAGTTCACTTACCAAGGAGAACAGCAGAACCCAGAAGAAGACAAAGCAAAGCATGGAATTCATGGCTTTCTCCCATGATTCTTTAGTCTTGCAAAGTTAATTAATTTTTCTTATCTTTTTCCTCTGCTAAAATTTTTTTTAACTTTTACCCTTTCCTGTTTTAAAGTTTTTTAACTAGTTTATCCTAACAATACCTTTCATAAAAAAAAAGAAACTTTTTTGAACCTTCATTACTATAGTCATATTTTATCCTTCATTTTATCTAACTTTATTTTTTGTATACACATACGGTTTTTTCTCCTAAAAAAATCTGGGATACAACTTCTTCTAATAGATCAAAATATACCCTTAACCTAGCACATGGCTTTGTTCTAGTCTCCAGCATGAGCAAATTCTCTACACTTTCTTTTTCTTTATTCTCCCAACCAACTTATCTTATCAACATCTTTTTAGAAAATTTTTTTAAAATTTTCATCTTTATAGCCATATTCCATCCCTTCATTGTCTTTAACCTTATATATGTTTTTAATTCTTTAAAATTTTGGGAGAAAGTTTCTTCTAAGAGACCAAAATACTCCCCAAATTAAATGGGTGACCTGTTCTATTCACCAGTCTAATATATATATATATATATATATATATATATATATATATATATATATATTTTTTTTTTTATTTTTTTTTTTTTTTTTATTTTTTTTTTTTTAACCTTTTTTTACTCCCCTTTCCCCCCCCCCCAATTTGGGGTCTCTTCTGATTTGGTTAAAGCACATTTTCCTGGAGTCTTTGCCTCCCTTTTAGTATTTAACTTGCTCCTTCATATATTTTAACCTGGATAAAATGACAAAGCAGAAAAACTCACCACAAAAAAAAAGAACAAGAGGCAGTACCAAAGGCTAGGGACCCAATCAATACAGACATTGGTAATATGTCAGATCTAGAGTTCAGAATGATGATTCTCAAGCTGCTAGCTGGGCTCGGAAAAGGCATGGAAGATATTAGAGAAATACTGGAGAAATAAAAGAACTAAAATCAAACCAAGCAGAAATCAAAAAAGCTATTAATGAGGTGCAAACAAAAATCGAGGTTCTTATTGCTAGGATAAATAAGGCAGAAGAGAGAATTAGTGATATAGAAGACCAAATGACAGAGAATAAAGAAGCTGAGCAAAAGAGAGACAAACTACTACTGGACCACAAGGGGAGAATTCGAGAGATAAGTGATACCATAAGATGAAACAACATTAGAATAATTGGGATTCCAGAAGAAGAAGAAAGAGAGACGGGGAGCAGAAGATATATTGGAGAGAATTATTGGAGAGAATTTCCGTAATATGGCAAAGGGAAAAAGCATCAAAAACCAGGAGGCACAGAGAACCCCCCTCCAAATCAATAAGAATAGGTCCACACACTGTCATCTAATAGTAAAATTTTACAAGTCTTAGGGACAAAGAGAAAATCCTGAAAGTAGCCCGGGGCAGGAAGTCTGTAACATGCAACAGTAAAAATATTAGACTGGCAGCAGACTTATCCACAGAGACCTGGCAGGACAGAAAGAACTGGCATGATATATTCAGAGCACTGAACAAGAAAAACACACAGCCAAGAATACTATATCCAGCTAGGCTATCACTGAACATAGAAGGAGAGATAAAAAGCTTCCAGGACAAACAAAAACTAAAAGAATTTGTAAACACCAAACCAGCTCTACAGGAAATATTGAAAGGGTCTTCTAAGCAAAGAGAGAGCCTAAAAGTAGTAGACCAGAAAGGAACAGAGACAATAGACAGTAACAGTCACCTTACAGGCAATACAATGGCACTAAATTCATGTCTGTCAATAGGTACCCTGAATATAAATAGGCTAAATGCCACAATCAAAAGACACAGGGTATCAGAATGGATTAAAAAAAAAAAAACATCAATATGCTGTCTACAAGAAACTCATTTCAGACCCAAAGACACCTCCAGATTTAAAGTCCATGCTAATGGACATCAAAAGAAAGCTGGGGTAGCAATCCTTATATAAGATCAATTAGATTTTAAGCCGAAGACTATAATAAGAGATGAGGAAGGACACCATATCATACTCAAAGGGTCTTCCCAACAAGATCTAACAATTTTAAATATGTATGCCCCTAACATGGGAGCAGCCAACTATATAAACCAATTAATAACAAAATCAAACAAACACATCGACAATAATACAATAATAGCAGAGGACTTTAACACTCCCCTCACTGAAATGGACAGATTATCCAAACAAAAGAGCAACAAGGAAATAAAGGCCTTAAATGACACACTGGACCAGATGGACATCACAGATATATTTAGAACATTACATCCCAATGCAACAGAATATACATTCTTCTCTAGCGCCCATGGGAACATTCTCCAGAATAGATCACATACTGGGTCATAAATCAGGTCTCAACCAGTATCAAAAGACTGGGATGATTCTCTGCATATTTTCAGACAACAATGCTCTGAAGCTAGAACTCAAGAGAAAAGTTGGAAAGAACCCAAATACATGGAACTAAAGAGCATCCTTCTAAAGAATGAATGGGTCAACCAAGAAATTAAAGAAGAATTGAAAAAATTCATGGAAACAACTGATAATGAAAACACAACAGTTCAAAATCTGTGGGACACAGCAAAGGCAGTCCTGAGAGGAAAATATATAGCGATACAAGCCTTTCTCAAGAAACAAGAAAGGTCTCAAATACAAAACCTAACCCTACCCCTAAAGGAGCTGGAGAAAGAACAACAAAGAAAGCCTAAACCCAGTAGAAGAAGAGAAATAATAAGGATCAGAGCAGAAATCAAGGAAATGGAAACAAACAAACAAACAAACAAAAAAACCAATAGAACAAATCAACAAAACTAGGAGCTGGTTCTTTGAAAGACTTAATAAGATTGATAAACCCCTGGCCAGACTTATCAAAAAGAAAAGAGAAAGGACCCAAATAAATAAAATCATGAAGGAAAGAGGAGGAACACAACCAACACCAAAGAAATACAAACAATTATAAGAATATATTATAAGCAACTATACGCCAGCAAATTTGACAATCTGGAAGAAATGGATGCATTCCTAGAGAGTATAAACTATCACAACTGAACCAGGAAGAAATAGAAAACCTGAACAGACCCATAACCAGTAAGGAGATTGAAGCAGTCATCAAAAATCTCCCAATAAACAAGAGCCCAGGGCCAGACAGCTTTCCAGGGGAATTCTACCAAACATTTAAAGAAGAATACATACCTACTCTGCTGAACTGTTCCAAGAAATAGAAATGGAAGGAAAACTTCCAAACTGATTTTATGAGGCCAGCATTACCTTGATCCCCAAACCAGACAAGGATCCCATCAAAAAAGAGAATTACAGACCAATATCCTTGATGAACACAGATGTGAAAATTCTCACCAAAATACTAGCCAATAGGATCCAACAGTACACTAAAAGGATTATTCACCACAACCAAGTGGGATTTATCTGGGCTGCAAGCTTGTTCAATATCCTCAAATCAATCAATGTGATAAAATACATTAATAAAAGAAAGAACAAGAACCATATGATACTCTCCATAGATGCTGAAAAAGCATTTGACAAAGTACAGTATCCTTTCTTGATCAAAACTCTTTACAGTGTAGGGAGAGAGAGTACATACCTCAATATCATCAACGCCATCTATGAAAAACCCACCGTGAAAATCATTCTCAATGGAGAAAAACTGAGAGCTTTTCTGCTCAGGTCAGGAACATGGCAGGGATGTCCATTATCACTACTGCTATTCAACATAGTACTAGAAGTCCTAGTCTCAACAATCAGACAACAAAAAGAAATTAAAGCATCCAAATCGGCAAAGGAGAAGTCAAACTATCACTCTTTGCAGATGATATGACACTATATGTGGAAAACCCAAAAGACTCCACTCCAAATCTGCTAGAACTTATACAGGAATTCAGTAAAGTGTCAGGATATAAAATCAATGCACAGAAATCAGTTGCATTTCTATACACCAACAACAAGACAGAAGAAAGAGAAATAAGGAGTCAATCCCATTTACAATTGCACCCAAGACCATAAGATACCTAGGAATAAACCTAACCAAAGAGGCAAAGAATCTATACTCAGAAAACTATAAAGTACTCATGAAAGAAATTGAGGAAGACACAAAGAAATGGAAAAATGTTACATGCTCATGGATTGGAAGAACAAATATTGTGAAAATGTCTATGCTACCTAAAGCAATCTACACGTTTAATGCAATCCCTATCAAAATACCATCTATTTTTTTTTCAAAGAAATGGAGCAAATAATCCTAAAATTTACGTGGAACCAGAAAAGACCTGGAATAGCCAGAGGAATAATGAAAAAGAAAGCCAAAGTTGGTGGCATCACAATTCCAGACTTCAAGCTCTATTACAAAGCTGTATTCATCAAGTCAGTATGGTACTGGCACAAAAACAGACACATAGATCAATGGAAAAGAATAGAGAGCCCAGAAATAGACCCTCAACTCTATGGTCAACTAATCTTCGACAAAGCAGGAAAGAATGTCCAAAGGAAAAAAGACAGTCTCTTCAACAAATGCTGTTGGGAAAATTGGACAGCCACATGCAGAAAAATGAAACTGGCCCATTTCCTTATACCACACATGAAAATAGACTCAAAATGGATGAAAGACCTTAATGTGAGAAAGGAACCCATCAAAATCCTTGAGGAGAACACAGGCAGCAACCTCTTCGACCTCAGCCACAACAACTTCTTCCTAGGAACATCGCCAAAGGCAAGGGAAACAAGGGCAAAAATGAACTATTGGGACCTCATCAAGATCAAAAGCTTTTGCACAGCAAAGGAAACAGTTAACAAAACCAAAAGACAACTGACAGAATGGGAGAAGATATTTGCAAACAACCTATCAGATAAAGGGCTAATATCCAAAATCTATAAAGAGCTTAGCAAACTCAACACCCAAAGAACAAATAATCCAATCAAGAAATGGGCAGAGGACATGAACAGACATTTCTGCAAAGAAACATCCAGATGGCCAACAGACACATGAAAAAGTGCTCCACATCACTTGGCATCAGGGAAATACAAAACAAAACCACAATGAGATATCACCTCACAGCAGTCACAATGGCTAAAATTAACAAGTCAGGCAATGACAGATGCTGGCGAGGATGCGGAGAAAGGGAACCCTCCTACACTGTTGGTGAGAATGAAAGCAGATGCAACCACTCTGGAAAACAGTATGGAGGTTCCTCAAAAAGTTGAAAATAGAGCTACCCTATGACCCAGCAATTGCACTACTGGGTATTTACCCTAAAGATACAAACGTAGTGATCCGAAGGGGCACATGCACCTGCATGTTTATAGCAGCCATGTCCACAATAGCCAAACTATGGAAAGAACCTAGCTGTCCATCGACAGATGAATGGATAAAGAAGATGTGGTAAATACATACAATGGAATACTATGCAGCCATCAAAAGAAATGAAATCCTGCCATTTGTGAAGACGTGGATGGAACTAGAGGGTATTATGCTGAGCAAAATAAGTTAATCAGAGAAAGACAATTATCATACGATCTCCCTGATATGAGGATGTGGAGAGGCAATGTGGAGGATTTGGGGAGTAGGAAAAGAATAAATGAAACAAGATGGGATCGGGAGGGAAACAAACCATAAGAGACTCTTAATCTCACAAAACAAAGTGAGATTTGCCAGGGGGAGGGGATTAGGAAGAGGGTGGTTGGGTTATGGACATTAGGGAGGGTATGTGCTATGGTGAGTGCTGTGAAGTGTATAAACCTGGCGATTCACAGACCTGTACCCCTGGGACTAATAATACATTATATGTTAATAAAAAAAATTTAAAAATTAAAAAAAGCAGTATAACAAACATCAATGTATCCAAACACTAAAAGGATTATTCACCACAACCAAGTGTGATTTATCCAACACCCAGGAAAAAAAATAAAACACTACTAATTTTTTAAAAAATGCTATCAATAAGATCCAATCTAATCTGAATACTCTAACAGCTAGGGTAACTGAGGCAGAAGACAGAATTAATGTTCTAGAGGACAAACTGATAGAGAAAAAGGATCAGGAGGAGGCCTGGAACAAACAGCTTAGAAGCCATGAAAACAGAATTAGGAAAATAAATGATGCCATAAAACGTTCCAACATCAAAATTATTGGTATCCCTGAGGGGGAGGAGAAGGAAAGAAGACTAGAAGATATAGTTTAACAAATTCTCCATGAAAATTTTTCCAATCTGGGGAATGGAACCAGTGTTTGTGTCCTAGGGGTAGAAAGAACACCCCCAAAGATCAACAAATCTAGAAAGATCTTGAGGCACTTGATTGTAAGACTGACGAATCATAATTTTAGACAAGAGCTTTTGAGAGCAAATGGGGGAAGAGATTCCTTACATACAGATGAAGGCCTATCAGAATAACATCAGACCTGTCCACAGAAACCTGGCAAGCCAGAAAAGGCTGGCAAGACATATTCAGGGCACTTAATTAGAAGAACATGCAGCCAAATATACTTTATTCAGCAAGGCTGACATTCAAAATGGATGGAGAGATAAAGAGCTTCCAAGACCAGCAGGGTTTAAAAGAGTATGTGACCACCAAGCTGGCACTGCAAGAAATAGTAACCGGGGTTCTATAAAAGAAGAAAGAACCCAAGAGTGTCATAGAACAGAAATTTACAGAGACAATCTATAGAAACAAGGACTTCACAGGCAACACGATGTCAATAAAAACATATCTTTCAATCATCACTCTCAACGTGAACAGCCTAAATGCTCCCATAAAACAGCACAGGGTTTCAGACTGGATAAAACAGGACCCGTCCATATTTGTCTACAAGAGACCCACCTGGAACCTAAGGATACATCCAGACTGAAAGTGAAGGGAGGAGAAGCATCTTTCATACCAATGGGCCTCAAAAGAAAGCTGGGGTAGTGATTCTCATATCAGATAAATTAGATTTTAAACTAAAAACTATAGTCAGAGATAAAGAAGGACACTACATCATTCTTAAAGGGTCTATCCACCAAGATGATCTAACAATTATAAATATTTATGTCCCCAATACAGGAGCAGCCCACTACATAAGACAACTATTAATCAAAATAAAGAGTCCTATTGATATGAATACATTAATAGTAGGGGATCTTAACACACCACTCTCACTAACAGATCATCCAAGCAGAAAATCAATAAAGAAACAAAAGCACTGAATGACACATTGGACCAGATATATCATAGATATATATCATAGATATATACAGAACATTCCACCCTAAAACAACAGAATACTCATTCTTCTCATGTGCACATGGAACTTTCTCCAGAGTAGACCACATGCTAGGTCACAAATCAGGGCTCAACCGATATCAAAAGATTGAGATTATTCCCTGTATATTCTCAGACCACAATGCTTTGAAACTGGAACTTAACCACAAGAAGGTTTAAAAGGAATTCAAACACTTGGAAGCTAAAGACCACCCTGCTTAAGATGGTTTGGATCAACCAGGAAATCAAAGAACTTAATTCATGGAAACCAATGAGAATGAAGACACTTCAGTCCAAAACCTTTGGGATATGGGAAAGGCGGTCCTAAGGGGGAAATACACAGCCATCCAAGTCTCCCTCAAAAAAACTGAAAAATCCAGAAGACACCAGCTTTCTTTACACCTTCAAGAACTGGAGAACCAACAACAAATTAAGCCAACACCACAAACAAGAAGGGAACTAATCAAGATTAGAGCAGAGATCAATGAGATAGAAACTAGAGATACAGTAGAACATATCAACAAAACTAGAAGCTGGTTTTCTGAAAGATCATTAAGATCGACAAACCACTGGCCGAACTAATCCAAAGGAAAAGAGCGAGGACCCAAATAAATAAAATTATGAGTGAAAAGGGAGAGATCACAACTAACACCAAGGAAATAGAAACAATCATCAGAAATTCTCATCAATGGTTATACACCAGTAAGTTAAGCAACCTAGAAGAAATGGGTGCATTCCTGGAAAACTATAAACTTCCAAAACTGAATCAGGAAGAAATTGGCAACCTGAATAGACCAATATCTAGTAACTAGATTGAAGCAGTGATCAAAAACCTGCCAAAAAACAAGAGCCCAGGACCTGATGGATTCCCTGGAGAATTCTACGAAGCATTCGAAGAAGAAATAATGCCTATTCTCTTGAAGGTGTTTCAAAAAATAGAAACAGAAGAAAAACTTCCAGACTCTTTTTATGAAGTCAGCATTACCCTGATCCCAGAACCAGGCAAAGACCCCACCAAAAAGGAGAATTTCAGACCAATATCCCTGATAAATATGGATGCCAAGATTCTCGACAAGATCCTAGCTAACAGAATTCAATGGTACATTAAAAAGATTGTCCACCACGACCAGGTGGGATTCATCCATGGGATAAAAGGGTGGTTCAACATTCACAAATCAATCAATGTGATAGAATAAATCAATAAGAGAGAAGAACCACTCAATTGGTCCTCTCAATTGACGCAGAAAAAGCCTTTGACCAGATACAGCATCTGTTCCTGATTAAAACGCTTCAAAGTATAGGGATAGAGGAAACATTCCTCAACTTCATTAAATCTATCTATGAAAAACCCACAGCGAATATCATTCTCAATGGGGAAAAGCTGACAGTCTTCCTTTGAGATCAATAACACGACAAGGATGTCCACTCTCACCACTGTTGTTCAACATAGTACTAGAAGTCCTAGCAACAGCAATCACACAACAAAAAGAAATAAAAGGTATTCAAATTGACAAAGAAGTCAAATTCTCTCTCTTCGCAGATGACATGATACTTTATATGAAAAACCTAAAGGACTCCACCCCCAAACTACTAGAACTCATACCGCAATTCAGTAATGTGGCAGGATACAAAATCTATGTCCAGATATCAGTTGCTATCTTATACACTAACAATGAAAATATAGAAAGGGGAATTAGAGAATCAATTCCGTTTACTACAGCACCAAGAACCATAACATACCTGGGAATAAACTTAACCAAAGAGGTAAAGGATCTGTACTCGAGGAACTACAGAACACTCATGAAAGAAATGAAAAAGACATAAAAAGATGGAAGAGCATTCCATGCTCATGGATTGGAAGAATAAACATTGTTAAAATGTCTATACTGCCTAGAGCAATCTATACTTTCAATGCCATCCCAATCAAAATTCCACTGGCATTTTTTAAAGAGCTGGAACAAACAATCCTAAACTTTATATGGTACCAGAAGATACCCCAAGTTGCTAAGGAAATGTTGAAAAAGAAAAACAAAACTGGGGGCATCACGTTGCCTGATTTCAAGCTTTACTGCAAAGCTGTGATCACCAAGACAGCATGGTACTGGCACAAAAACAGACATATAGACCAATGGAACAGAGTAGAGAGCCCAGATATGGACCCTCAACTCTATGGTCAAATAATCTTCGACAAAGCAGGAAAAAATACACAGTAGAAAAAAGACCGTCTCTTCAATAAATGGTGCTGGGAAAATTGGACAGCTATGTATAGAAGAATGAAACTCGACCATTCTCTTACACCATACACAAAGATAAATCGAAATGGATAAAAGACCTCAATGTGAGGCAGGAATCTATCAAAATCCTAGAGCAGAACATAGGCAGTAACCTGGCATTGGCATTGGCCACAGCAACTTCTTTCAAGATATGTCGCCAAAGGCAAAGAAAACAAAAGAGAAAATGAACTTGTGGGACTTCATCAAAATCAAAAGCTTCTGCACAGCAAAGGAAACAGTCAACAAAACAAAGAGGCAACCCACAGAATGGGAGAAGATAATCACAAATAACACTACAGACAAATGGCTGATATAAAAGATCTATAAAGAACTCCTCAAACTCAGCACACACAAAACAGATAACCCTGTCAAAAAATGGGCAGAAGACATGAACAGACACTTCTCCAAAGAAGACATACAAAGGGTAACATGCATATGAAAAAATGTTCATCATTAGCAATCAGGGAGATTCAAATCAAAACCACATTGAGATACCACCTGACACCAGTTAGAATGGCCAAAATTAAAAAGACGGTTAAACAACAAGTGTTGGAGAGAATGTGGAGAAAGGGGAACCCTCTTATACTGTTGGTGGGAATGCAAGTTGGTGCAGCCACTTTGGAAAACAGTGTGGAGATTCCTTAAGAAATTAAAAATAGAGTTTCCCTATGACCCTGCAATTGCACTACTGGGTATTTACCCCAAAGATACTGATATAGTGAAAAGAAGGGCCATATGCACCCCAGTGTTCATAGCAGCAATGTCCACACTAGCCATCAGGGAGATTCAAATCAAAACCACATTGAGATAACACCTTACACAAGTAAGAATGGCCAAAATTAACAAGACAGTAAACAGCAAGTTTTGGGAGAGGATGTGGAGAAAGGGGAACCCTCTTACACTATTGGTGGGAATGCAAGTTGGTGCAGCCACTTTGTCTGTCAAATAAATAAATAAAATCTTTTTTAAAAAATGAAAAATAGAGCTTCCCTATGACCCTTCAATTTCATTACTGGGTATTTACCCCAAAGATACAGATGTAGTGAAAGGAAGGGCCATCTGTACCCCAATGTTCACAGCAGCAACAGCCACAGTTGCCAAACCGTGGAAAGAACCAAGATGCCCTTCAGTGGACGAATGGAAAAAGAAGATATGGTCCATATATACAATGGAGTATTGTGCCTCTATCAGAAAAGATGAATACCCAACTTTTGTATCAACATGGACGAGACTGGAAGAGATTAAGCTGAATGAAATAAGTCAAGCAGAGACAGTCAAATATCATATGGTTTCACTTACTTGTGGAGTATAAGGAATAACACGGAGGACATTGGGAGATGGAGAGGAGAAGTGAGTTGGGGGAAGTAGGAGTGGGAGACAAACAATAAGAGACTGTGGACTCTAAGAAACAAACTGAGGGTTTTGGAGTGCAGTGGGGTGGGGGGATGGGTGAGCCTGGTGGTGGGTATTAAGGAGGGCACGTATTACATGGAGCACTGGGTGTGGTGCATAAACAATTAATTTTGTAACACTGAAAAAAAAAAAGATTCTCTCTCTCTCTCCCCCTCTGCCCTTTCCCAACCCCCCAAAATAATAAATAAATAAAAACAAGGTGAAAATGAATACTCCACTCCCAAGGCAGGCAGTAAAGATCACAAGGTAGTACCTGGTTTTTCTGTTCAGCAGTAGTCAGCTCCTGTTGCAGCAAGCCCACGACCTGAGCACGGCCCAATAAGGCTTCTTCATGCTCTTCAAGCTTCCTCTGCAGCACCTTTAATTTCTGAGAAGGAAATGTTTTAGATACAGTGTGCTAAACCAATGAGCACCATTATCTGTTTACCTTTCAAAAGATCATGTAGATTTGTGTATTTAAGAGTTCTGAATGTTGAGGATGGCAGATTAAAAAGTGGGACACCAGCATGCCATGCTCCCCATCCAGCAGCAAAAAAAAAAGAATCTCCAAAAATGACTTCTCCAGTATAGTGACAATAGCTAAACTGAGACACAAGCAAGCCCCTGAATTAGGGAGTCTTTTTAACTATTCGAGAAAATGATACAACCGCTTTTAAAACTATAGAGTCAATATCCTACACCTCAGTAACATAAGTGCACGTATATCTCACTCACCAATGAAAACATTCTATGCAGGCAAGAACCTTCTCTTCTAGCTTTCATGCACAGGACATGCACTCGATAAACATTTGTTGGATAAATAAATCAATAATACATGTATACATTAATATTCCAGTTCAAAAAGTGTATTCTGAAGGATTAATTAGAATATGGAAGAAGTTTTCACTCAAAAACAATTAAATGGATCAACCATGAAATACCACTAGAGCACTTTTGGTTACCACACTATACTACACACACATAAAAATAAATACCTTGGAGTTAGTAGATGATAAAAACAATGAAGCCGATTTTCAAAATATACTCAATTATTTTTTTAAGAATAATCAATTTAATAAAAGACAAAATCATTCCTTTTCATTTAATTTTTTGGAAGTTTAAAATTAGCTTCATTGATTTGAAGCTTTGGATCAGGTGTTTAATGAAGCTACAATTGGCAAACTGAAGAGAAACTGATTTCTGACTACCACATACATTTGCCAATTAAAGCCAGCTTTTGAGTACCAACAACCTGGTTAGAGGCATAAAAGGCAAGGTAAGGACAAGAAAAAATAAATATTAATATGCAACAGATGACAAGATCACCAAAAAGAAGCCAATTAAGGAGCACACTAAGACCAAGTGGAGAGCAGTATGTAAGGGTAGAAAAGTGGCTGTGATCATTTTAAATGTTAACCAAATGACAGTCATTCTACTAAGTTTTAGCAACACACCTGTTGCATCTCTGTTTCCACATCTGCCTGGGTTACTAACTGAAGAAGCTCATCTTCATGAAGACGAACTTGTGTTTCAAAGCGGGCATCTTTCTCTCGGACCACCTGCTGCATGGAACTCAACTAAAGACACACACCAAAGAAACTATACATGTTACACTCCCCAAATATTGCACAAACAAAACTCACACCCTATTCTTCCAAGACGAACACTAAGAACTGACAGGCAATAGATTTTAATCAAATTTTTAATGTCAAGGATGAGAATGCTGGAAGAGAGATAGGTATGCCTGACAGTAACTTCCCAATGCAAGAGAAATCCTATTATCAAACTCAGAAATCAGCCCAAATATAAATTCTGATTAAAAATTATATTTGCATGATTATTAGAAATGCTTAAATATACAAGAGGTATATTTTTCAAAAGTTCTGCAGAGATTAGAATATTAAAACTACAAAGTGGAATTAGATTTCTGTGAAGTCCTAGGCACATTAATAGCACACACATTCAGTGAAATTGTCATGCCCTGTAAGGCAAACTTCAAGCTAAAAGATCTTTTACTCAAAATTCTCTACAACTGGAATAAATCCCATTTGATCGTGGTGAATGATTTTTCTTAATGTATTGTTGGATTCGTTTTGGTAGTATTTTACTGAGAATTTCTGCATCCATATTCATCAAGAATGTTAGCTAGTCTTCAAAGAACTGCTTCTACCAAAGAACTTCATGTATTTCCAAATCCACACCACCTCCCCAGACACCTATTTTTAGCTGTCATTACTTGCTAGTTTCTAGATCATCCTCACTTGTAACTGGCTCTTAACAGAATAAAATGGAAGTAAGTTGACTGTGGGCTATTTAGTACCAGTGTGTTAGTTTTGTTTTGTTTTGAGGATGTGGATGTCTACAGATGAATGCCTGTTTATTTACTTCCTTAAGATCTGTAATTGAGCATGCTGACCTGATCTTAACTTGCCCATTTTGTATTGGTCCTTCAACTATTGCTAATTTCTCAATTCGTGACATCTTGAACGGCTCTCCTTCTAGGTAGGAAAAAATCTTCATAATTTTTTTGATTCTCTGAATTCTGACATTACTATGAATTTGGAATCCTGTGTTGTAAATGTACAGGCACTGGTGTCCTTCATTAGCCAAATGCATCTCACATCCTTTCGTATAAATGTACTATATTCATTTTTCTGTGATTTTGCTCAGACCATTTCCCACAAATGGAATACGTTCGACCATCTTATTGAGATGATTATCTATCCATCACAGTTTGCCTAAATCCTAAGTTTTCCATGTACCTTCCTTGGTTGTCACACTCATGGTAACCCCTTTGACCTCTTAAAATACTTTACATTTGTGTTGATGCTTACTATTCACTTACTCTGAATGGCTTGCATTATGATGGACCTGTTAATATATTTATATTCTTGGCTTTCCATGTTTTAAGCCGCTCGTAAAAATCACATTTTGTATTTCTCTATCATACACTATATATAGTTCTTGTACATAAAAAGGATACAATAAAAGCTAATAGATAAAAGTAAGGATTTCAAGATACACTATTTAACTGTATACACAGCAGCAGGCTATCCATGGACAGAAAACATCATTAATACCATAAGTTACCAAAAAATGAAAAACACTCAATGGAAAAGACTAACTATCATGCAAAGATACTTCACAGGGAAAAAAGTTTCACAAGTCAAAAACTTTCTCAAAGGAAAAATGGGTGATCAAAGTGGAAATTTAGAAAAACAGACAGAAGGAGTTGAGAATGCCAGTTCAAACTGTCTGATCCTGGTATCAGAAATAAATATGAGGAATATTAAATATTAGTGCCATATAACACTGAATCACATAACCTATAGCACTTTCTCATTATATGCCCACTAAGTAATCTTCTGATTATAATTTAACTTCCTATTAAGGTTTTACTATAGGGAAAGAATGGACGTAATCATTTGTATTTCTTTTGGTTTATCTACCAGTCTCTTTCAAATAATGTGAGTCCATTCCCAAGAGACTGAATTTCTGTGTGCTATTAACACCAACTTTCAGGCTTGTATAACAAAGAAACAGCCATAAAACAGGCTATGGCAAATTCATTAAGGTAAATGACACTTCTAATTTCTTCTACTACTATACGCTTCTAATTTCTACTACAACATTCTAGCTACTACACTTTTATATACTGAGGTTTTAAAAAATGACTATCTGAATTGGCTTGTCACCATTAGACTTTCATGATTCTTTATTCTAATGCTCATGAGGTACCTTCCAACCTACCTGAGCCGCTTGCTCTGCCTGCGTCTGACTGAGCTGGGCTTTCAGAGTACTAATGAGTTCCTCCTTTTCTTGGAGCTGTTGCTTCATCATTAGAAATTCTTCCATCTCTGTTGAATGCTTATCAAACTGGAGACACAGAAGGAAAGAAGTATTTATTTAAACAAAAGAATCAGCACTCCTAATTCTTTGACCTCCCCTTCTCAATTGCCCAAAATACCTACCAATATCCTTCTAATTTGCACTTGATACAAAAAAGAACTACATGTGCTGGGGTTTTTTAAAAGTAATTATCAGAATTATTTGTCAGAGGAAAACAAAAGCAACAGCAGCTCTTTTGCAACTTATCTGAATCCTTACATAGAAACAGTACAACTAGATAGTAAAACCAAAAACCTGTGGACAATAGTTATAATAAAATTCAGAAGGTAGTCCCCCAAACCCCAAAATATAAGCAGGTAGAGTAAACCACCAAAAGGCACAAGACCTGCATGGCATTAGCATCTATGCAAGAGGAAGCAGGCAGCAACAGAGCAACATTACTGGCCAGGAAAACAGGAAAACCCCGAAATAGCCAACAAGTTCTTACTGGAAGCACAGTTGGCCAATCTTAGAACAGCAGCTTAAACTGGCAGGGCTTCCCCATTCTCCAATACTGGTAAATACAAGGGGTCCAAGTAAGTAGGACTAAAAGGCTAGAGCAACTTAGCTCCTCTGAATTCTCAAAACTGCCTCATCAGGGTTCTCTTCTAAGACATGGACCAGAAATAAGAAGAAACTTCTAGAAGTGAAATAAAAATTATGCAGCATAGAGATAACAGAAACAGAAGAAAAAGGTCTGTACACATGCTGTATAATTCATTATCAAGCCTCCAGAAGGCTTGAAATATGACTAATGCAAATGAGGAGTTTAATTATTAATATTATTTAATTTTAGTTAATTAAACTGTAAATTATTTTCCCAATAAATACAACTATATTTCACCTTATTGCATAATGTCTAGTACTCTTAAATTGTTATACAAGTAACAAGTGTGCATGCTCTTCCTAGTATTAGAAGAAACACATTGCCTAACTAGTAGGTGTCAGTGGATTCATTCAGTTTGAAAGATTTTTTCCTACACACTCATGTATCATTGTAATGTATTTATTTGAATACTTCATGCAGATAGCATGAGTCACAGTTGATATTTATGCAGATCTTAAGAAAAATGATGTTTCAGCCCTCGGTTCAGTTATTAGCTTTTACATATGTCTGGAACAACTTAAGTGTATTAATCTATTTTCTCAACCAGACATTTTATGAAATCTAAACAGAGAAGAAGTATTTCCAATGAGAATTTATTAATCCAAATTGAGATACAATGTAAAAATACACACCAAATTTCAGACAGTGCAAAAAAAAATAACACAAAAATAATCATTTTATTAATCTCAAAAGTATATTTTGAATATATTGGACTACATGAAATACATTGTTAAAATTAATTTTACCTGTTTCTGCTATAAAATTTTAAATTCTACCTGTGGCTTACATTATATTACTATTGCACAATGTTGGTATAGGCCAAAATGAAGGAGAGGAGAAAGAAAGCCAGGAAATACAGCTGCCAAATATTTGGACACAATACAAAAAGAACAACAAAAGAAAGAGGTCTGTTAAGTAAAGAAAAGCTTTCCTGAACCAAGGCTACTTCCACAAGTTTAGAAAAATTAATTGCCCACAAAAAGTAAGGAATATAAAAGGGTCAAGGTCAAATTTCATACAAAGTTACTATAAAAAAAAAAAGCTAAGGAGCAAAACAATATACAGATAATAACAGACCAGAGGCATGTTCAAAAAACAAATCAAAACTGTACCCTATCTCAAAATGTATTTAAAAATTTAAGAAAATTATACAAGACACAGAAAAACAGCATAATCAGAATCAGAAAAATCAGAAATGAGGTGACTAAAATTAGGAAAAATTTGATATATATATGAAAAAAATTTCAGAAAAAGAAGTTTAAGCAAGAAGGAACACAAAAGTAAATAAACACAAGACAGAAAGACTTAGGTGCAGGACAAATAAAGAAGAAACTTTAAAATGAAGAAAGAAATAAAAAGGAATTGAGAGTAACTGACAAATACTAAAGATAATCAAAGAAGGAACACACAGATAATAGAATTCCCTAGATAAGAAAACAGACCAAATACCACAAACTATGTAATTTTTTAAAATTAGTATATAATGTATTACTAGCCCCAGGGGTACAGGTCTGTGAATCATCAGGCTTACACACTTCACAGCACTTACCATAGCACATACCATCCTCAATGTCCATAACCCAGCCACCCTCTCCCTACCTGCCTCCCCCAAACCCCCACAACCCTCAGTTTGTTTTGGGAGATTAAGAGTCTCTTATGGTTTCTCTCCTGATCCCATCTTGTTTCAATTTTTTCTTTCCCTAACAAAAAATTCTTCTGAAATAAAAATATGTGAAACCATATATTAAAGGGCATACTGGATCTTCACAAACCTCAACCAAGAATGGCAAACACTCAATTACTAGACTTAGGTAGGAAGGAAAGGAAGTTGATAAGAGAAGGAAAGGGAAGAAGAAAGTAAATTGATACATACATAGGTAAATATCCACTGGCCATCTAGAAAAATGTATTTGTCATAGAATAATCCACTGGGTTTTAGCGATTCATCAACTTAATGACTAAAAGGTGACTTAACACCCCTACCTGTGTAGTTTGCTCTGCCTGTGCCTGGGAAAGCTGGACTTGCAAACAGCTAATTAGTTCCTCCTTCTCCTGGAGTTTATGTTTTATCTTTTCTACTTCTGTCTCTTCCTCCGTAGAACTCTTATCATGCTGAAAATGAAGGAGATAAAGTCATTTATTTAAAAGAACTATAGGGGCACCTGGGTGGCTCAGCGGGTTAAAGCCTCTGCCTTCAGCTCAGGTCATGATCTCGGGGTCCTGGGATTGAGCCCTGCGTCGGGCTTCTCTACTCAGCGGGGACCCTGCTTCCCTTCCTCTCTCTCTGCCTGCCTCTCTGCCTACTTATGATCTCTGTCTGTCAGATGAATAAATAAAACCTTAAAATAAATAAATAAAAATAAATAAATAAAAGAACTATAATTAATACATATTCAATCTTTTGCTCTAACTTGCCCCATAACCATTTGATTATAGTTTTATAAATGGGAGCAAGAAATAACACCTGACCTAACAACCAGGAAGGAATCTTAAGAGTCTTCCCATTTTACATTGGCCAAGTAGCTCCCTCAGATAACAGCTATCAACTCTGGACATGATAGAAAAATACCTACTTGAGAATGCAAGAGGACAACCAAAATCTAGAAGATACTGGAAGGCAGTCAATACTTGGAAGAAATGACATCAAGTTTCCCTTTTTTATGGTTTTTAGTCTGAGAACTAAACCAGTCAGCACCACACAGGACTAAAACTTAATAGAAAACTTAGTCCCACTGCCTTGAAGAACCAGAGGACAGAATTCAGGAAAGCAGAGGTGCTGTTAAGTGAGGAGCAAAACATCATACAAGACTTACTAGGAGGAAATTCAAATCTTTCAAGTCTGCTGTTTTCCCCAAAAGCTCTTCCTCAGACTGAACCAGACTCTCCCTCCCTACTAAATTCACCACACTCAAATCAATCAATTCTGCTTCTTAGAACTACACAAAATAATTTTATACTTTCTCCTACATAACTGTTGGTCAAGCATCTGAGGATTGCCCTAATCTCTTCAACTATACTTTTCAGAGAATATGTAGCTCTATAATTGGTATACAAGAGTGTAAAGCTGCTATGACCGAAACATAGAAATCATCTGATTCGGCCCTCTTACTTAACAAAGGGAAGAAATGAAGCTCTAAGCGTTGATTTGTTTCAGGTCTCAGGCCTTAAAAAAAAAAAAAAGCAGAGTATAAAATAGATAATTTAAGAGGAGGAGGGAAGATAGTAGAAGAGTAGAGAACCCTCATTTCATCTGGTCCCTTAACTTCAGCTAGATATCTATCAAATCATTCTGAACACCTATGAATTCAATCTGAGATCTAAGAAAAGAATGGCTGCAATTCTACAAATAGAAAATCTACCACTTTTTGCGAGGTAGGAGGAGAAGAGAAATGAATGGGTATATACCAGAAGATAAACTGATGAGGAGGGAGTCTCAGGAAGCCAGCTACCAGAAAGGGATATAGCAGCAGAGTGCAAAATCCCAACTTTTACAAGTGTGCTCCAGTGAGGGACATCCCTGCAGGTAATGCGCTCAGATGGAAAAGTGGGTCACAATCCTAGATGGGACAGTGTGGTCTCAGAATCCTGGGGACACAGAATGAACGGGCGTTTGCGAGTGCAGCAGAGTTACCAAGCACTGGAGCAGGGAAGCCGACTACAATTAGCAAGCCCCAGAGTGGCCTCTCAGCTTGGTGTTCCCATAAACCTAAACCGTGCCACTGTGGATCGACCACTCTCCCAGCAGGGATGCAGCAAGCAGCAAAACCATTGTGAGACCCTGTTTCTTCCCCAGGGAGGAGCAGGGCAGGTACAGGCATGATGAGGCAACCGCTCCCTGAGCAGGGGCCCAAAAAAGCAGCCAGCCTGGTCTGACCAGCACCCTCTTCCCTGGGAGGATTGGTGCAGGGGTGTACCACAAGAATCTGTAGTTTGGTGTACACAATAGGTACTGACTGCTTTTCCATGAGGTTGTGCTAAAGAGTGGGGCCCTGATCTTTAGCTCCTGGGCTGGAGATTAGGGTGCCACCAATTTTTTTTTCACCCTCTAAAGCAGCACAAAGAGCCTGAAGGGAACAAAAGCCACATAAAGCAACCCTAAGCAGCTTACACTGAAACCAGCCCCATGGCAAGGGGCAGTGCAACTGCCCAGGCAAAGACACCTGAGAATCAGTGCAAAAGGCCCTTCCCCCAGAGGACCAGGACGAACACTAGGTTAAAACTATGGATCACACAAAACTGAAAAACTCCTGCACTAGGGGAAAACAGTATATAGAACTCAAGGGTTTTCTTCTCACAATTCTTTAGTCTTTCAGTTTAAAATTTTCCTTTTTTTTTCTTTTTTCCCTTACAACTAGCTTATTTTACCAACTCTCTTTAAA
Source organism: Enhydra lutris kenyoni (assembly GCF_002288905.1). Lineage (NCBI taxonomy): Eukaryota > Metazoa > Chordata > Mammalia > Carnivora > Mustelidae > Enhydra > Enhydra lutris. The sequence goes on from NW_019154123.1 coordinate 23,720,424, forward strand.
TCTTTTTTTTAATTTTCATTTTACATTTACATTTTACGGATTTATTCTTCCATTTTTTACCTCCTTTCACTACATTCAATTTTATTTCAGTATATATATGTTTTTATTTATTTGCAATTTTGGGATAAAGTTTCTTCTAACAAAGAGTTCAAAATATACCCCGGACCAAGTGTATCAGCCTGTTCTGTCTACCTGTTTGATTATAATCTCTCTTTTTTCCCTTTTTATTTATTTTTTCTTTTTTGGTTCCTAATCTCTTCTGATATGCTTAGTGTATATTTTGCTGGGGTCATTGTTGATATTTTTATTTTTTATTTCTTTTTTGTTCTCTTGTTCACCTATTCTTCCCTGGACAAAAAGACCAGAAGGAAAAATCATGAGAAGAAAAGAATAAGGGGGCAGTAATAACTGCCAGAGGCTTTATAAATATGGATATTGGTAAGATGTTGGAGACAGAATTCAGAACAATGATTATAAAGATACCAGATGGGCTTGAAAAAAGCATAGAAGACACTAGAGAATCCCTTTCTGGAGAAATAAAAGAACTAAGATCTAATCAGGTTGAAATAAAAAACAGAATTGATGAGATACAATCAACAATGGAAGCTCTTATTGCCAGGATAAATGAGGCAGAAGAGAGAATAAGTGATATCAAAGATAAAATTATGGAGAATAAAGAAACCAAGCAAAAGTGAGAAAAACAGTTACTGGACCATGAGGGGAGGATTCAAAAGATCAGAAATACCATAAAGCAAAACAATATTAGAATTATTGGGGTTCTAGAGGGAGAGCAAGAGGGGCAGAAGGGATACTGGAGCAAATTAGAGCAGCAAACTTCCCTAAACTGGGGAAAGAAATAGGCATCCAAGTCCAGGAGACACAGAGAACCCCCTTCAAAATCAATAAAAATAGGTCAACACCCCAACATATAATAGTGAAACTTGCAAATCTCAGACACAGAGAGAAAATCCTGAAAGCAGCTAGGGGACAAGAGATCTATAACCTACAAGGGTAGAAATATCAGACTGGCAGAAGACCTATCCACAGAGACCTGACAGGCCAAAAAGGACTGGCATGATATATTCAGGGTGCTAAATGGGAAAAATATGTAGCCAAGAATACTTTCCAGGCCTAGGATGTCATTCAAAATAGAAGGAGAGATAAAAAGCTTCCAGGAAAAACAGAAACTAAAAGAATTTGTGATCACCAAACCAGTCCTATATGAAATATTACAAGGGATACTTTAAGCAAAGACAGAACCCAAAAGTAACACAGACCAGAAAGAAACAGAGACAATATACAGAAACAGTGATTTTACAGGTAATACAATGGCACTAAATTCGTATCTTTCAACAGTTACACTGAATGTAAATGTAAATAGTCCAATCAAAAGACACAGGGTATCAAGCTGGATAAAAAAGCAAGACCTATCCATATGCTATCTACAAGAGACTCATTTTAGACCCAAAGACACCTCCAGATTTAAAGTGAGGGGGTAGAAAACCATTTATCATGCTAATGGACATCAAAAGAAAGCTGGAGTAGCAATCCTTATATCAAACTAGATTTTAAACCAAGGACTATAATAAGAGATGAGGAAGGACACTCTTCATAATTAAGGGACTATCCAACTAGAAGACCTAACAATGGTAAATATTTGTGCCCCTAACATGGGAGTAGCCAATTAAATGAGCCAATTATAACAAAACTGAAGAAACAAATTGACAATAATATAGTAATAGTAAGGGACTTTAATGCCCCCTCACTGAAATGGACAAATCATTTAAGCAGAAGAAGGAAATAGGACTTTGATGACCACTGGACCAGACAGACTTCACAAATATATTCAGAGCATTTCACCCTAAAGCAGCAGAATGCACATTCTTCTCAAGTGTACGTGGAACATTCTCCAGAATAGATCACACACTGGGTCACAGATCAGATCTCAACAAGTACCAAAAGACTGGGATCATACTCTGTGTATTTTCAGACCACAATGCTTTGAAACTGGAACTCAATCACAAGAACAACTCTGGAAAGAACTCTAATACATGGAAGCTAATGAGCATCCTACTAAAGAATGAATGGATCAACCAGGAAATTAAGAATTTTTAAAAATTCATGGAAACAACTGAAAATGAAAACAACTATTCAAAACCTTTGGGATGCAGCAAAGGCAATCCTAAGAGGGAAGTATACAGCAATACAAGCATTTCTCAAGCAACAAGAAAGTTTCAAATACACAACCTAACCTTACACCTAAAGAAGCTGGAGAAAAAACATCAATTAAAGCCTAAACCCAGCAGGAGAAGAGAACTAATAAAGATTAGATAAGAAATCAATGAAATACAAACTAGAAGAACAGAAGAACAGATCAATGAAACCAGGAGCTGGTTCTTTTTGAAAAAATTAATAAGATTGATAAACCCCTGGCCAGACTTATCAAAAAGAAAAGAGAAAGGACCCAAATAAATAAAATCATGAATGAAAGAGGATAAAACACAGCCAACATCAGAGAAACATAAACAACTGTAAGAACGTATTATGAGCAACTATATGCCAACAAATTAGGCAATCTGGAAGAAACAGATGCATTCCTAGAGACATATAAAATACCAAAACTACCAAAACTGAATGAGGAAAAAAACAGAAAACCTGAACAGACCCATAACCAGCAAGGAAGCTGAAACAGTAATCAAAAATTTCCCAACAGGGGTGCCTGGATGGCTCCATGGGTTAAAGCCTCTGCCTTCGGCTCAGGTCATGATCCCAGGGTCCTGGGATAGAGCCCCGCATTGGGCTCTCTGCTCAGCAGGGAGCCTGCTTCCTCCTCTCTCTCTCTGCCTATCTCTCTGCCTATTTGTAATCTCTGTCAAATAAATAAATAAAATCTTTAAAAAGAAAAAAAAAATTCCCAACAAAGAAGAGTCCAGGGCCAGATGGCTTCCCAAGGAAATTCTACCAAACATTAAATAACTAATACCTATTCTTCTGAAGCCATTTCAAAAAACAGAATGGAAGGAAAACTTCAAAGTCTTTCTATGAGGCCAGCATTACTTTGATCCCAAAACCAGACAAAGACCCCACCAAAAAGGAGAATTACAGACCAATATATCTTATGAACATGGGTGTAAAAATTCTCACCAAAATACTAGCCAATAGGATCCAACAGTATCTTAAAAGGATTATTCACCACAACCAACTGGGATTTATTCTTGGGCTGCAAGGGTAGTCAACATCCACAAATAAATGTGATATACTACATAAATAAAAGCACTAGAACCATATGATCCCCTCAATAGATGCAGAAAAAGTATTCAACAAAGTACAGGTTCCTTTCTTAAAACTCTTCACAATGTAGGGATAGAGGGAACATACCTCAATATCATAAAAGCCATATATGAGTAGCCCACAGTGAGCATCATTCTCAATGGGGAAAAACTGAGAGCTTTTCCCCTGTCAGGAACATGGCAGGGATGTCCACTATCACCACAGCTATTCAACATAGTACTAGAAGTCCTAGACTAAGCAATCAGACAACAAAAAGAAATTAAAGCATCCGAATCAGCAAAGAAGTCAAACTCTCACTCTTTGCAGATGATATGATACTCAACGTGGAAAACCCAAAAGATTCCACCCCAAAATTGCTAGAACTCATACAGGAATTCAAAAAAGTAGCAGGTTATAAAATCAATACACAGAAATCAGTTGCATTTGGATATACTAACAAAGAGACAGAAGAAACAGAAATTAAGAAATTGATCCCATTCACAATTGTACCTAAAACCGTAAGATACCTAGGAATAAACCTAACCAAAGAGGTAGACCATCTGTACTCTAAAAACTACAGAACATTTATGAAAGAAATTGAGGAAGACACAGAGATATGGAAAAACATTCCATGCTCATGGATTGGAATAATAAATATTGTTAAAATATCTACATTACCCAGAGCAATCTGCACATTCAATGCAATCCTTATCAAAATATCATCGACATTTGTTTCACAGAATGAATAATCCTAAAATTTGTATGGACCCAGAAATAGTTAGGGGAATGTTGAAAAAAGAAAACCTGGTGGTTTCACAATGTTGGACTTCAAGTTAAATTACAAAGCTGTAATCATTAAGACAGTACAGTAGTGGCACAAAAACAGACACATAGATCAGTGGAACAGATTGGAGAACCCAGAAATGGACCCTCACCTCCATGGTCAACTAATCATCGACAAGCAGGAAAGAATATCCAATGGAAAAAGGACAGTCCCTTGAATAAATGGTGCCGGGAAAACTGGACAGCCACATGTAGAAGAATGAAACCAGACCATATTCTTATACCATACACAAAGACAAACTCAAAATAGATGAAAGACCTAAATGTGAGACAGGAATCCATCAAATCCTAGAGAATACAGGTAACAACCTCTTCAACCTTGGCTGCAGCAACTTCTTGCCAAACACGTCTCCAAAGGCAAGCAAAACTAAAGCAAAAATGAACTACTGGGACTTAATCAAGTTAAAAGCTTCTGCACAGCAAAGGAAACGGTCACCAAAACTAAAAGGCAAGGTAGGAAATGGGAAAAGATATTTGCAAATGACATATCAGATAAAGGGCTAGTACCCAAGATCTACAAAGAACTTACCAAACTCAACACCCAAAAAAAACAAATAATCCAGTCAAGAAATAAGCAGACAACATGAACAGACATTTCTCCAAAGAAGACATACAAATGGCTAATGGACATATGAAAAAAATGCTCCACATCACTTGGCATCAGGGAAACAGAAATCAAAACCATAGTGAAATACTACTTCACACCAGTCAGAACGGCTAAAATTAATAAGTCAGGAAATGACAGATGTTGGCGAGGATGCAGAGAATGGGGAATCCTTCTACACTGCTGGTGGGAATGCAAGCTGGTGCAGTTACTCTGGAAAAGAGTATGGAGGTTCCTCAAGAAGTTGAAAACAGAGCTACCCTACGATCCAGCAATTGCACTACTGGGTTTTATCCCAAAGACACAAATGTAGTGATCCAAAGGGGCACCTGTACCCCAATGTTTATAGCAGCAATGTGCACAACGCTCAAACTATGGAAAGAGCTGAGATGTCCGTCGACAGATGAATGGATAAAGATGTGGTGTATATATATACAATGGAATATTACTCAGCTACCCAAAGAAAAAAAAGAAATCTTGCCATTTGTAGTGATGTGGATGGAACTAGAGGGTACTATGCTAAGCAAAATAACTCAATCAGAGAAAGAAATTATCATAAGATCTCACTGATATTTGGAATTTGAGAAACAAGGCAGAGGATGTTAGGGGAAAGGAGGCAAAACCGAACGGGAAGTCATGAGAGAGGGAGACAAACCATGAAAGATTCCTTTTTTTTTTTAAATAAGGATTTTATCTATTTATTTGTCAGAGAGGGAGACAGAGAGATTGAGCACAGGCAGGGAGAGTGGCAGGCAGAGAGAGAAGCAGTCTCCCCACTGAGCAAGGAGCAACTGATGAATTACTGAACTCTACATTTGAAACTAATGATGTAGTATATGTTGGCTAATTGAATTTAAATTTAAAAACAAGATAAAATAAAACGAAATAGGTAATTTAAAAATCATAGTAGGGGGACAGTTAGAAGAAACAAAGCAACATGGGGACAGGCTGGAACCACAGCTACAAGAATAAATTACCAGAGGAAAAAACCAAGAAGAAAAGAATCAAGATGAACAAGTTATTTGAGAAGAATGAAAAAGCTTCTAAAATAAGCCTTGAGAAGTTAAATAAAGCTATTGAAGTAGGAAAGTAATGTCTTCTGAGCATTAGACCCAGAAAGGAAAGACTAATCAGGGTACTAGGAAAGTAACCAGTTACCCCAGTATTGTGCCTACAGAATCAATTACAACCTTATTTCCCAAGAACTAAATACACTGAAATAAGAATAGTAGTGAATGAGCATTAAGGAGGGCCCATGATGTGATGAGCACTGGGTGTGACATGCAACTGATGAATTACTGAATTCTACATCTGAAACTAATGATGTACTGTATCTTGGTTAACTAAATTTAAATTAAAAAAAAAATGCTAGTGAATCAAAGAGCAAAACAAGGTATAATTTAAAAAATAAAAATAAATAGATTTCTTATTCAGAGTTAAGTCTAGGCCAACTGCAGTGTGCACATGTGATATGCCAGCCTCCATATATTCTATACAAACTTCAAAAAATTGAAGATTCTTGTTCACCAAAAGGCTGACTAAATGTGAATATTTGGGATTTAACTGTAAGGAAACTAATGAAAGTGAGTACTGGGACAATATTCTATTTCTCAAAAGGCACCACTTTCAGTACTCCTGTCTCCAACCTTGACCTTAAATTATTTTGCTGGCGGCAGTCATAAACCTAGAAAGCACCCCTTACAACAGGAACCCAAGGCAATCTAGTTGATTCAGTTACAATGGATGAAACTTCAATCCGCTACCATGTGGCTATATGAGGACACAGAATATTCTGTGTCAAGTCACTGGATTAAAGAACTGAGAGAGGCAGAAACCTAAACAGACCACACAGTTTAATCTTCTAATCAAAGATGAAATTCCTCCGTAAAGAATGTGCCTCTCCTATTCAAATGCCTCACGGCAGTATTTATTTGTCCCATCAGCCTTTTTTAATTCTCTGAAAGCCTAGGTCACATTTCATGTCTACATTTCCTGTTGGCCTTGTATTCTGTGTGTGTGTAGCCCAGAGCCCAGCTAGACTGCAAGCTCGATAAGAAAGGACAGCATTTAGTGCTGTACTACTTTAGCCTCATAAATTTTTGTGATTTGTGAAGATCTACTATCATGGGAGACTTTTCCACTCAGAAAATGTGTAGTATATCCCATTACCATACCTTGGAGACTTGCTCCTCTGACTGAGGTTCTGTAGGCAAAACAGTCCCTCCTTGTGCCTTCATTTCTTCTATGTGTTTATTCAAAGAAGTTAATTTGGCCTTAGCATGAAGTTTTAGTTTTTTTATTTTGTTATCAGCAGCTTTTCTTTCTTCCTGTCAGAGAACAATGACAGTAAATATATAAATGTTTGTTCATCATGTACCTTATACATAACAAAAGTATTCTCAGGAACCCTCATTTTACAGTATTAGGGAAATAAGAATCACATTCTCCAATAATCTAAGTGAAAAAAAAAAATCTAAGCGAATATCGTGTCTATTTTTTATCCAATGCTTGGCAAGAAAAGAGAAAAACCACAGTACCTGTAGAACTTCATCTTTTTGCTGCAACTGAATGTCCTTCTCTCTAATGATTTCTTTTAGCTCCACCACCAACTGCTCAGCATAAGCCAGGCGCTCCAGAACATCCTCTTGTGTCCTATCATTAAATTCCATGTCAGATTCTTGGGGTAATGCCTAGTATTTAGACAAAAAGTTGCCAGTGCATCAGGGAAAGAGTATTAGTGTCCAAAAGAGAGTTTCTTCATTCCAACTTCATCTTATCTTTTGCCCATTTCATTTCCATACTTAAGAAATCTTTCCAACTCTGATCTAATAATACCTATTATCATAGCCATTAAAATCATTATTTTGTAAATGTTAAGCATTTCACAAAACAAAACATTATCTCACTTATGGTATTATCCTAATTTTAACAAAGAGAAAAATAAAAGGAAGCAAAGATAACAAACTATTAAGTGGAGGAGCCCAAAATTTAATTTTAAGGGAGCAGTTGAATAAAATTATCTTAACCACTAGGCAATACTGCTTGTCTTTCAGAAAACTAAAGGACTTCTTTTGATTCCTCATGTGGTTATCAAAAAATATAATACAAACTGTAAGAGAAGTGTTGATAAATTTACAATAGCAAACATATTTTCAAATCTGAAAGGTGCTCCAGTTCTGCCACTTATTATTCAAACCTTTCCCAGGGAACAGGATATATACCTGAGGAGAAGTTAAAACAATTCATCCAGGATTTGATTCCCTTCACTGTGACTCACAGACTACAAACTTACAGGAGAAGGATCATTTATAAAGTATCAATACTTTATAAATCCTCTCTTCCACCTAGCAAAATGGAGGCTGCTCAAAACCTTCTATCTTAAATTCTTTCCCTCAGAAGAACATGGAATATATGTCTCATCAGTTTAATTCAGAACAGAGCTACTCACAGGGTCTAGGGAAGCCCTCATATTCTCATCAGTGTCCTCTCCTGATAATTCATGCAAAACAACATTTGCTAATCCTGACAATCGGCTCAGCATTTCTGCAAGAAAAGAAAACACAGCAATCACTATAATGGATACAGACTTCTCATGTACTGTAACTATATCATCTATAAGTGAAATAAACTGTATAGGTGATATATATTAGACACAGAAAATAGCATGATGCCTTTAAAAATACATCTGAGTATGTACAGTGTAGTTACATAGTGTTCTTTTCGGTGGCAACTGCACTGCACTTCAATTACCACCAACATTTTCTAAATAAAATAAATAAAATACAGATATGTAATTTTTTAGTGGCAAATAATATTTTTACAGATATGTAATTTTTTAGTGGCAAATAATATTTTTAAAGTTATCTTTAATCCCTTTTCTTTCATCATAACTTCATTTACAAACATGAACTTCTAACATTCCTTCCCTGGCCAGCATGTTATTTTCTCCTACTTTGCCAAATAAACCTATCATGCTGCAAAATTCTTTTTATGCACCCCCATGAACGCCATTCTTTAGGGAGGGTTTCCTGATAAATTATGTGGTTTTGCTAAAATTTAAATATAATATTTAAATATAACATAATAAAATGTTAATATTCAAACAGCATTAAACTCCTATATTAGCAGAGAAGGAAAAGGAATTTACATCAGCAACCTATGCTGCTTCCGTATGAAATTAGAAAAAGAAGAGCGAAATAAAACAAATATAAGCAGATAAAAAAGAAACTACGGTTAGAGCAGAAACCAATAAAACTGAAAAGAGAAAAACAGAGAAAATCAATAAAACCAAAAGTTGGTTCTTAGGGAATGGGCTCAAACTTAAATGACCTAAAATGTAACAAAGACAACTATATCAAGGAGAAGTTATATACAAACCTAATGGTAACCTTGTATCAAAAACCACTAACAAATGTGCAAAGAATAAAGAGAAAGAAATCCAAATGTGTCACTAAAGAAAATCAGCAAACCATAACAGAGAAAGACAAGACAGGATCAGAGAAAAGCTCCAGAAATGACCACACATGTAATAAAATGGCAACAAATATGTATCAACAATTATTCTGAAAGTAAATGGACTAAATGCTCCAACCAAAAGATACAAGGTGATAGACTGATAAAAAAAATAAAATCCATCTATATGCTGCCAATAAGAGACTCACTTCAGACCTAAAGACACAAGCAGATTCAAAGTGAGGGAATGAAGAAATACTTATCATGCAAATGGATGTCAAAAGAAAGCTAGAGTGGAATAGTTATATCAGGTAAAGGGGAGTTTAAAACAAAGACTGTAGCAAAAGACAATGAATAACTCTGTATAATAATAAAGGAGACAATCCAACAAGAAGACATAACAACTGTAAATATTTATACACCCACCCAGGAGCACCCAAATACCCAAGTACATAAAACACCCAAATACATAAAACAATGACAAACATAAAGGAATAATCCATAATAATACAGTAATAGCAGGGGACTTTAACAACCCACTTACATCAATGGACAGATCATCCAAACAGAAAATCAAGAAGGAAACAATGCCTTTAAATGACACACTGGAACAGTGTGTGTGTAAATGGATGATGGGCATAAGGAGGCACCTGTATGCTATATGCAAGTGATTAATCCCTAAATTCTAACCCTGAAACTAATACTGCACTATATATTAACTAACTTGAATTAAAATAAAATCTTCAAAGCAAAAAAAAATCTTGAAAAAGAAAGAAACAAACAAACTGGACCTTTTTTTTACACCATACAAAAAAATAAATTCAAAGTGAAATAAAGACTTAAATGTGAGACCTGAAACCATAAATATCCTAGAAGAGACACAGGCAGTAACCTCTTTGACATTGGCCATAGCAACTTGAGAGATATCTCCTGAGACAAGGGAGAATAAGCAAAAATAAACAGTTGGGACTACATCAAAATAAAAAATTTCTGCACAGCAAAGGAAACATCAACAAAACTAAATGGCAACTTATAGAATGGGAAAAGATACTTGCAAATGACATATCCAATAAAGGGTTAATATCCAAAATATATGAAGAATTTACAAAATCCAACACCTAAAACCCAAATAATCCGATTAAAAAATGGGGAGAAGACACAAATAGACATTTCCCCAAAGAAGACATACAGATGACCAACAGACACATGAAAAGATGTTCATCATTACTTACCATAAGGGAAATGCAAATCAAAACCACAATGAGATATCATGTGTCAGAAGAGTTAAAAATCAACAACACAAGAAACAACAGGTGTTGTCAAGGATGTGGAGAAAAAGGAAACTTCTTGCACTATTGGTGGAATACTAACTCGTGCAGCCAGTCTGGAAAAGAGTATGGAGGTTCCTCAAAAAGTTAAAAATAGAACTACCCTACAATCCAGCAACTGCACTACTATTTACCCAAAGGATAAAAAACACTAATTCAAAGGGATACAGGTACTCCTTTTTTTATTTGCAATAGCCAAGATATGAAAGCTGCCCAAGTGTCCTTCAATCGATAAATGGATGAAAAAGATGTGATATATATATATATATATATGTATATAATATATATTTATAAAATAGAATATTATTCAGTCATAAAAAAGAATGGAACCTTGCCATTTGTAATGCCATGGTTGGAGCTAGGAAGTATAATGCTAAATGAAATAAGTCAGTCAGATAAGACAAATACCATATGGTATCACCCATGTGTAGAATTTAAGAAAAAGGTGAGCAAAGAGGAGAAAAAGAGAGAGAGACAAAGAAACAGACTCTTAATCATAGAGAACAAACTGATGGTTACCAGAGTTGAGATGGGGGGTGATGGGTTAATAGGTGATGGGGATTAAGGAGTATACTTGTCGTGATAAGTACTGGGTGATGTAAGGAACTATTTAATCCCTATATTGTACACCTGAAACTAATATAACACTACATGTTAGCTAAGTGGAATTAAAATAATTTTTTAAGTTGGTTTTTTGAAAAGATCAAAAAATATGATAAAGCTCTAGCCAAGCTGATCAAGGAAAAAAAGAGAAGACACAAACTATCAATACCAATTATGAGAAAGGAAACATCACTATAGATCTAATATACATTAAAATATTATAAAATACATTAAAATACTATAACACTACAAATTAACTCTATGCCCATAAATTCATCAACATAGAAGAAATGGGACAATTCTTTAAAAGATACAAGCCAACAAAACTCATTAAAGAAGAAAAAGACAACGTAAATACACACACACACAACACACACAAATTCCTACATTCCTTATCTATTATTTATTTATTCATTCATTCAGATTATGTCAATAGCTAGTCCATAAACTCTTTGAAAGTGAAAGTATTAATACTTCGTAGGAAAAATCAAAACAGAACTATACTGTTCATAGCACTATTATAAGTAATCATGCTAAATTTTATGTTTAATGATAAAATGTTGTTTGGCCTTTAAAAGCCTCAGCAGGGAGAAATACAAGAGCTCTTGCACAAAATAAGTACCTGAATAAAACCAACTTCTGCTAAAGTTTTCTTCTACTCTGAGTAGTAATAATGTTTAGGGCAATCATGGTCCTTAATTAAGAAAGAAGTGGTGGAGAGTTTGTTTCTGTAACAGGTTATCCTGAATAATCTAACTAGCATATAACATTTAGGAAAGATGTATGAAACAGGAAAGAAAACCACTCCTCAAAGGGCAACATAGGACATGTATTAGTATATGTAACTACTAGGAAGACAACACAGGCTCACATTTAAGTAATGGGATCATATGTTACCACTCACTCAAGCTGCGAGACTCATAACAATAGTTTAAAAAAAAAAAAATACAACCCACCATTACATAGACTAAACTTTCTTTTCAACTCTAGAGATTGAATTTTCTATAGTAATCATTAATGAAGGAAATGAACACCAAAACTAAAGAGTCTTTATTAGGCACAGAGATTTGCACTAATCAAAGAAAGTCATAGCAGAACCTAATTTATCAAACAAATTCACTTCATCTTCAGATTTTTCAGACCACATTAGGAACAAGCACATACACACACACACACAAAATCAACCAACTGATGGGACTCTGAGAAGATGGGTGTAGGAGACAGCACTGATTGTGGATCTTCCTGAATTCCCACATAAAAACTGACAAAGCAGATAACAAAGCCAAAAACCTATATACAGCTTCCACAAAAAAACAAAAACTATGCTGCAAAATTTCCCACAAACTCTAAAATAAACACGATATAGACAAACCACCAACAGCCAAAAGATCTGCATGTCAGTTGCTGTCCATATGGAAGGAAGAGGGAAGTGAAGGGGGATGGCAGAATGTTCCACCCCAAATATGCCATTTGGACATAAAGATTATTTTGAGCTAAAGGTACTTGAAAAACAGCAGGTATAAGAAGATGCTCTGAACTCCCCTTTTTCTTCCTGAAAGCAAGATATAAAACCTCACATAGAAGATGTCCTGGGAAAGTAACATTCTTATCTGCAGGGATGGAGACTTGAGGCTGAGGGGAATTTGTAGAAACAAATCTTGTCTGTGAATCCTTATCTTCCTAGTCACTTCTCCATGAGTAACTACCCCTTTGCCTTGTATCATTATCACAATTTACTGCTCTCTGTCCAACTCAATATATAAGTGTTCCACTCTAACTGCTTCTTTTGGTCTTCATATCCTTATGAGGGCTCCAGTGTCACTTAAAATTTATACTAAATAAATCTGTATGCTTTCCCTGTTAACCTGTCCTATGTAATTTAATTCTCAGGCCCAGTGAAAAACCTTAAAGGGACAGAGGTAAAATAATGCTCCCCTATAGAAGCTGTTAAGAAGTGACAGGATACCAAGAGAACCACAAAGGAGCTAGTGGATATTCACTGGAAAATGTGCTGAGCCAATTAAAGAACAGCAAATGAAAAAGAGGTATATCCTTTCTCCAACGGCACCTAAATGCAAGGAACCTGCAAGGTCTGAAATGGCTAAAGAGTCTGGGCCCCATGAACTCTCAAAAATGAAGAGTCAGGGTTCTCTTTCAGAACAGGGTCTCTATTGAGGATGGAATCAAAATTCATTAAGACAGAGTCAACAGAAAACAAAGGAAGACCCAGATAAAGAGAGCCGGGATAGTGGAAAAAGAGCCTGGAAATCTCAGAAATCCAATGGCAACATTTTGAACCAACATTGGAAAACAAGGTAAAAGGGAGCTCTGAAAAGTAAGCAAAGCTATCCAAAATAAATTTCCTTCTAAAAATTCAGCAACATTAAATTAACATAAAAATGAATACCTGAAAAGTAACACAATTTCCATACAAAGTTATTATAAGAAAAAGAGCAAAATATCCATACAGAAAATGGAAGCATCTCAAAGAGCCATGCTCAAAATAACTCAGAACTACAACCTACTAAATCAACCAAAAGGACTAAAAGGCATTAAAAATGATATAAGACATGAAAAGCCATACATCAGAAGTTGAAAAACCCAAGACAACAGCAAGAGAAGAAAGGAACAAAGGAACCACAAAATAGAAACTATTCTAAAAAAACTGAAGAGGAAATACTTTCAAATTCATTTTATGAGGACAGCATCACCTGAATACTGAATCCATAGAAGGACACTACAAGAAAATTATAGGCCAGTATCCCTGATGAAATAAATGCAAAAATCCTCAACAAAATACTAGCATACCCAATTCAACATCACATTAAAAGGATGATACACCATGTCAAGTACAAGTATTCCTAAGATGCAAGGACGGTTCAACATCCACAAATCAACAAATGTGATGCACTACATTAACAGAATGAAGGATAAATATCACATGATCATCTCAATGGATGCAGAAAAAGCATTTAAAAAATTTAACACCCTTTCATAATAAAAATTGTCAACCAATTAGGTACAGAAGGAATGTACCTCAATATAATCAAGGCCATATATGATAAGCCCACAGTTAACATCACATTCAATGGCACAAAGCTAAAAGCTTTTCCTCTAAAATCAGGTTTAAGGATCCTGTTCTTACCACTTCTATTCAATATAGTATTCGAAGTCCTAGCCAGATCAATTAGGCAAGGAAAAAAATAAAAGGCATCCAAATCAGAAATAAGTAAAATTGTCTCTGTTTGCAGATAACATGATTTTACATGCAGGAAACCCTAAAGACTCCACCAAAAAATTATAACGACTAGAGTTGCCTGGGTGGCTCAGTTCGTTGGGTGTCCAACTCTTGATTTGGCTCACCTCATGATCTCAGGAGTGTGGGATCAAGCCCTGCGTCAGGCTCAGCACTCAGCATGGAGTTTGCTTGAGTTTCTCTCCATCTGCCCTCCCCCTTGCTTAGCCCTTTTCTCTCTTTCTCTTCAATATGTATCTTTTTAAAAAATTATTACAACTAATAAATGAATTCAATAAAGTTTCAGGATGTAAAATCAATATATAAAAATTATTATGTTCCTTTATACCAACAACAAGCTATCCCTCCTAAATTAAGAAAATAATCCCACTTATCTTAGCAGTTTAAAAAAATAAAGTACTGGGGCGCCTGGGTGGCTCAGTGGGTTAGGCCGCTGCCTTCGGCTCAGGTCATGATCCCAGGGTCCTGGGATCGAGCCCCACATCGGGCTCTCTGCTCAGCAGGGAGCCTGCTTCCCTCTCTCTCTCTCTGCCTGACTCTTTGTCTACTTGTGATCTCTCTCTGTCAAATAAATAAATAAAATCTTTTTAAAAAAATAAAAAAAATAAAGTACTTAGGAATAAATTTAACTAAGGAAGTAAAAGATCTATGCACTGAAAATTATAACACATTGAAGAAAGGAATTCAGAAAAAACATAAAAATGGAAAGATGTCCATATTCACAGACCCAAAGAACATTATTAAAAATCCATACCACACTCAAAGCAATCTACAGATTCAATGCAATCCCTATCAAAATTCCAATTCCTTTTTTTTTTTTCACAAAATTTTTTTTAAAAGTCTAAATCATACGGAACCACAAAAAACCCAGAATGGAGAAAGCAATCTTGAGCAAGAGCAAAGCTGGAGACAACATGCTTTTGGTTTCAAAATATACCAAAGCTAGATGGGTGATGAGTATTAAGGAGGGCACTTGTTATGATGAGCCCTGGGTGTTGTATGTAAGTGATTAATCACTGAATTCTGCTCCAGAAACTAATATTATCCTGTATGTTAACTACCTAAAATTTAAGTTTAATAATTTGGGGAAAAATATATACCATAAAACTATGGTAATCAAAACATTAAGATATTTGCATAAAAC
Organism: Enhydra lutris kenyoni; assembly: GCF_002288905.1. Classification (NCBI taxonomy): domain Eukaryota; kingdom Metazoa; phylum Chordata; class Mammalia; order Carnivora; family Mustelidae; genus Enhydra; species Enhydra lutris. The sequence goes on from NW_019154123.1 coordinate 23,735,924, forward strand.
AGTCATACAGACTAATGGAACAGTATAAAGAGCTCAGAAATAAATCCATAGAGGCACCTGGGTGGCTCAGTGGGTTAAAGCCTCTGCCTTCAGCTCAGGTCATGGTCCTAGTGTCCTGGGATCGAGCCCCACATCGGGCTCTGTGCTCTGCAGGGAGCCTGCTTCCACCTCTCTCTCTATCTGTCTGCTTCTCTGCCTACTTGTGATCTCTGTCTGTCAAATAAATAAATAAAATCTTTAAAAAAAAAAAAGAAAGAAAGAAATCCATATATTTATAGCCAATTGATCTTTAAAAAAAGGTGCCAAGAACACACAATGGGGAAAGGACAGTCCCTTTAATAAACAGTGCTGACAAAGCTGGTATCCACATGCAGAAGAACAAAACTGGACCCTTATCTCACACCACATAAAAAAATCAACTCAAACTGTATTAAAGACTTAAATGCAAGACCTGAAATTATAAAACTAGTAGAAGAAAGCATGGGGGGAAGCTTCTTGACATAATTTCTTGGATACAACCCGAAAAGTACAAACAAAAGCAAAAAAAGACAAATGAGATTGTATCAAACTAAAAAGCTGCACAGCAAAGGAAACAACAGAATAAAGAGGCAACCTACAGAATGGGAGAAAATATTTGCAAACATCTGATAAAGGATTAATATCCAAAATACACAAGAAACTCAAACAACTCAATAGCAAGAAAACAACCTTATTTTAAAATGGGCAAAGGAACTGGACAGACATTTCTCCAAAGAAGACATATAAATGGCCAAAATAATACGTGAAAAAATGCTCGACACCAAAGATCATCAGGGAAATATAAATCAAAACTACAATATCACATCACACCTGTTAGAATGGCTATTATCGAAAAGACAACAGATAACAAGCATTGGCCGGGATGTGGAGAAAAAAAAGAAGGCTTGTATACTGTTGGTGGGAATATAAATTGATACAGCTATTATAGAAAACAGTCTGGAGATTCCTCAAAAAATTAAACACAGAACTACCATATGATCCAGCAATCCTACTTCTGGATATATATCCAAAGGAAAAGAAAGCAGTATCTTAAAGAGATATCTGCAATTTCATGTTCATTGCAGCATTACTTACAATAGCTAAAATACAGAATTACCTAAGTGTCCATTGACAGATGAACAGATGAAGAAAATATGTTGCATATACACAATGGAATCTCACTCAGCCCTAAAAAAAACAATGAAATCCTGTCATTTATGAGAACATGGATGAACCTGGAGGACATTATGCTAAGTGAAATAAATGCCAATACAGAAAGACAAATACTGCACGATCTCACTTATGCTAGAATCTAAAAAAGTCAAATTTGTAGAAGCAGACAGTAAAATGATGGTTGCCAGGGAAAAGTGGGTGAGGGAAATAAAAAGATGTTTGTCAAAGTATACAAACTTTCACTTACACAGGAAGAACAAATTCTGGGGATCTGCTGTATAGCACAGTGACTACAGTTAATAACACTGCATTGGATACCTGAAATTTGCTGAGAGAGTACATCTTAAATGTTCTCACCACACACACAAAAGGGCAATTATGTGAGGTGATGGGTATTTTCCATTTTTTAATTAGCTTGATTGAGGTAATCATTTAACAATGTATATGTATAGAAAAACATTACATTGTACATCTTAAATATATACATTTTTGTCAATTATACCTCAATAAAGCTCAAAAATAACAATGACAATATCTACTTCCAATATTGAAACAATCTTAACAAAAATTAATAGCTAACTATAAATTTTATACAACATCTAACAGTGCAGCAGAGCATAAACAGTAGGTATATGATAGATATGTATCAAATTTACTTGCAAACTTTGCTGAACACATGCATGTTTTCTTTGGTTTGAAATAAAACAGAAAAACCCAGAAATGAAGAGGAAACTCAAGAAGTAACTGAAAGTTTAAAAAATAATTTTGGCAATGAAGATGAAACTAAAAAAATTTTTTTTAAGTAAAATGAATAATCATAATAAATCATGCCTTAAGAAAAATAGAAAGTGGGACACCTTGGTGGCTCAGTCATTAAGCATCTGCCTTCGGCTCAGGTCATGATCCCGGGGTCCTGGGATCAAGCCCCACATTGGGCTCCCTGCTCAGCAAGAAGCCTGCTTCTCCCTCTCCCACTCTCCCTGCTTGTGTTCCCTCTCTCACTGTGTCTCTCTGCCAAATAAATTTTTAAAAAAAATTAAAAAGAAGAAAAATAGAAAGTTAAGATAAAGAATAATTTTACAGGGGCGCCTGGGTGGCTCAGTGGGTTAAGCCGCTGCCTTCAGCTCAGATCATAATCTCGGGGTTCTAGAATCGAGTCCTGTATCGAGCTTTCTGCTCGGCGGGGAGCCTGCTTCCCTCTCTCTCTCTCTGCCAGCCTCTCTGCCTACTTGTGATCTCTCACTGTCAAATAAATAAATTAAAAATCTTTAAAAAAAAAAGGTTAAAAAAAAAGAATAATTTTACAAATAAAAAAGAAATTACCTATAAGCTAAACATGCAACTACCTTATGACCCAGCAATTTTATCTCAGAGAATTCACACAATAACCTATACATTAGTGCCCATAACAGCTTCGGTTTTAAAAACCCAAAATTGTAATCAGCAAAGAAGTCCTTCAACAAGAAAATGATTAAACATACGTAGCAAAGAATACTACACAGCAATAAAAAGGAACAAATTACTGATACATCCACTAATTTAGCTATGTCTCCAATTACGTTGAATTTTAAAAAGAGAGCCAATTTTCCAAAAGTTACATATTATATAGTCCTATTCCTATATAATATTTTTGGAATCACAGAATTTTAGAAATGGAAGACAGATTAGTGGCTGCCAGTACTTAGGGAGGGGTTGGAGGTAGGAGGGTAGAAGAAGGTAGCTAAAGTTATAAAAAAGCAACACAAGGGGTCTTTGTGGTGTTGGAACAGATCAATATCTTAACTGTGGTGGTGGACACATGAACTTACACAAGTAATAAAACTGTACAGAACTTACACACACACAAACATGCAGAGACAAGTATACAAATAAAACAGGGTATGTACTAATGTTGGTATCCTCACTGTGATATTCAACAATTTTCTAAAATTTTTACCATTAAGGGAAACAAAACAAACTGTACAAGGGATCTCTGTTTTATTTTATTACAACTGCATATGATTCTATGATCGTCTCAATTTTTAAAAGGAAAGAGAAAGAAAAAGAAATGTACTACACACAATGTGATGCCCTATAATTTGATCCTGGAATAGTTAATGGAGAAACTAATGAAATTTGGAGAAAATATGGAGTTTAGCTATGATTCAATCCTTGTTTCTTAGTTTTGACAAATGCACTTTGCTAATGTAACATGTTAACATTAGGGAATACTGGGTCAGAAGCATACTGAACTCTAAACTATCTTTGCATATTTTCTATAGTAAACCTAAAATTATTCCTAAGAATTTATTTAAAAAAAAATTTTTAAAGTTAGGTCATAAAAAAGGAATCAGGAGAAAGTGGTAAAGATTGATGAGTCAAATTCCCTGAAGAAGAAAAAGTTACAGAAAAAACACACACCAAAAAAAAAAAAACAAAAAACCAAAACTAAAAAATACTTACCTGAAATTTTTAATTCCTGAAGTCTGAAGCTACATATTGAAAAAGCCCACCATGTAGCAGAGAGTAACAACCCAGAAAGATCAACAAGACATTCCAGTAAAATTAATGGACTTAAAAATAATCCTTTGTAATTCAGGCCAAAAGATCATGTGTAAAATTTTTTAAAAAGAAAAGAAAAGAAGACCACCCTCAGACTTTTCAACAGCAATGTGTTTGCCAGAAAAAAACTGGAGTTACAGATTTGAGATATTCAAGGAAAGAAAATGTGAGCCAAGGATTTTATTTTCAGCAAAAATGACCTTCAGATATAAAAAACGCAGAGAGAATGTTAAAAGCAAGCAAGAAAATTCATGATAAAATTTCCCATGAGACTTTCCTAAGGCATCTATTAAAGAGAAGGCTTGAGACAACCAAAATGACTAAAGAAACATCATTATGGGGTCCCTGGGTGGCTCAGTCAGTTAAGCATCAGCTTTTGGGTCAGGTCATGATTCCAGGTTCCTGGGATACAGCCCTGCACCGGGCTCCCTTCTCAGTGGAAAGTCTGCTTCTCCCTCACCCTCTCGTTCTGTTCATGCTCTCTCACTCTCATGCTCTCTTTCTATCTCTTCCAAATAAATAACTTAAAAAAAAAAAAAAAGAATCATCATCATAAAGACTGGTGGTAAGCACTAAATATACAGTTACTTGTAGAACTAAGACTGGGATGCAGAGAACATAATATTTAATGATTATATGCTCTGACAATATATATGGCTACTGTACAGAAAAACTGGGAGGAATGTGAATAACATATCCAAAAAGAAAAAAAAAAAAACTTTTAGAACTGTTTGCAATAACCAAAATTAGTGGTGGTGTATCAGTACAGTTATTCCTTGACAACTGTGTATGTGTCATGTGGAATTGAAGTAATGAGCAATTCACAGGCATAGTAATTCTATCAGATTTTCAGTACGAAAAAAGGAAATACAGGTCGGGGCGCCCGGGTGGCTCAGTCGTTAAGCGTCTGCCTTTGGCTCAGGTCATGATGCCAGGGTCCTGGGATCAAGCCCCGCATCAGGTTCCTTGCTCAGTAGGAAGCCTGCTTCTCCTTCTCCCACTCCCCCTGCTTGTGTTCCCTCTCTCACTGTCTGTCAAATAAATAAATAAAATCCTTAAAAAAAAAAAAAAAAAGGAAATACAGGTATAAAACAAGAAATTAAAAACCTCAAGATAAAAACTGATCTTGAATTTGGATTGAAAGTATCAGTATGAACTTACAAGGTATTTTTACTTTAGTACTTCTATTTTCCTAGCTCTGTCCACTGAAAAGCCTTAAAAATAAGGACAAACTGAGAAGCAATGAACATCTCTAGTGCCAGTTTGGCATCTTGCAATGCTATTTCCCATTAAATTTTCTTTTTTCTTAAATAGCAGAGCTTCTTAGAGAAATAGCTACCAGTTCTGCAGTAGGAAATGTACAAGATGAGCCTGAAACATCTTGTGATACAAAATAGCAAGGAAGCTATCAAAAATTAACTAGAGTCAGATGGGATGGGAGAGAGACAAACCATAAGAGACTCAATCTCACAACACAAACTAAGGGGGCGGTGCAGGTAGGGAGAGGGTGGTGGGGTTATTTACATTGGGGAAGGTATGTGCTGTGGTGAGTGCTGTGAAGTGTGTAAACCTGGCGATTCACAGACCTGTACCCTTGGGGCTAATAATATATTATATGTTAATAAAAAAATAAATAAATAAAAAGTTTTTTAAAATTAAAAAAAAAAAAAAATTAACTGGAGTCACGTCAAGAGACCTGGGCACCAAACTGGGTTGGTTCTCACAGGCCAAAGGAATAAATGAGGTTTTTTTTTTTGTTTTTTTTTTTAAGATTTTATTTATTTATTTGACAGACGGAGATCACAGAGAAGCAGGCAGAGAGAGAGGAGAACGCAGGCTCCCTGCTGAGCAGAGAGCCGGATGCGGGGCTCGATCCCAGGACCCTGGGATCATGACCTGAGCTGAAGGCAGAGGCTTTAACCCACTGAGCCACCCAGGCGTCCCAAATGAGTTTCTAAGAAGAGTAGGAATTGCAATATATTGAAACCCATGAAAAATATTTAATTCGACAAGTTCATAATAATTAAACTAGTCACCATCTAAACTAAGTATCTTGAAAAGTAGCCAAGTCAAGGATTTATCTGGTCTTTTCTATTTGAACTTTACCATTCAGGAACCAAATATAGATAAGAGGATCCATCTCCATATAAAATTATTCCAGCTAATAAATGAAAACAAAATGGTAGAACTGGAATATTTAGTCTATTATTTTGCATCTCCTTTTGAATCCATGGATGTAGACATTAAGCATCAACAAATAATAATAACAACAACAACAAAATATTTTGAACCTTCTGATAAAAGACTATACCACAACCTATAGTTTTGATGGAGATCAAACCTCAGTCTGGAGAAGCCTCTGGATCCAGCTGCTAATTTGCAAGAAATGCAAAGGACATAGGAATATGCTGAATTGTCCCATGAAAGTGAAATTCTCAAAGTGTGGAAAACTCCATAGGTTAAAAAAATCCAAGTTCTTCAACAGAAATTGTAGGGAAAAGACTTAATACATAATAAGTTAAAAGGGTGGGGGGAGGAGGAGACAAGATTCACATTTGATGATAAAACTAGAGAGAAACCACAAGGAAATGATTTCTATGAAAAGAAGGAGAACATGAAGGAGTTTCTTGGATGACTAACAAAGTTAGATTTCTTGACCTCAGAGTTATGACAAGAATGCCTACTTCCTAATAATTCATCAAACTATATACTTTTTAGTGTGCTTTTTGTACTTGAGTTTTGTTTTACAATAAAAAGGTCTTTGAAAAAAATCAATTAATAGCTAGAGCTGTCCATAAGCGAGTTACTGGACTTAACACCTGGACTGGACACATACCATGACCTATAAATACCTTAATCACTGGCCATTTTCCATAATTTTCACTTCAAATTCTCCAACCAACCTCCATCTCTCCTCCACCATAGCCCTGCTATTTGCACCCACACTTTCTGCTCTCAGAAGTCTGGATCTTACTGCTACTGCTACTACCTTTAGAGCTAAATAGAAAATTACTGAAATTTCAGACATTGTGACAATGTCTGCAACCATTTTAAAACCATAGGCCCTTTAGAGAAATGTGAAACATATGCACATATGTACACATCCAAGGTGGTATGACCTAAATAAAAACTTTCATATCTCACCATTAGCCCAGAACATTGTTATGGTTATGTAATTTCAATTGGGAAAGTTTTTTTTTTTTCATTTTCCAAACACACAATTAAAATCCTGAATGTTTTCTCAAACTAAAACTCCATCTTCCTCTCCCCTGCACCACTGGTATCCACCACTACCATGTGTGAGATTCTCATTCATCCTCCCTAGGAGAGTGTGTCTTCACCAGCATCCTATCAAAAATTACTGCACATGGACATATACAGATGAACATAGGACAACAATAATAGTAATGGTAACAATTATGAACAATATGTACCACTTTACATACATTTCTCTATAATGCTCACAAAATATACAAGATCAGTATTATCATCATTGCCATTTTAAGATAAGGAAAACTGACAAGAGAAATTAATACATTTCAAAATCTGTCTGCTAAATAAGCATTACTGAATAAGATAAAAAGCTCTTCAAATGAAAAGTGGGTTACTTTTCTCACATAACAGTTTAAAACCATGTATATCTGAGGTAAGATCACTATTAAGATGTACCATTTCAGGTCAAAGTAAAAGGAGTTTCTCATAGATTGATTCAGTAATCCAAGAGGTCCAGGAGAAGGTAGGTAGTATAGTGGAAAAAGCATCAAATCAGGAGCCAAGAACTGAGTTTTCAGTTCTGGCTCCAAAAAAAAAAAAAAGAGGCTATACTCTGCTGGGTAAGTTATTTTACAGTTTCCTTATCTTCAAATGAAGAAGACTGACAAGAAGCACTCTAATGAACAGTATTATGACTCCATGATTCAAGAGTTATTTATATAGCTGTTGACATAAAAGGAATAATATGGAAATGTAATTGGGAAAGGCATCTCAAGCACAGTTAAGTGCTTTAGGTTGTTCAAAGGTAGAGAACTTGAGGGCAAAAGAGACACTAATTAGTCATGCTTAAGCGAAATGAAGGAGGATGGATCTCCCCCTCTTTTTAGGCTCACTATAGGGCAGATAAGAACAAAAGCATATATAAAAATTAGTAAAGGGAAAAATACTCATGTTCACAGTAAGAAATTTATGTAAGGAATATATGTGACCGTTGGACAAAAAATGCTCTTGCTACTGTTTTATAAAGCACCAGAATCATGAGTACCAACTTGGGAAAAGAAAAAATAAAGGGCTTCAGGCAATGGCCAACCTCCAATAGAACACTTAGGTAAATAAAACAATCTTCCAAAGTCATTGCTGGCCACACCTTCCACAAATGCTGCCACAGGATCTCAGCACTTGTATGTTGAGGTGGCACCTGGAATTTAATAAGTATTATTTTCTTACAGTCTTCACTTCTTGCTATATATAATTATTCTCAAAATACCCACTTGGCATGGAGCATAATGCCAGGAGCCACAAAAATTTGAAAAGAAATATAAGGCATGCCTCTAAGCACAGAGAACTTAGTACAAAGGCATTGGAAAATAAAGACAATAACTGAAGACAGTGCATGCCTGGGAGCTCATCTGTTTGCTTTGGAATTTAAATCATGTTTTCCCAAAGAAACAACACAGAAAACGGTGATATCTCCAAGCCACTCCTCTAATTTATTTAATGCGTACTTGGTTAAACCTCAGTAGTTTTCCTTAATTCTCAATATGATCCTCAATCAGTTTGAGGATCTAAGAGGATATGATGCTAGATAGCAGGGGAAAAGCATATCCAATATTAAGACATAATTTTACAATTACAAAATGAAAAGCTAATATTTATTCATTAATAAATTTAGAAGTAAATGGTGGTTAATAATTTATATACACAGCACTATGCACTAAGTACTGTTTCAATAGCTTTACATATAAAACTTAATCTCATTACTTTTTTTATTATTAAAACAAACCCAAGGATGTACTATCAATATCTCCAGTTTTAAGCTGAGTAAACTACAACATAAAGGAGATTAATTTGACTAGTCACAAAGCTCCATAAAGCTTCTTGGTTGGAGGAGATAAACAAAAGATAATCTATTTTCTCAGTAACCTCATCACCCAACATTCTTCACTGGGGATGGAAATAGAGCTGGGGCTATGAGAGCACTCATATACTTACATATACTTACACTTCTACAAGCACTCTTTTTTGAGCAGTACATAAACTAAAATAAAATGATTCAGAGTGGTATGGCCCAAAGAATCCCACGTTTATACCACAGATATGTTCACACAAGGGCACAAGGATATACGTACATGTTTGTGATGTCTAATACTGAATACAACCTTATGTCCATCAATAGGGGACACGCTAAATACATTTCGATATTTCTACAGGGAATGCTGCACAGCCTTTTAAAAGAATGAGGTAGGTTAGGAATGTCTAGATGGCTCGTTGGTTAATAAGTGCCTGCCTTCGGCTCAAGTCACGATCCCAGGGTCCCAGGATCGAGCCTTGCATTCCCCTATCTGGTTCTCCCTCTGCTTGCTACTCCCCCAGCTTGTGCACATGCTCTCTTTCTCTCTCTCTCTCTCTCTCCTCCTGACAAATAAATAAATAAAATCTTTTTTTAAAAAGTAAATAAAAGGGATGATATTTAAAAAAGAATGAGGTAGTTTAATACTTATGGATAGAGAAAAATATAGTTATTAAGTGGCAAAAGAAAGGTGGAGAACAGTATGTGTATCATGACCCCACTTGTGGGAGAGAAAAAGGAGGAGGATATACGTGCTTGAGTATGATCAGAAAGTTTCTTAAGAAGAAACAAGAAATTATCTATAGCGCTTTACTTCAGTAAAGGGGAGAACAGGAAAAAAGGTCAGTAGCTAGAGAAGAAAGAGATTTTTGTTGTTATATTTTTTTTACTGAATTTCATTTTACCAAAAATACATATTGCTGATTTTTACATGGCTTAATTAAAAATATAGTATTATTGAGCCTAGCCTCTTTTTATGTAGTGGTTCCTAACAAAAGACTGGTATGTAATGATCAGTGATGAGATAAGTTCCAAGTGATTTATTCCTTATACCTTTTTAACCAAAAGAAGTTTATGAATGATTTATTATTTTTATTAGTAAAATCAATATCCGTTTAATTAATCCATTAATGCGAAGGGGGGGGAAGGAAGGGGCCTTTAAGAGTCAAACAGAAGGGAAAAAAATTATCACCTAAAGATGGTTTTTATGGGGGCACCTGGGTGGCTCAGTGGGTTAAAGCCTCTGCCTTCGGCTCAGGTCATGATCCCAGGGTCCTGGAATCCAGCCCTGCATTATAGGGCTCTCTGCTCAGCGAGGAGCTTGATTCCTCCTCTCTTTCTGCCTGCCTCTCTGCCTACTTGTGATCTCTGTCTGTCAAATAAATAAAACCTTTAAAAAAAAAAAAAGATGTTTTTATGGTTTTTAGGAGGTTCTATCCCAGAAGAATGGAGGTCCAAAAAAAAAAAAAAAAGGTTCTCCCATCCAGCCTGAAGGTCCTTAGATATGTAAACAACCTTTTTGTAAAATAAGTAAACAACTTTATGTGGTCCCCAAATTGGGTTGGGACTGTCCTAGAGAGTGGGCAAGAATTTACTTTCCATCCTTTTAAATATGTTTTTGTATATGTTTACTGTGCTGTGCACACTGCTATCCATAATTAAATATAATATATTTGGAATATACTTGCTCAAAAATGTTTTATTGTTAGGGTGTATAAAAATGTTTGTGAACTACTGGATATGGTTAAACAAATGTAATGCAGTGAAGAGGAAAGCATTAGATGTTCACTCCATGGTCAAGGGATGAAAACTAAAAGCTGAGAAACGATCAGTGTATAATATTTGCAACTTTTTAGTTCTCTTCAACTTTTCCTATATCTATTCCATGACCAAATCCTGCCATTTTCAACCTAACATTTACTGGGTTTAACTATTCAGTCATTCTGACCATACAAATTTAATTATGTTTCTGGAAAGGCCTCCAAGACTCTCTGTACAGAGTATTCCACTGCCATCTTGCAAAGAACTTTAAGATCCTTTAAAAGCTCGGAAAGCTTCTAACAATCGCCGAAAGTGAAAGTACTTATGCAGTGACTTTAAATATCTCTGTCCCACACTTAAACTGTCCTTTCCCCATAGACCAACTGGAACTCTTTAAATAAGTCAGACAAATATATTCCTCATTTGTCAAGGGACTCACCCTTCCCTTCCCCCAACACAGCACTCTCGTTAAGCAGATAAATATCTTGCACACCACCAAATCAAGTTCTTTTTCCTCCAGAACTTTCTTCAGGGTTCCCTTTCCTCTAACTGCCTGCCCACCTCTGATTCCTGGGGTTTTAGTGCTGATGGCATCGCCAAAATCATTCCTCTCCCCGAATCTCACCAGCAATTCATTACCAGGATCTTTTGACAGGCACCCTTTTTGTGTTGTAGCTCCACTGTTTATCTGTGATCTCCGCCTTCAGGAGCTTTGATTCCTTTGGGTCCCGCCTCTCTTTCCCGACACGAAGTTTGTTTAGGGCCTGAACACAGGGGCCGGGCAGGTTCTCTCCGACGTCAGCTACTGCGTAACTAGGGCGGCCTAAGCAGGCCGCTCACGGAACGAAGCCGAGCGGACAGGACTGACCCGAGAGCCCCTCCGTCGCCCCCGGAGAAGAAACGTCCTGGGCCGGGGGCAGACCACGCATATGTGCCTCGAGGCCACGCAGGGGTGCCTCGAGGCGGCGCAGGGAGACCCCGAAACCCTTCGACGGGGCCAGTTTGCTTGTGAGCAACTAGAAGTAGGCCTGGTAGGTGAGGGGAGGCGTGTGTAGGGCCGGATCCCGGACTGAATCAGGAAGAGGAAGGGCAGGGAAGCGACCCGAGAGTGGCCGCTTCAGCAGCCCCTGCGCAGGGGTGACCGTTAAAAAGACTCAAGGAAGGGAAGAGTTGGGAAGTATCCCTCACTCACCTGGAAGAGGCTGCGGCCGGAGGCACCAGCTGCCCCCTTCCAAATTTAAGCCACGTCAGCTCGGGAATCCCGTCCGCGACACCTACCACCGCCGCGCCCCGTCAAGGGACTCAACCACTCGCAGTTGGGACGGAAGATGGGATTAGGACACGAACCAATCCCGGCTACCGGCGGAACGTTACCAGGGAGACCAGGCACGCCTTGTTTGTAACTAACCCATCAACAATGACGGAAACCAATCAACGCCAGGAAATTCTCTGCTTCCTCAAAGAAAGAGCCAATGGTCTCTAAACAGTGGAGGAGGGGCGGAGTCAAACGTGAGCAAGTGTTCCGGAAGAAGATCTGCGGGAGAACCGGAAATGCAGGGAGGGCGGGCTTTCTGCGGTAGGTCAGGTGTTAAGCTGTGTAAAGGGGTTGGGCTGCTCGCTCTAGTGCACTTTCGTTGCTGGTGGTAACTCGCCAATATTACAGCTTGGGCTTTTGCGGAGCCCCGTACTGCGAGTACCAGGTGTCATAGGATTGTTGAGTGAGCTTTGAGAAGGGAGTGGGGATATGGGTTTTGCTCTTAGAATCGTAAAATATCAAGAACCCCAAAGTAGGTCGTCTAATGTGATTTTTTTCATTTTACTGACAAAAAATAAGAACCGGAATAAAGTCACCCAAAGATAAATGGTGACTTGGAGATTAGAACTCGGACTAGAACCTGGCAGCTTCATGAAAGAGAATCTGAGATGTCTCTAAGGACACGAGTGGGAGAAGAGGGAATACTACTAGAACAGTGCCTCCGAAGGAGTGACGTTTGAGCTGGGACTTAAGCAAAAGGTGAGATTTGAGGTCCAGGTCTGCAGTGGGAGTCAGTGAGAAGCTCCAGTAATTGTCACCGAAATCATGCATGCTCTCCTTAAGGCCTAAGGAAAGAGGGGAAAGCCAGCTCCCTTGACTTCAGGTACTCTTCACAATAAGACCATTAGTTTGAATTTATTGCTAGCCCACTATATGCATCCTCACGCTAATTTTTACATAACTCTTTGAGATTCAGACATCAGCTCACTAAGTCCTACCCTGACTACTCACCTTTCATAGCAGTCCCCTGCATGCACTATACCCTTTCTCTGCTTATTTTTTCCCTAAGCACTTTGCCATCTTTATTTCATTTATCTTTATTTTCCCTCTCCTCACTAAACTATTCCTTCCACAAGACAGGAATTTTTGTCTCTTGATCTCAACTGTATCTCCCTCCAGGTCCAAGAACAGTATGCAGTAGAGCACTCAGTATCTTTGGAATCCGTGAAGTAGGTATGATTGTCATCATCTTACACTGGACAAAATAAGGCTTGAAAAGATTAAGTAATTTGCATAAATTCACATAATGAGGGGCAGAGCCAGGATTTGAAGTTATCAAATGCCGAAGCTGCCATCCTTCATCAGTACATTATATTCTCTTATCCCTGATTGTACCCACCCAGGAAAGCCTGGATCAGTGCAACCATCAGTCTTCACGCCTATCCAAATTTGGAGTGCAGAATGCTGCAGGAGAAAATCTGACATAAGGGAGATGGTTACTTCTACACATTCAGTTTCCAATTTCACTCCATCCTCAGCACACCCCCAAATCTTTGGTGTGTTTTCAGCTTCCTCTCCCAATTCCCACAACAGTTACTCAAACCTTTAACACCCTCTTCACATTCCCAGCAGATGTACTTAATTTTTCTCTCGGAGAAAATAGGAACCATACACAAACATTGTCTTTCTCCATAATTCCTTGTTTTCACATTCAGCCTTAGAACAGATCTTCCAGTTTTAACAGAATGAAATTTTCTTACGGGAGAAGAGATTAGAAAATTGTCTGTCTAGTAAGTAGGTCTTCTTAAGGCCCTGCCTTTCATTCTTGGGTCAGCACAGAGTGGTCATTCAGTGAGAATTACGATGATCACTAGGCAAATGAAGGAATAATAATACTGGGTGGAGGTTAAAGAGCTGAACTGAGGGCACTGAAAGACTGGAAGTTATTTAGAATGCAATTTAATGAAAGCAGTTTAGGCCTTGAGAAAGTGATCAAGATAATAAAAGATAACTAGGAGTTGACCCATCAGGTAAAAGAGAACAGAGCAGTGGAGGCAAATGTGCATGGACTATTTGAAGAACAACATGAGTAATATGAACAGGTAGACAAGGAGTAGGTCATGAAGTGGTGTGTGATATTTTATGGTGAAGGATTTGGATATTATTCTGAACTCTAGAGCAGTTAGGGACTACAGAAATCACAGAAGCCTATCATCACTCAGTTACTTGTCCCTTACAGAGTGACCACTCCTCAATTAAGAGTTCAGTGATAACAATTTGGGGGACAGGAAATTTCACATCCTCTCTGATTTACTATTACCCAGTTCCCTCTTGGTCTTCTTTTTTCCAGTTTTTTTCCTCCTCATTCTCACCTTCCCTTATGCCAAATAAAAATTTATCCCAAAACCTTCAGGAAGCCTTATTTATTAATGTATTCGTCGTACCTAAGGTAGTGTCTTCAACAGAGTACGTGTTCAATAAATAATTGTTAAATGAATAAATGTTTAAATTCATAAGAATCTGATGTATAAGTATGCCAATATATCTTAAAATATGAAAGATATAAAAATTTCTTGAGAAATATAGGATAAATAAATGTATATACAAAAAATATAAAATTGGGATGCCTGGGTGGCTCAGTTGGTTAAGAGTCTGCCTTTGGCTCAGATCATGATCTCAGGGTACTGGGATCGAGCCCCCCTCGCCCAATCAGGCTCCCTGCTTAGTGGGGAGTCTGTTTCTCCCTCGAGCACACGCACGCACACTTTCTCTCTCTCTCTTTCTCTCTCACAAACACACATAAACAAATTTTTTTAGACAATCCTCTCTGGGGGACAATAATTTAAAAAACATATAAAATCACATAATTTTATCAATAGATGAAAAAATTTGACACAATTAAACAGCCGTTCATACCAAAAAACAAAAACAAACAAAAAAAAAACTTCAGAAAACTAGGAATAGAAGGGAACTGCCTCAACCTGATAGAGAACATCTACAAAAAAACTCACAGCTAATATCATTCTTACTGGTTAAAAAAAAAAAAAAAAAGTTTTTTTCCCCCCTAAGATTGGGAACAAGGCAAGTACATCCTTTATCACCACTCCTATTTAACATTTTACAGGAATTTCTATCTAATGTAAGACAAGATATACAGATTGGGAAGAAGTAAAACTATCTATGTTTGTAGAATATGATTATATATGTAGAAAAACCCCTAATAAACTAAGAAACAATAAAAAGCAAAAACAACAAAACCCTCACCTGGAACTAATAAGCAACTATAGTAAGGTTGCAGGACAAAAGGTTAATGTACAAAAATCAATTGCTAACAATGAATAATTGGAATTTGAAATTTAAAACAATTTTATATTAGCACTGAAAAAAAGACAGACTTATGCATAAATCCAACAAAACATGTACAGGCTTTATAAGAGAGAAACAAAACTGATGAAAGAAATAAAGCATCTAAATAGAAATATTTCATGTTCATGGATAAGAACAGTAAAATTAATCATAGATTCAACATGATCCAAACTGAAATTCCAGGAAGTTATTTTGTGAATATTAAAAAAGAAACTAATTCTAAAGCTTATATGGGAAGAAAAATCTGGAATAACTAACAGAACACAGAATAAAGGAGAAGAAGGTGGAGGACAAAGTTGGGGGACCAGCACTAGCTGACTTCGAGACTTACTATAAATCTATAGTAATCAAGACAGTGTGGTAATGGAGAAAGAATAGATCAACAGAACAGGTAAGAGAAACCCAAAATAGACCCATGCAAATACAGCCAAGTGAGCTTTGATGGAGGAAAGGCAATTCAGTGAAGAAATGTCTTTTCAACAAATGGTACTGGAACAATTAGACACCCATATAAAAAATGAATATAGACACAGGCTTACACCTTTCACAAAAATCAACTCAAATGGACCACAGACCTAAATGTAAAATGCAAAGCTATAAGAATTTTAGAATATAGGAAAAAATCTAGATGACCTTGGATTTGGCAATGACTTTTTAGGTACAACACCAAAAGCATGGTCCATGGGAGGCTGTGTGTGTGTGTGTGTGTGTGTGCACGCGTGTGTGTGTGTGTGTTGTGGGGGTGATCTGATAAGTTGGATTTGTTTAAAATGAAAATCTTCTGAAAGGCTCTGCCAAGAGAATGAAAAGACAAACCACAGACTGGGAGGAACACCTATCTGGTAAAGGACTAGTATCCAAAATATACAAATAACTAAGAAAACAATCCAATTAAAAAGTAAGCAAAACATCTAAACAGCCACTTCACCAAAGAAGATATATAGATGGAAAATAAGCCTATAAAAAGATGTTGAACATCATATGTCTCTAGGGAATTGCAAATTAAAATAACAATGAGATATCACCACATACTTATTAGACATGCAAAAATTTAGAACACTGACAACATCAAATGCTGGTGAGGATGTGGAGCAGCAGGAGCTCTCATTAATTGTTCATGGGAATGCAAAAATGGTACAGTCCTTTGGAAGACAATTTGGCAGTTTTCTTATAAAGCTAAACATAGACTTACCATACTATCCAGTAAATATGCTCCTATGTATTTACTCATATTGGTGAAAACTTACATCTACATAAAAACCATTACATAAATGTTTATAGAATCTCTATAATTTCCCAAACCTAGAAATAACCAAGATGTCCTTCAATAGGTGAGTGGATAAACTGTGGTATATCCATACAATGGAATATCATTCACTAATTTTTAAAAAATGAGCTATTAAGCCACAAAAAGACATGAGGAAACTTAAATGTGTATTTCTAAGTGAAAGAAGCCAGTCTAAAAAGGCTATATATTGTATGATCCAACAGTATGACAATCTTAAAAAGGTAAAATTAGAGATAGTAAAAAGATCAGTGGTTGGCCAGGGGTTTGGAGGGGCAGGAAGGAATTAATACGTGGAGCACAGGAGGATTTTTTTTTAAGATTTTATTTATTTATTTGACAGAGACAGGTCACAAGTAGACAGAGAGGCAGGCAGAGAGAGAGAGAGCGAGAGAGGGAAGCAGGCTCCCTGCTGAGCAGAGAGCCCGATGCGGGACTCGATCTCAGGACCCTGGGATCATGACCTGAGCTGAAGGCAGCAGCTTAACCCACTGAGCCACCAGGTGCCCCCACAGGAGGATTTTTTTAAGGGAGTGAAACTATTCTGTATGCTACATCATGGTGGTTACATGACATTCCCATATCAAAATCGATAGAATTATGTAAGACAAAGAGTGAAATTTAATATCAACTATGAACTTTAGTTAATAATGTATTGATATTTGCTCATCAGTTGCAAAAAAGGTCCCACACTAACGTAAGATGTTAATAAAAAGAGAAATTGCTGGGTGATGGGAAGATGGGGGGTAAGTATATGAAACCATATATCTGTTCAATTTTTTCTATACACCTAAAATTACTAAAAATAAAGAAGCATGTGTGTGTGTGTGTGTGTGTGTGTGTGTATACACACATATTTTCAAATTTGGCTTTTAAAAAAAGTAGAAAACCCTGACAGCCCATTACCATAGAGAAAATATTGAGAAGTTGTTAATTTTTTCTTGAACTAAGTATACTTTTTCAGCCCAGACAGTTTTACAGGGAAACGCTTTTGGAATTTTCAATGAATGGATACTTCCCATGATAGATAATCTACACAGAGTATAGAAATGGGATACTTCCTAACTAATTTTTAAAAACTAGCATGATTCATATATATACAATGGAATATCACTCAATCATAAAAAAGATGTGATCTCACCATCCGTGACAACATGAATGGACCTAGAGGGCATCATGTTAAGTGAAATAAGTCAGAGAAAGATAAATACCATATGAGTTCACTTGTATGTGGAATCTAAAAAAACAAAAGAAATGAACAAACAAAAAGCAGAAACAGACCCACAAATACAGAGAAAAACTGATGGTTGCCAGAGGAGGACGGATGGAAGGAGGTGGGCAAAATGGAAGAAGGGGAGTAGGAGATACAGGCTTCCAGTTATGGAATGAATAATTCATGGGAATAAAAGGTATAACATAGAGAATATAGTCAATGGCATTATAACAGTGTTGTATGGCAACAGATGGTGGCTAGTAGTAAGTACAGCATGACATATAGAGTTGTTGAATCACTATGTTGTACACCTGAAACTAATGTAACGTTCTGTGTCAACTATACTCCAAGTAAAAACAAGAACAAAAAAACAAACTAGCAAAATCCACTTAACTAAGGTTTTAAAAAGTCCCTAGTTTAATTATGATTATCTTTGTTATTACTACTTCTCTTTCTCCATATTTATTAGTATAAATAATAGTAATAGTAATAAATAATAGTAGCTGAAGCTACTATTTACAAACACAAAAGTGCTAGAATACAGGCTATTTTCAAGGGAGCTTCCTGGGGTCTTTGAAGAAAAAGAGGGTCAAAGCCACGGTGGGCCATCAAGTGCTGGTCCAAAAGAAAGGCCACTGGAACTAAGAGCCCAGTGAGAGCCACAGAGCCAGGACAGTCTTTCCAGAGGCCAACATGAGCCAGTGTTTAGAACATTTTCTGCAGTCTCTCCAAGATCTTCTAACTGAGGCTAATTAGCAAGAAATGTGGCTGAGTACCAGCTGCAGCTGCTGAGGGTGGAGGCACCCACCTGCATCAACAGCTGAAATGGCTCCTGATAGATGATGTATGAATCTATCACGAAGCTGGTCTCTCTGAGTTATATTTAAATGCAGCCATCAAATAAAATCCTCATTAATCAGGATTCCCTAGGGGAGAAGTAAAGTCTAAATTATGAGATTTGAATTTTGGATGAAAATATCTGCTTATACTTACCCTGCAGAGCACGGGGCAACTTTCCTCTACATTAGCAAAAATTGATTACATTCCCCTACATTAGCAAAAACCCCAGAAGGATCCAGAATATACTGAACACCCATACTGAAAACCCAAGAAAAGATAATTCCTCTGAATTTCTTGGCACTCATAGATCATAAGTCATGGGTGTCTCCTCTGGGAAGTACAGGTATCCCTGCTCATGCTTCATTTTTTTTTAGTAGAACCTGCATGCCTGACGATTGCACCTGCAGCAGATGGGAACTGGTGTCCCACCTATGCTGAGGACAGAGGGATTGCTTCTCTGTGAAATATTTTGGATCTGTTCTGGTATCCCGAAGAGGCCAGTATGATATGACATAGATTTCAGAACATTTGTCTCTATATCTTTGTCAGTAGTCATTCTTTTTTTTTTTTTAAGATTTTATTTATTTATTTGACAGAGAGAGATCACAAGCAGAGAGGCAGGCAGAGAGAGAGGGGGAAGCAGGCTCCCTGCTGAGCAGAGAGAACCCGATGCGGGGCTCGATCCCAGGACCCTGAGACCATGACCTGAGCCGAAGGCAGAGGCTTTAACCCACTGAGCCACCCAGGTGCCCCTGTCAGTAGTCATTCTTCACACAACTTCACACAAATTGATTCCTAGCAACAGATGCCAGAGATGGCTCTCTATAGGAATCAGGACTTTTGTTCTGACTTTCCTCCTGGGAATGTTGGCACTCTTGACTAGGCACCAGACCCTGGGGAGAGCTGGCTTTAGGAAAACTGACACCAGATCTGATGACTTTTGTTTCATCATCTGTACTCCTTAAAACTTGGAATGTTCAGCAATGCTTAATATGTATTTTCTCATCCCAGTCAATCTTGCATATCATCTATCTTTGAGGATGGAAGAGATTGAGATTTGGGACCTGTTCTATGTGTGGAGCTGCAGGTGCCTCCTTTCTCCTGCTGGATGAGCTCTGAGATGGGGAGCAAGGATGGAAGGTTGAGTCTTGGAAGGGTTATAAGTATAGAATGCACTGGTGTTCCTCGTTCTAGTCTTCTCAGAGACACCAGAGATGCCTGAGGGATGCAGAAGCTTGCCAGTTTCTTTTCCTACAAAGGTTAAGGTCCCAATGTCTATCTTTCAGCTCTAGCTAAACATCTTCAACCAGTCCCAGTTTGCCTAAATGTGGGCAGGAATAAGCAAGAACCTTGCAGGAACCCTGGCACATGGAAGAGCAGAAGCGATAAAGAGACCAACCATCCTTACCCTGGAGATGAAAAGGTTGTCTCCCAGCCATAGTCTGGCTGGGAGCTGCTCTTTGGACAGCTGAGGAAGTAATCACTATTAAAACTTCCATTGTGCCGGCAGGATCTAGAGATACTAAAGCTATTTGACTCAAAGGCCTGATAGTCCAGGCTCCTGAAGAACTGATTGAGTATTTTAACTTTAAGAGTATTTCCCCATCGAATCAGCAGACTGGGTACTTCATGGAACATGTGGTGCCAGGCAGAAAACCTTGAAAAACATGGTAAGCAAAGGGTGGGGAGTGGCTCAACGTGGGCTTGTTCTCTCCAGGGTATGAATTCATGGTATTTTGTAGAGGAGGAGCAGCATTCATGCCACAAGAAGTCAGATACCATTTCTGTATGAATTGTTATTGAACATTTACAAATATTTGAGGAAGTCATATGGGGGGAAATGGTGACTTTTTTCTCCACCTAGAGCCAAGGGCATGAGGAATCTGAAATCAAAGTGTGGAAAATTCCCAGGAGGTGTAACCACAAAGCTCTTATTCAACACTCATTCAACAAATATTTACTAAGTACAGACCATATGCCAGCAGGAACAGATGTGGCTTATTTTTGATCTAGGATCTAGGAATACATTTCAGGTCCCTAAGCAAGCTTTGTGACGTGGACTTCTCCAGGTCATCAGTTTGAAGGATCTTATCATGTATTTTAGTAGATGTAGTAGGGCCCTCTTTTGGAGAACCCCCCAATGCTATAAAATTTCCTCAGGATACAGCTATACTTAATGAATTATGTTAACGCAAAGAGGTCACTGGAACTCGAGTTACATATCAAACTGACATCTCTGACATGTTTCCTAGGTACTTCCAAGGACTCTATCACTAAAACATCACCAAGATTAACAAAGTCACCCCACCGTTGCAGATATAACTAATAAATGTGAAGCTTTTCATATACAGCAATATCATAAGAAAATTTATGGACCTCCTAATTATCTCTAAATTGTCCTAGGTATGTCCTACTCAATAAATTCCCCCTTGATTTTTTATCAGATTTCTTAACAATTCATGGATTTTATCCATTTACTACTTAACAGTACTAAGCACCCTGTTTAGGAATGTGTATTCAATCTGGAACCCAAATCAAATTATTAAGTTTTGTATAAACAGTAATTAACAGCTTCCCTTCTGATCCCTGAAAGAAATGTAGCCCTAGCCTCTGTCTTCTGCTTTATTTCTCTCAGCCCTCAAGATTACCAACCTTCTCATTCACTTTCCTTGCATACATTTTAATTAGGCCAATGGACAAAAGAAATACAGACTGATTAATATGAATGCAGGATTTGGCTGCATAATTTCTAGATGCAGTAATAAGACATCTCACAGGACTCCCATGGGGACACAGGTGTTGAGTCTCTGTTCCCTGAGAGACTCTTTTCCATTAAGATATTGACTTCCTCCTTATGCCTGTGTAGTGCTGAGAGTTGCACATTCTAGAGAGAGCTTGCCCCAACTCTCTTCTATGCGTCATGTGGGCATTCTATGAAACTAACTTACTCATTCTATATTTATTACTTTAATTTTAATTTAATTTTATTTTTATTAATCTTTCTATTCTGCTTATTGTTTATTCTTGAGACTGTATTACATGAACACCCAGAGCACTTAACTTGTATCTCCTAATGTGTGCTAAATAAATCTTGGCTCAACAAATTGTTACTGAGTGCCTCCTTCATAATAAGTTCATTGGATACTTACTTGGTATTTTTATATTCCCTCTACCTAGAATACTGCATTTCTACTCCAACTGGTCAGTTCATTCTTCAGTTCACTTCAAGGGGCTTCTTCTGGTCATCTCGAAGACTAAGTTAGTGACTCTCAGGTTCACATCACTCCCTGCAAAATGATCATCCTCATACTTTAAATCATTTACTTGTTTAATGTTATCTCTACACAAGCTCCATTACCAGATACTGTATCTGTCTTTTGCATTTAGTACAGCCTCTTTTATATCATAAATGCTTAAAGGTATTCATTGAATAAACAGCTGCATCTTAGGGCTAGAAATCTGATGTAATAGACATTTAGCCAAATGCTGAGAACTCCATTATTTAACAATTACTAATTGAGCACTTCAAAGTGCATAATACATAGTTGAGAGACTAAAAAAAATATACAAGGCATCATTCTATAAGCTCTCAAGAGGGTTTCCATAAAGTAGATGGGCCATTTTCATGCATAGTTGGCTTTTGAATGTCCTCGTTTTTTAATGTCCGGCTTCCAAAAGGAGAAAAAGAGAAAATAAGAGGAGGGTAAAAAGAGGTGCCAACCCTTTAAGTCCCCGGTAAGTCACTTCAACCAGAGGGGGAGTGACTTGCAACAATGGGAGTAAGTACAACAACAATGACCATTCTGTTTTTTGTCTGCACCTCAGCAGCAATCATTGACCAAAGCACAGATCACCAGTATTTGGAGGACAGGGTCCTTCTTGCTCACCCTGACTCGGACTAATTGTATGCAACCTGCTCCAGAAACGTGTAAAGCCACCTACCAGGGTGCCAGGGTGTCAGGGTGGGGAGTGGAAGTGGAGGGAAAGGCAGCTGCTCCTTGTACTTAGAGCTGAAAATGACTAAAATTTACTGCAATTTATCTTCCAAACCTCCTCCTAGAAGTTGGGAAACTTCCATAGACTCAGGAGTTCCAAAATAGTTACACGACACATATTATGCCAGTGCAATTTTTGTCTAGGTGAGTGGACAGATTCCGGGTGCTTACTACTCCAACATCTTTGAATCTTCGCTATATAATTTATTCTTATGGTACAATTAGTTCATAAGATTCCTGAAAACTTAATAATCAGCTTCGGTAAAAACCAGTAAGAGAAGGCTCCAGCAAACTACTATTTATTTCTCCTGATGTTTACCATATTAGAATCGAAACAAAATAAAAAAGAATAAAAAATTATTATTAAATATTATTAATATAAATATCAATATCATTAAATAAAATATTAAAATACTTATTTAATGATGCATTTAAAAGTATAATAAATTATACTTTTGTTAACATAAAATATTTTTATGAATATAAGTATGTTTTCCCAATGAAAGTTTTGAAGAAAAGAGGGGCTTTTTTACATTTTTGCAAAGCTCTTTAAAATTTGGCTTAAAAGAAATTGGATTCTTATATCTGCTTCTGTATTCAATCTGTTGTGATATGCTGTTTTGTTCAAAGCATTTGAAGAAAATACAGCCTCAGGTCATTAGAAAATAGAGGAACATTTTAAATAGCCTTTCAGAAAATTGTGGATATTCTTCTTTCTACACCAAAACTCAACAAGTAGTAGTTTCTCAACCCTGGCTGCAAATTAGAATCACTTGAAGGGCTTTTAAAAAACGCTGATGGTTGGTACTCACCCTAGGGTAATTAAATTAGAGGTGGGTCACAACAAATGAATTTTTAAAAGCAGACTAGGTCAGCACTTCTTAAAATTTAATGTAAATATGAATTATCTAAGGATTTTATTCAAATGCAGATTTTAGGTGGGGGAGTCAATATGGCATTTGATCTTGGATGGAATGGTTGTTACTTTAAATTACTAGGTTTTGGAGTAGTTTGTGATATAGTAATGAAAGACACTGAAATTGATAGCTAGATATGGGATACTGCCATGAGAAAAACCTACAATACGCGGCACTAGCTTTGTGACCAGGCAGCAGTGATAGGCTGGAAAAATTGAAGGAGACTGGAAAACTGGCAACTTATATAGTAGAAAAATTATTTATTTATAAACCTATCACCTGCAAAAATTTGGTAGAGTGAAAATTTATCTGACAAACTTTTAAATTTAGATAAATGAATTCACCTAAATAAGACTTTCAGGAAAAAATATCCTACGAAGTTAGGATATAAGAAAATAATGAACTAAGGAAAGAATATGCCAGTTTATAAGCATAATTTAAAGGGAGTTTAGAGGGGCCAAGACAGGTTTAAAAAACATTTCTCATCTCCCACCTACCCTTTTGGTAAAAAATTCTCAAAGTCAAAACCTAGATGATTTATTTACATTTAATATATTATTGATATAGTTAGGTTTAAATCTATTACTTTGCTAGTTATTTAATTATTCTATTTTAACTGCCCTATCTTATAAGTTATACCTCTTCTTTTATTGTTCCTGTAGCTGCTTTAGGGTTTGCAGTGCATATACACAACTTATCATAGTCAACCTAAAAATAATATTATCTCTCTTCATGTATAATTTTAAAACCTTAACAATTATATTTCCTTCAACTTTTTTTGGCCTACTACTATCCCACAATTTACTTCCACATAAGTTACAACACAAATACATGTTATGCCCGAGTTTTCGCGTCTGAGAGACCACCAAGGAGCTAACACCGATGTAATCACACGAGGGTTTATTTGACAAGCTTAAGCTTGGGCCCAAGTATACCCGACGCAGCGGAGTAGGGACTTGGACCCAAACCAGATTACAGTCAGAGTTTTTAAAGGCAGAGTAGGGGTGGACTCGGCGGTGGGTGAGGACAAAGGTGATATTCAGAAGGGCTATCAGGGTAAAGAAGACTGTCAGGATGTTGGAGGCCTGGTTATTATCAAGCCAAGGCCATTTTTCCCTCTAATGAGGCACTAACATGAAGACAGTTGGGGAGTTTCCTGGTGGAATGTCACATTCCTCCTATCAAGCGTCCTTGTTAGTGAGATTTAGCACTGGGACATTTGTAAACCGAGGGAGACTCCTGTCTTGCAGGACTGTGATTTCTACAAGTTAACTATTTGTTCACATATACTACCGAGGGGAGGGGAGCGGGTGGAGAGGGGGTGCAAGGTGCCAGCTTTTGCTTTGTAAAGATGGCTGTACTTATGTCAGGGCTAGACTTGAGGTGGGTACAGCCTTGTTTTTCTTGGCCTCCGCATACACTGTTACTGGGGCGCCTAGGTTAGCTTTTGATCCTGGGGTCCATGGGATCAAGCCCCAGGTCAGGCTCCCTGCTCAGCCAGGAGGCTGCTTCTCCCTCTGCCCCTCCCCTCCCCACTCTTGCTATTTCTTTCAAATAAAATAAATAAAATCTTTAATAAAAAAATACATTGTTACTAACTTGACAATTTTACTTTGATTAAAAATAAAAACATTTTATATTTTACTATTTTCCTTATTCTTTATTTCTTTGAGATCTAATTTCTATTTTATATCTTATTCCTTCTGTCTGAAGAACTTCCTTTAGCATTTCTTATAGTATAGGTCCAGTGCCAATGAATATAATCAGCTTTGTTTTTCTGGAAAAAAAAAAATCTTTACTTTGCCTTCAGTTTTTGAAAGATATTATTGATGTATATGGAATCCTCAGTTGATAATTTTTTCTTTCAGCATTCTAAAGATGTTATTCCTTTGTATTCTGGCTTACATGGTTTCTATTTATTGAAAGTCTTAAATTTGTTCCTTGGCACATCATTTTTCTTTCTTCTGTATTTTTTTTTTTCTGTTTTCATGATTTTCTCTTCATTTTTGATTTGAAGCAATGTGAGGTGTGTTTTAAAATTGTTATATAATTTCCTGTTATTTATCTTGCTTGAGTTCTCTGGGATTGGATCTGTAGTTTCATTAATTTGAAAAAAAATCTTGGCCATTTTTACTTCAACTATTTCTGCCTTATTTCTCTTTCTTCTATTCCTGGTACTCTAGTTATCTATGTCATACTATTTGATATTGTTTCACGTTTCTTGAAGGCTCTCTTCTCTTCCTTCCCCAACCCCTTCTTTATTCTTTTTGTCTTC
This sequence comes from Enhydra lutris kenyoni, assembly GCF_002288905.1. Classification (NCBI taxonomy): domain Eukaryota; kingdom Metazoa; phylum Chordata; class Mammalia; order Carnivora; family Mustelidae; genus Enhydra; species Enhydra lutris. The sequence goes on from NW_019154123.1 coordinate 23,761,625, forward strand.
TTGTTTCTGTTTGGAAATTTACTATTGATCCATTGTCTAATTCCTCTATTTTTTGCTCAGTTCTGGTCTGCTAATGAACTTCTCAAAGGAATTCTTAACTGCTAATACTGTCCTTTTTCTAGCATTTCCACTGATCTTTCTTTTTAAAATCAATTCTAACTCTGTGAATCTCCCCATCTATGCATATTGTCAACTTTTGAATTGTATCTTTTAACATATTAACAGTAGTTTTTGAGGTCTTTCTGTGATTTCCAATGTTTAAGTCATCTCTGAATCTTTATCTCTTGAAAAAAGGTTATTTTCTACCCTAGATTTTTTTGTGTGCCCCAATTTTTGATTTAATGTCAGACATGTATAAAATAGAAGACTAAGGTAGATACTACTTATGCCTGGATAAGAGTACAACTCTTCTTAGATCAGACAGTAAGTGTGGGGATGATTTATAATGAGGAATTTGTTTACTCTTTGCCCCATGTTGTGGGGTGGGGCTTCTAAACCCTTGGAATTTCCTGAGTGATAGAAGCATTTTGGTTTCTGTTAGGCCACTAGACCACACATGAGTTTATGCTAAAGACTTAGAATAGGGGGCGAATCATGTCAGAAAAATCAACTATGTGATTAGAGGGTTGAGGCTTTGAGCCACTTATCAGCCTGATCTCCCAACCTTTTAGGAGGTGAGGGAGGGCTGGAGATGAAATTCAGTCACCTGGTCAATGATTCAGACAATCACCCTATTTAATGAAACCACAATAAAAACTCAGAACATTAGACTTCTGAGGAAGATGGTGGAGTAGGAGGACCGAAAACTTGCCTTGTCCCACAAATACAACTAAGTAATACTATTCATATTAATGTAAATAACCCAGAAAATAACCCAAAGACTTGCAGAACAAACTCCACAACTAAATATAGAGAAGAGGCCACATCAAAGTGGGTAGGAAGGGTGGAGATATGGTGGAGAGCTATACCCAGTGTGTCCACCACAGGAGGAAGGGAACTATGGGTACACATAAGGCAAGAAACAGACTACCACACCAAGAAGTCTGCACAAGGAAAAAAATCCTCATAGCATTTGGCTTTAAAAATTAGAAAGGCTGAATTTCTTGCGTTCTTACAACCAGTGAGACATAAACCCTGGACCATTAAGAAATCAGCTCCCTTCTGGGAGAGCCCAGAGGGCGATAGGAAGCTGAGTCCCCACCTTTAAAACAGCCCATGGAGATATAGCATAGAAGCAGCCTTTGAAAAACACCCCGGGGCACATGGGAGAGATACTTACTGATCTCAGAGTTTACTGAGGAACTTAGCCAGGAACAAACCAGCTGGCAGGCACCATTTCCCTCACCCAACTACCCCACCAGTGTAACCAGCATGGGTTTTTTTATCTTCAATATACCACAGACTTAAAATTATTTTTAATTGCTTTTTTAAAAATTGTTTTTAATTATTTAATTATTTTTAAAATTGCTGTTACCTTGTGTTTAGAGTGGGATCTGGGAAGCTTGAAGGTTTTTCAGTGTTCTGACTAGACACTCTACTTTTAGCTATCCCTGTATGCCTTTGCCACAGAGGTTTCTCTCCATGCTGGTGATAAACTGCCATTCTTATTACCAAATAATAAATGCTTATAATAAATGCTTATAATTTGGTGCTATGCTAGTTTTTGGGACGTGGGTATTGTATTGTCGTGATCTAGCCTAAATCTTAAGCAGATTTCTTCTTCCTGTGATTGAAGGTGGGGCTTTGTCAGGATTCCTATTCTTCTACCCCATGCAGTCATTATCTGTGGTGGTCTTTGGCAGGCAAGTTTCCTCCCTAGCATTAGCAGACATCTGCTTTTTATTGTGTAGGATTTCTGGGACTATGATGATTTCTTGTCTCTCTTTCAGGAGAGGAATTTTATTTCCATCCCTCCCGTAGCATGTGTCTGTGGCTAGAGTGCTTCCTATTCCATCCCCAGAAACAGTTTTTATTTCTCTTTCTTCCTTAAACGCAGTGTAATTTTCTCTGGGCCTTGAGGTTAAGAGGGCTTACTGCCCTGCTCTAGGGGCCTAAGGCTTTTAAGGGTTTGGGAAAGCAGGCAGGACTTTGATCATGTCACCCAGTACCAGCCTATCACATTTGCCAGCACCTCAAAGGGTGTCTCTTCAGCCCTGCTACCCTGCTTAACTGATTTCTTATCCAGCTACCTTTGTCTCCTGTGCTCTACTAAAGATGAAATAGCTGAGACATCTGAGTGGTTCAGTTGGTTAAGCGGCTGCCTTTGTCTCAGGTCATGATCCCAGGGTCCTGGGATCAAGTCCCACATCAAGCTCCTTGCTCAGTGAGGAGACTGCTTTTTCTTATTCCTCCGCCTGCGGCTCCCCTGCTTGTGCTCTGACAAATAAATAAATAAAATCTTAAAAAAAAAAAAAAAGATTTCATTTCACAGATACTGAGTTCCATCTCAATTTACTTGGTTGTTTTGAGGCCTCAACTATGAGACAGGCTGAGGAAAAATTATTTTTGTAGATTATCTGGCATGTTTTTTTAACATGGGAACAACACTGTCACATAGCTTTCTACATTCTCAGTGAAACCAGAACTTCCATCTGATTATTAGAGATTAATTATAGACATTTCTTTCCCAACTATTAATAATAACTACATTAGGATACTAACTAGAATTTTACTAAACTTAATTTTGAAGGACTGGACATTATACTATTTGGTCTTCCCATCCAGAATACTGGTACTTTCACTCATTTATAAAAAAAAGTACCCTCCACGTTCCTTACGGTATTGAGTCCATGATTTGTTAATTGTATTTAACTTAAAATCCACATTGTTACAAACACAAATAAAAGTAGCTTCTGAAAAAAAAAAAAAAAGCAGCAACTTTTAGGATTAAAACACAATTAAAGATGGAGCACCTGGGTGGCTCACTTGGTTAAGCATCTGCCTTTGGCTCGGGTCATGATCCCACGGTCCTGGGATTGAGCCCACAATTGGGCTCCCCGCTCATTAGGAAGCCTATTTCTTCCTCTCCCGCTTCTCCTGCTTGTGTTCCCTCTCTCGCTATCTCTCTCTCTGTCAAATAAATAAATAAAATCTTAAAAAAAAATTAAAGATAAATAGGAAAAATCAGAAAGTACTAGGTTGGAACCAAATAAGTATATAGGTACCTAGGATCATAACAGAAGTTAAGCATTATATTTAGCTTTGAGATTTATAGGAGATAAAACAAAGGGAACCAATGAGTTATATAATTCTCACAGTTAACAGAATTTTATCTGAAGGATTTTTTTCTTGTGCTGAATCCTAGGTTTTTTTAAAAATGTAGTTCTTTTATAAATAAGAAGATATACAACGAGTTCAACCACTGTTTTATGGGAAATAGTGAAGTACCCTTCAAATGACCATTTCCTTCTCTCCCCTTAATAAAGGCCCAGAGAACCCTTCTTATATTAGTAGAACAATATGAATTCCAGTAACAAATATGAGAAGTTGAAGTAATCCTGACAAGTTTTTGAGAATAATTATTGAAAATATTTATTTAGAAAACAACTTTAGTAGGAAAACAGCAAAAACAAAACAAATACCACATTTCATATAAGCAACAGAATGCCACGCTAAGGTTAGTTCCACAATAAAAGCCACACTAATTTGTATGTGTGGCCAGGAATGGTCATGTAGAAAAAGGAAAAGAGAACTGAAACAGTGGTAGAAGACAACTTTTTGCTTACTGCCCGCATATCTTATTTGGAGAGGAATCTCTGGAAAACCATGAGTTAGGATAGTTCTAGTCTACTAGTATGCCAGAGCCAGAACCAATATACTCTCCTGTGATAAAGGATTTGTGTCATTTCTCTGGGTAGCTCCCTAAGTGGGTTTGGTTCCACCAATGAATAAAGTTCCTAATTCTATACTAAACTCATCCTTTGGGACATCAATCTCATCTCCTGCTTCTTCCCCAAGCTTTTTCCACCAAGGTGCTTGTATATGCTTCAGGGTGGTGAGATGGGCCTGCTTGGCCTTGGCTGCCACAGGCCTGGATCTACTGAGGAAGAGCTCAGGTTCTTTCCCTTCTGCCTCCTTCAGACTTGGTGCCTCTGTAGTGAACACAAAATAAAAAGGTGAGTAGAAGAGCTCTGTACCATACATGTAGGAAGCTATAGAACTGGAACTCTGCTATAGTAGTCAGGGACAGGGTTTCAACTCTGAATCTATTATCATTGCTAGCTATAGATAGCATATGACTATTCACAAGTTGTAGGTGTGGCTGGCAGCAACTGTCCACCCCCCATAATGTGCTTAAAATAAAAAAAAGATGTGGTTTTTTTTTTTTTTCAGATAATTTAAAGAACATGAATTTTTAACATATAGCAGAACCCCACTGTGTATATGGGAAGCTCAGTTACAGCCACCTATCTATTGAAAAATACAAAACTTGAAATTACCATTATTTAGTACCATTACTAAATAGAGGACTCTGGCCTTCTCAACTCCATATATACTAAAAGTGTTTCACAGGTGGACTGAAGCACTGTGGCTTCATGGATGAGATCTCTCCCTAAATGTACCTGTGGTTGTGAGGAGTAGATTAACTTTTGCGAAAGCACTTCAGTAAAAATTATAAAGTGGCACAGTAACTACTGTCATCATCTACTTCTAAAATATGATCAAAAGCTTTTAAGACTACACAACAGAATCTGGCTAGTAGGGCTCAGCATCTTTACTGTTGTCTGAGTTGATACCTATGAAGGACAGCAAGGCTGGAAGAAGCAGTCAAAAGGTTATGGGATCTGCGTTATTTGAAAAAATCATGTGCTGGCATGTTCTGGATCAAGAAATTTCTGAAGACAAGAGATAGGCTAGTAAACCATTAAATGGTATTTTCCTTCTGAAGATTTTGGATGTCACAAAATCTTCCACAGGTGGTTCATTTTAGGAAACAAAAATGGAATGAGCACATACTCATTAACTGTTCAATGTTGGTGCTGATCTGAGCCATCAGAGCCTCCCTGTGCTGCTGGGCTCTCTCTTCTAGGGCCCTGCCCATAAGGTAGTGTTGCAGTTGTTCTTGAGCTTGGGAATGGAGCTCTCTGCTGGTCACATCTGACATCTGAGAGCTCTGGGAACAAAGACAAAAAAATTATCACAGAGCACACAAACATGTATCTGTTTTGCCCAACTATTTAGTTGAGATCCAAGAATGCTTAGCTGTCTCTCATCCTATCCGTTGAATCTCACAATTGATTTCTACCTTGTACTCTTGTGCAAGCATTAAATAGCCTTTTAAAAGCAGCTTTACATGAAAATTCAGGGGGTAGTTTCTTCCTGGTATGATCCTACACCTCACTTCCTCACACACTGGAATTCTGGGAGAAGAGTTAAGACTGAGAGATCATAGTGAAAGCTACGAATGGTTCAGTAAAGATACTGGCCTGGAACAGGAGTAACAAGGCCAATCTCTTGTTTCAGAACCCACCTGACAGGCTATGTTACTTTTTATCTCACCCCCACTCCTAAACTTATTTAAACCATAATGTTATGATTGCTTCTAGTTTCAGAGAACAAGGGACAGAATAGCCAAAGGACCATATTTCTTTGGCCACACAGCTACTTTAAAGGGAAATTAACTAGTTTAGACAAAAATAAGAAAATTTTAACTCTGAAACTGATAAAGCTTCTGACATCACAGCTTCTCAAATATTCCATGGCTCTGGTCTGGGACGGAGTCCCATTTCAGTTAACATCTTACTTTTCAGCCACAGAATCTTAAACAGCAGCACCTGAGTATGACTAAAGCAGTACTTCTTTTTTAAACAGGAGAATGCATCAAAATCATAAATAATGCATTTTAAAAAGAGAGAGCTCAAAGACCTAAATGTAGAAGATAAAACTATAAAACTCTTAGAAGAAAAGATAAGAGAAAAGCTTCATGACATTAGGTTTGGCCATCTCTTGAATATGACACTGAAGGCACAGATACAACAAAAGGAAAACAGACAAATTGAACTTCATTCAAAATTTTAAAAATTCTGTGCATCAAAGGATACTGTGAAAAAAAAAAGTATACTGTGAACAGAGTAAAAGGATAACACACAATGGGAAAAAATCTTTGCAAATCCCATATCTGAAAAAGATTAATATCCAGAATATATAGATAACTCCTAAAACTCAGTAATCAAAAAACCCAAACAACCTGATTAAAAAAAAAAAAAAAAAAAAAAAGAACTTTAATGGACATTTCTCCAAAGAAGGTAATATACTATATGTAAACTAAGTTGAATGTAAATTAAAAAAGAAGATATTCAAAAGGCTAATAAAAGATGCTCAAAATCACTAATCATTAGGGAAATACAAATCCATTCACAATGATATAACACTACACACCCCTTAGGATGTGAAAATAACAAAAGGCGAGGAGGTGGAGAAATTGGAACCCCTGTGCACTGCTTGTGGGAAAGTAAAGTGGTTCAGTGCTTTGGAAAATAGTATGGAGGCTCCTCAAAAAACCAGAAATAGAATTACTATATGATTTAGCAATTCCGCTTCTTGGTATATGGCCCCCAAAATTTGAACAGTGACATGAATAGATATTTGTATGTCCATATTCAAGGCAACATTATTCACAACAACCAAAAGGTGGAAGCAACCCAAGTGTCCCATCAATAGATGAATGGATAAACAAAATGGTGTATATACTTACAATGGAATTATCCAACCTTAAAAAATTCTAATGTATGATGTGGATGAACCTTGAGGACATCAGACTAAATGAAATAAGTCAGTCACAAAAGGATAAATAATGTCTGATTTCACTCATATGAGATACTCAGCATAGTCTACTTTATAAATACAGAAAAGAGAATAGCGGTTTCCTAGAGTTGGTGGGCGGGAAGAATGGGAAATTAGTGGTTAATGGGTATGAATTTCAGTTTTGCAAAGTGAAAAACGTTTTGAAGATGAGTGACGGTGATGGTTGCACACCAATGTAAATGAATTAAATTCTAGTGAACTACACACTTAAAATGATTAAAATAGTAATTTTTATGCTTTATATATTTTACAATTAAAATAAATAAATTCAAAGAACAGAACATGAGGCCACACCAAACTTACTGATTCAGAATTTCTTGATGTACGTGTGTGTGGCCTGAGTAAGTTTTTATAAAAGGGATTAGATTTATAACTCTAACATTTCTAAAGCAATACCATCTTCTCTATAGACCTTAGAAACCAATGATCCATTTGCTGGGAAAAAGGCCTTTCCCCCCACATTTAGGTTAAATAAATTTTTTTAACATATAGCTTTATTGAGGTAAAACTGAAACAGAATAAACTATAATTATCAAAACTGTACAACTTGATAAACTTTGACCTATGTAAACATTTGTGCAATTACCACAATCAGGATAATGAACATCTACCACCACCAGAAGTCTCACTGCCCTTTTATAATCCTTCAGTCCTCATCCTCCCATCTCCAAGCAACCACTGACTTTCTGTTACTCTATAGATTAGTTTACATTATAGTTCATATAAATTGAATAATACAAGTATATATTGCTTGGTTTCTTTCATGTAGCGTAATTACCTTGAGATTCATCTATGTTGCTGTGTGTTTCAATGATTCATTCCTTTATATTGTGGGTTAGTATTCCATTGCACGGATATACCACAACTTGTTTATCTATCTTTTGATGGATGCTTGGGTTATTTCTAGTTTTTGGCTATGAGCATTCATGTACAAATGCTTAGATGGACATGTATTTCTTTTCCTCATGGATAAATACTTAAGAGTGGGATAGCTGAATCACATGACAGATATATGCTTAACTTTTTAAGAAGCTGCCAAACTGTTTCCAAAGGGATTGCACTATTTTACATTCCCATCAGCAGTATATGAGAAAGCTACAGTTCCTCCACACACTTGCCAACCTTTGATATGGCCAACTTTTTAGACATCTTAACAGCTGGAGAAGGTTTTTACTGTGGTTTAAGTTTTTATTTCCTTTATTGACCAATGATGTATCTTTTCATGTATTTGCCACATCTTTCGGTGAAGCATATGTTCAAATCTTTTACTCATTAAAAAAATTGCTTTGCTTTATTTTCTTATTGCTGAGTTTTGAGAATTTGTTCTATATTCTGGATTCTAGTCCTTTACCAGATACATGCTTGGCAAATATATTTTCCCCAATATTTTTTTAATTGTATTACAGTGTCTTTTGAAGTTTAAAATTTTGATGAAATCCAATTTATCAATTTTTCATTTATAGATTATGCTATTGTTATATTTAATTTCTGCCCAAAGGCCATGATGTTCCTCTAATGTTTTCTTCTAAAATTTATAGATTATGCTATTGTTGTATTTTATTTCTGCCCAATCAAAGGTCATGATGTTTCTCTAATGTTTTCTTCTAAAAGTTTTATATAGTTTTAGATTTTCCATTGAAGTCTATGATCCATTTTAAGTTTTATATATAATGCAATATGGAGATCCCAGTTCGTTTTTTTTTTAACATATGGATATCCAGTTTCTCCACACATTAACTGTGTACCTCTGTCAATAATCAGTTGGCCATGTATGTGGGTTTACATTTGGATTTTTGTTTCATTGATATATTTGTTTAAATCTTCACATCAATATCACTGTTTTGCCTACTACAGCTGAATAGCTAATGAAATCAGGTAGCGGTAGCCTTCAATTTTGTTCTTTTTTGTAATCATTTTACCTTTTCTAGGTCCTTTGCATTTCCATACAAATTTTATACTCTGTGTCAATTTCTACTAAAAACAAACAAACAAAAAAAACTGCTGGGTATTTACCCCAAAGATATAAATGTAGTAATCCAAAGGGGCACCTGCAACCCAATGTTTATAGCGGCAATGTACACAATAGCCAAACTATGGAAAGAACCCAGATGTCCATCAACAGATGAATGGATAAAGAAGATGTGATGTATATACATACAACTGAATATTATGCAGCCATCAAAAAATGAAACCTTGCCATTTGCAATGACATGGATGGAACAGAGGGTATTATGCTAAGCAAAATAAATCAATCAGAGAAAGACAATTATCATGTGATCTCACTGATATGTGGAATTTGAGAAACAAGGCAGAGGATCATAGGGGAAAAGAGAAAAAGATGAAATAAGACAAAACCAGAGAGGAAGACAAAGCATAAGAGACTCTTAATCTCAGGAAATGAACTGAGGGTTGCTGGAGTGGAGGAGGGTGGAGGGGTGGGGTGGCTGGGTGATGGACACTGGGGAGGGTATGTGTTATAGTGACTGCTGTGTGTTGTGTAAGAGTGATGAACCACAGACCTGTACCCCTGAAACAAGTAATACATTATATGTTAATAATAATAAAAAAAGACAGAAAGAAAAAAAAAACCTGCTGGGATTTTGATTGTACTGGATGATATCTTGTCTTGTTCCCGATTTTAGGAAAGAAGCATCCAGTCTTTCATCATTGTCAGCTGTAGATATTTTTTTGACATGGAGGAAGTTTCCTTCTATTTCTACTTTGCTGAGATTTATTTGCATGTATTTATATGATATTGTTTTTCTTAGTCTGTTGATATGGTGAATTACATTAATTGATTTTCAAAGGTTAAAATAGTTCTGTATCCCTGAGATAAACCCATGATGTATTAACTTTTTAATATATTACTAATTCAACTTACTATAATTTTGTTTAAAATTCTTTCATCTATGCATGAAAAATATTATTCTGAAATTCTTTGCTTGTCATGTTTCTGGTTATGGTGTCAGAGTAATGCTGGTCTTATAAAATGAGCTGAGAAGTATTTCCTCTCCTTCAATTTGATAGATTTTATATAAAATTGGCATTATTTCCTCCTTAAATTCACCACAGAAGCCATCTAGTCCTGGAGTTTTTCCTGAGGAGAGGTTTTTAACAATTTGTTACCTTTGTAGATACGGGGCTATTCATTTTATCTTTTTCTTCTTGGGTAAGCTTAGGTAATTCTATCTTGAAAGGAATTTATTTCATGAGACGTATCAAGTTTATTGGCATATAAAGTTATTATAATATTCCCTTATTATCCTTGAACATCTGTAGTGTCTACAAGGAAGTCACCATTCTTATCCCTGACAGTGGTGATTTGTATCTCTTCTTTTTCCTGATTAGTCTGGCTACAGGTTTATCAATTTTATTGATCCTCTCAAATAGCTAAGTTTTACTAATTTTTCCTATTGTCTTTATTTCCTATTTTGTTAATTTTACTCTAATCTTTATTATTTCCTTTCTTCTATTTACTCTGGGTTTAACTTGTTCTTTTACTAATTACTTATCACCTGAGGTCTTTGATTTGAGCCTTCTTTTAATATAGATGTTCAGCAACATAAATTTCCCTCCCAATACTGCTTTAGGGAAATCCATAAGTTCTGAAATGTGCTTCTATTCAGTTTGAAATACTTTTAAATTTCTCCTTTTATTTCTTCTTTGATCCTTTAGTTATTTAGAATTATGTTGTTTAGTTTCCAAATATTTGGGGATGATATCTAGAGATCTTTCTGTAATTAATTTTAAACTTAATTTCATTACGGTCAGAGAACTTATTTGTATGATTTCAGTTTTTTTTAGTTTATTGACTTGTTTTATAGCACTGAACATGGTCTACCTTGATAAATATTATGTGTGCACATGAGAAAAATGCTTATTTTGTTGTCATTCCATGGAGTATTCTAAAAATGTCAGTCTGGTCAAGGTGTTTAATAGTGTCGTTCAAGTCTACTATATTCTTGTTGCCTTTCTGCCTACTTATTGCATAACCTGTTGAAAGATGGGTATTGGAATCTCCAACTATAACTGTGTTTTCTCTTTCATCATAATTCTATCAATTGTTGCTTCATGTATTTCATTGTGACAAAATATATATACAATTTGTCATGTTAACCATTCTTAAGTGTATTAAATACATTCAGTGACATTAAATTTTATTTTTTATAAACATATATTTTTATCCCCAGGGGTACAGGTCTGTGAATCGCCAGGTTTACATACTTCACAGCACTCATCATAGCACATACCCTCCCCAATGTCCATAATCCCACCCGCCCCAACCCCCCTCCCCCATTCAGTGACATTAATACATTAAATACATTAAATACATTCACATTGACATTAAAGTGATATTAAATACATTCACATTGTTGTGCAACCATTACTATGATCATCTCCAAAAATTTTTCATCTTTCCAAACTGAAGTTCCATACCATTTAAACACTAACTCCCCATTCTCCCACCCCAAGCTCCTGAAAACCACCGTTCTGTTTTCAGTCTCTATTCTAGGTACCTCATCTAAGTAGAATCATACAATATTTGTTCTTTTGTGTCTGGTTTATTTCCCTTAGCATAATGCCTTCGAGGTTCATCCATGTTGTCTTCATGTATTTTAAAGTTCTGTTATTAGGTGCATAAACATTTACGATTCTTATGTCCTTTTGATTGAACCCTTTATTGTTTATCAGAAATTGTTTTCTCTACTTCTGGTAACAGTCTGCTAATAGTAGTCTGACATCTACTTTGATATTAAAATAGTCATTCCAGAATTCTTTTCACTTATGTTTGTACATTTTGTTCTACACTTTATATTTCTTCATATTTAAAGTGTGCTTCTTGTAGTCAACATATAATCAAGTCTTAACTTTTTTATTTAATCTGACAATCTCTGCTTTTTAATTGGGGATATTCAGACCACTTACATTTATTATAATTATTGATAATGGTCCATCAATGGTCATATTTGTTTTTCATTTTCCCCATCACTTTCCTTAGATTTCCTCTTTTCTGCCTTCTCTTTGATTAATCAATTATATTTTATTATTCAATTTCATCTCATTTATAGGTTCATTACCTGTACCTTTTTTGTTTTTTAATTATATTGGTAGCTTTAGGATTCATAGTACACATTTTTAACTTATCAATCTATTTTCAAGTAATATCATCTCACTTCATATATAGAAAAAAATGTTTCTATAGTATACATCTAATTTCTCTCCCTCTGGCTTTTATACTATTGTAGCTAAGTTATTATTGTAGCTATATATGTTACAAACACCATTAAACATTGCTATTATTTTTGTTTCCAACAACAACCAAACTAAAATCAACTATTTTTGAAAATGAAGTTTAACTGAGATACAGCCACACATATTTGTTTACATATTCTCTAACTCTTTAAGCTACAACTACAGAGATGAGTGATTGCAATAAAGGTTATAACATCTACAAAACTGGAAATATTTACTCTCTATATGCATTACAGAACACTTGATGATATTTTGGTTTAAAGAATCAGTTATATTTTATAAAGATTCAAATGATGAGGAAAAAGCCATATATTTACCCATGTTGTTACCATATCTAGTGTTCTTAATTTGGGACATCCTGTGGCATCATTTTCCTAGTATCATTTTTGAGAAAAATCTTAAATCCTTTAATAGTTAAAGGATATAATATTTCTGGTAGTTTGAATATGCTGGTGACAGAGTAGTTCATCATTTGTTGTCCAAAAAAGTTATTTTGTCTTTGTTGTAAAATAATTTTTCAAGGTAAAGCACTCTGCATTGATAGATTTTTTTCCTTTCAAAATTTTAAAGATGTCTTCATACCTGCACTGTTCCTCCTGAGAAATTTATCATTTCTATCTCTGTCTTTACATAAAGTTTTTGTTTTTCTATTTTTAATATTTTTACTTTATTACTAATTTGAGGACTCTGATTATCATATGCCTTGGCACAGGGTTTTTTTCCATGTGCCTATGCCTTCATTGGACTTGGGGGTAAATTTATAGTTTGGAAAGTTTTGGGGCATTATTTTTTTTCCCCATCTTCTTCAGAAACTCCAATTATTCATTTATTTGGCCACTTGAAGTCTCATAGATCACAAATGTTCTTTTCAATTAAAAATTTTTTTTCTCTTTGTGTCTCATTTTATATCATATTACTATTATACCTTTGTATTAATATTTTATTCATCAATATCTAATCTGCTACTAATGATCTAGTGCATTTTTCATATCAAACACTGAAATTTTTATCTCTGGAAGTTTGATTTGGGTATTTTTGATTTGGGTATTTGATTTGATTTGATATTTTGATTTGGGTATTTTTAATATCTTCCACATCCCTACTTAAAACTTGAATATATAAACAATGTTCTTCTCTGTAATTCTAACATTTGTGTAGTATCTTCCTCATCATGGATCATGTCTTCCTGCCTCTATATATGCCTGTTAGTCTTTAATTAGCTGCAAGACACAGAAACTTTTACCTTGCTGAGTCTTTTTCTGGGATGTGGTTAAATTACATAATTTTTAAAAATCTTTTTGGCTCTTACTTTTATGATTTGTTTAAGCAGAATGCATCAGTCCACACTATTGACTTTCTACTACTAAGGCAAGACCTTCCTAAGTACTCTTCTGATGCCCTGTGAATTAAGTTTTTCCAGACTATGTGATGGGAGCATATGCTATTCTTGGACCTGTGTTGAACACCAGGCATTGTTCCCTCTTATCTTTGAAGATGACTGTTCCCTTGGTCTTAGATAGTTTTATACACATGTGCTAATCAGACTCCTGAAATATATTCAAGGGGAATATTCTGCAGATATCTGGGGTGCTCTTTGTAGATCTTTTCACTCTGTACTCTGTCCTATGAAATCTAGCTCCCTTGTTCTCAGATTCTGAGTTCTATATCCTCAGCACGGGGATCCCAAAGGCCTCCTCCCCTTCCCTCCTTCTTGTGCTGTGACCTAGAAACTCTCTCAGGGCAACAAGTGAGGGCCATCATAAGGAACACTTTGTTCCCTCTCAAGAACTACTAACCTTCTTTGTTTGATGTCCATGGTCTTAAAAGTTGTTGTTTCATGTATTTTATCTCTTTTGTTTCCCAGTTGTTTCAGGCAGAAAGTAAATCCAGCCCCTTTTACTCCATCTTCCCTCTCAGGAATTACTAACTTTCATCGTCTGATTTCCATGGTCTTAAAAACCATTGTTTCATGTATTTTATCTTTTTTTCCCCCAGTTGTTTCAGGCAGGAAGTAAAATTCAGTGTCTGTTACTCCATCTTGGCTAGAAGTAGAAGTCAGAACTTTTTTCTAGTCTATCTCTATGTGGTAGCCACAGATGGCCTGACTTAAAAGGGCAGGCTTGTCATCTTTTTCTTCACAGGCTTACATTAGTTTGTGGGTTTTAAATTCAGATTAGCAGGAGGGAAACATAGAAGGCCTTATTCAGGCCTCTTCAATTGGACCTTGTTGTTCAATTCTGCTCTGTGTTCCAGTGCTTATCTATCAGACACATGTTCAGCTATATATAAGGGTTTTTTCTGGGTTTTGGGGGGTTGTTTGTTTGCATAAAGCTCTCTAGTTTTGGGAGCTCTGCAAGAATGAAACAGTGATTTATAGGACTACCTAACATTACTCTCAAACTCTAACATTAGTCACCCAGAACCTTCAGATTTTGGAGACAGAGTCAGAAAGTGTATATGTGGGGAGGTGGGGCCAGGGAGGAGGCAGAAGAGAGAACCCAGAGACAAACAGTAGAAGTACAAGAAAATGGATGTGAAAAGTACCAAATGGCACTTTTATGAGTGGTTAGTTCAAATGAGGGCAGTAAGAATTCTGAATGGCTAAAATGTATAAACTCCCAACTTTACCCATAAAATTATTGAGGTGTGGAAGTGTGGAAAAAGCATCAAGAGAAAGTGGAGATAACTGGAAGAAATACAGGTTATTAAAATTAATGACAGGGTTGTGAGTTACGCTAAAAGCAGAAAGGAAAATGATTTTCAAAGACATTTAGGAGCATAAGATAAAAAACTCAGAAGAGAGGAGTGCCTGAGTGGTACAGTCAGTTATGCATACGACTCTTGATTTTGGCTCAGGTCATGATCTCAGGGTTGAGAGATCAAGCCCACGTAGGGCTCTGCACTCAGCAAGGAATCTGCTTCTCTCCCTCCCCCTCTGCCCACACCCCAATACTCTGCATGTACTCTATTAAACAGGTGAATAAATCCTAAAAAAAAAAAAAAAAAGAACTCAGAAGGGAGAAGCAAATAATACCTGATCTGTAGTACTGCGATCATAGAAAGTAAAAGATATGGACATTTCTATTGGGAGAAAGGTGTTAGCAGTATTACAGTGATAAAATCATAAGAGGCAAATAGTCAAATGTTTTATAATATTAGCTACTGGGATTTCACTAATGGTTTCATTAATAGCAGATGTCAATTCCCACATATACATTTCATGTGTTTGGGTATACACATTAACAATGAATATTTACTGATTGGAAGCTATATATACTTTTTATGGAAGTTTTAAAACAGTCAATAGTTTTACATACTATTGGAAAAAAGCAATGACCATGTCTTGCTGATACACTGTAGGAAATAACCAATTTGAAGCATTCTCCTTCCCTACTGACTATACTATGGCCCATAAAATTATAAAAGATTCCAAATCTCTTAACTCTATGGTAAAGCCACTGTATTACTTTATATCAACAGAAACACACAAACACATGAATATTGTGCACTGGAAAAATATAACACTGATATCATGGCACAGAAGCCTACATACCGGATGTCTTCTGAGATAGTCATCCACTTTTTGCTTCAGTTCAACTCTGCGTACATCAGTGAGATCTTGAAGTCCTTGCCAGGGAGCAAACAGCTTCTTTTTCTTACGACACTTCTCTAGGAATTTAAGAGTCTGGGGCAAAAAGAAGTTTTGTGATTTTTCATTCCTGGCTAACAGAACTATTTTCTTCTACGACATATGGTAGCAACAACATTATAACAGTTGTTAACTCTGAGTGTGCACAGGGAGAAGGACGGGACTGTGACAGGAGTGAAGGAGAAGGAGGACAATGACTTTTTAATGATATTCTTTTGTAGTGTTTTAATATTTTACAAGGATATATTCATGTATTGTTTGTATGGAAAGCAAAAAAGAGGAAAAAAAGAGGAAATGAGTTCTTCTCTCAATTCTAGTTCCTTATAAACTGTATGATTTGGGGCATAGTATAGTAAGCAATAAAGAGAAAAAAACTGGAAATAAGTTCTTGTCTCAATATTTGTCTCTTATAAACTGTGTATGATTTTGGGTGAGTCACTTGATCTCCACAGGATGGATTCCTATGTCTAGAGAAAACACAGACCGCAATTCTACTTAGATTAGAAAAATGTGAGGATCCAAGGGACAGTATGTAAGAAAAAGCTTAGTAAATGAGAAGATATTATAAAATTGAAAAGTATGGGCAATTGATGAATGTAGTTTCTGATAGTTCTTCCTCATGTCTTTCAGAAAGAACTCCTAATAAAAGAAGTCTTGAAACAGGCAAGATTTGGAGAAAATTTGAAATTATTCTGCCAATTGTTTTTCACTCTTTTCCCTTCCTTATAATTTTTATTTTCATCAAAGTCATATTTCACATCACTTTAAGGAAGAGGTTGGAAAATTATGGTCCACAACCAAATTCAACCTGCTGCCTATTTTTATATGGCTTGAGTGTTAAGAATGATTTTTTACTTTTATATGGTTAAAAAGTTCAAAAAGGAAATGAATATACTGTGACATGTGAAAATTATATGAAATTCAAAATTCAGTGTCTACAAATAACATATTATTAACATTTCATACTTGTGTATTGCCTAGTTTCCTTTGTGCGACAACCATAGAGCTGAAGAGTTTCAATAGACTACATGGCTCACAAAGTGTAAAATATTTTACTATATAGCACTTTCCAGAAAAAAATTCATTGATGTAATTCTACTGTTTAAAGTGTCAGTTTTTTGGGGCCCCTGGGTGGCTCAGTCGGTTGAGCGGCTGCCTTCAACTCGGGTCATGATTTCAGAGTCCTGGGATCGAGTCCCACATCGGGCTCCCTGTTCAGCGGGAAGCCTGCTTCTCCCTCTCCCACTCCCCCTGCTTGTGTTCCCTCTCTCAGTGTCTCTCTCTCTCTGTGTCAAATAAATATGTAAAATCTTAAAAAAAATTTAAAATAAAATAAAGTGTCAGTTTTTTAAGTATTACCAAAAAACCCCAGAGTTCTCTGCCCCCTCCCTCAAAGACAACAACTTTAACTCTTTCAGGTTTTTCTTTTGATGTTTCTGTCCATCTACTTTTCTGTCATTTTTCAGGTATATGTATTATCTATTGACTTTCTTGTATGAAGAAAGTTATACAAGACTCTCTTTCACTGCATGCCCTCCCACATACTTTCTGTATCCCCAAACATCCAATATTATTACAAATTTAGTTAAATCAATGTTCAGTGTTTACATAATTATGACTACATACAGGCCATTCAATTTTGAACCATATAGCATATGATTTACATTTCCTTTCTTGCACATTTTTTATTTTCTCTAAGACTGTTGTTTTCCTGTGCTTACTTTTCTATGCACTTATCACTGATTATGTATCTAAACTGTCCTAATGCTTAATACATTAAAATATATCAGGCATTCTATCAAATTTATTTTCTTAAACATACATCTTCTGGAGCATTCTGGCCTGCTCAAATCTGGACTGACTCTTTTTTTTTTTTTAAAGATTTTTATTTTTTTAATTTTTTTTATTTATTTGACAGACAGTGATTACAAGTAGGCAGAGAGGCAGACAGATAGAGAGGTGGAAGCAGGCTCCCTGCTGAGCAGAGAGCCCGATGTGGGGCCCGATCTCAGGACACTGGGATCATGACCTGCACCGAAGGCAGAGACTTTAACCCACTGAGCCACTCAGGCACCCCTGGACTGACTCTTCTTTATGCCTGATGCATAAGTATCATCCTGAGATCCCTATTCACCAACATTTAGGTGACCACTTTTCATCTTTCCTTTGCATTTTCTTATATTCCACATTGTCCTTTTTTCTTGGGTTACTTTTTCTTTTTAAAGACTTTGTGACGCATGAAAATGTCTTTAGTCTACCCTTACCTTAAACCAATAGTGTGGTTGCATATAGAATTCTAGTTGGAAATCATTTTCCCTCAAATACGTAACAGCCTTACCCCAATACATTTTAGCTTCCAATATTGCTATTGAGAAGTATATGTGTCACCAGTGTATTTCATAGTAATGTAAAATAAATGTGGGTGTGTTTCTATCCTTACATTAATCATTTAGCCAGTCCTTTTAACCTAAAACTCAGAGCATTCAGTTCTGGGAAATCTTGAATTAATTGATTTCCTCTCAGGGTTTTTTCTGTTCCTTGTCTCAAATGTTTGAATGTTTGACCTCCTGGACTGGTTATCTTTTCTTTTTGCCCTGCTCTCTGGATTTCCCAAACTTTTCCCCCCTAGTTCTTTTATTACGTCTTTCATTCTTTTCTTCTGCCAATGTTTATTCTATTTGTTCCCTTTTATATAGCATCTTGGTTTTGTTTCATGCATTATCCTCTCTTAGTTCTGAGGAAATAATAGATTTTGTAAAAAGTTTTCTCACCCCTGCAGTGTTTCTATTTCCACCAAGTAGTTTTATTCTGTTTCTTCTGGGCTCAGCTTTTCTCAGATATCCAATGATACTTTGAGCTAATATTTAAAAGTAAGCTCTAAGGTATTTAGAAATTCTGGGCAGGTGGGTAAGGTTTTTTCTACAATACTTCAATATAGAACTATTGAACTGAATTGTTTCTTTGAAGTACCCCATTGTGAGTGTACTTGTAACATTCTTCTCAGATTTCTCAAAGAAAATACTCTCAACCTCCTGTTTGCAGGAGATAAGCCTAGCTGACAGCACACTGGGACCTATGGGGCCAGGGGTGTGCAATAACAGGGCTGGAGGTCTTCTCACTAAGTTTATAAAATTTCCCTAATACCCCTATTTTAGTATGTTACTAGAGCCTTCAACTATGCTTGCATCTTCCTGGTGAGAGACCCTCTCCTTTCCTCGCATTCTTCCCTTTACTTGATTCTTCTTCCTTGCTTCTCTTTCTCTCTCTCCTCTACCTCCTGTTTTTAGCACCACCTTTGGCTTATCACGCTATGCTGGGAACTTCAGAATTAAGGTACCAGAACAGAGGAATCTTTGTCGCTGTATCAAAGAAGCCCACCTGGGCCTTTCAGAAGTCTCTAAAATTATATTCCTCTCCCCGTTTTTTATTTTCTTAACTGTTAATGGTTTGTTTTACTAAGTGTTTTTGTGGTCTATGATGGATATGTATAATAATGTGATAATACTTTTCTGCTATAATCAAGTAGCAAGAATTGCCATCATTCTGGCCCTAGAGACCAGACACCAGCAACAATCACCTTCCCTCTGACCTTAAGAGATGAGAAAGTAAGAGAAGAAAATCCTAAAGCGTTAAAAGGGAAAATGCAGCCAATTCTTCAAATCTAATTTCAACACTATGCCACTACAGAGAACTCCAAATTGTCTATGCTAAGGATGTATAATTTGAAATTAGCAAGTTTACACAGGGTTTTTTTTTTTTTTCAATTTCTAGCTACATGAGAATAAAATGCCTCGGCTTTTGCACAAAATAAGGGAGGGAGAAAGGTAAACAACAGTTTTTGTCTTTGTTCCAGTTCCAGTTTCCTGCCAAAAATACTAAAAACCAGTTCCTTCTAAGGGACAAGTTCAATAAAATGATATTCCTACTACTTTCAGTGAAACTAATGAATTATTCCTTTTTCTTTCTCACCAAGATCAACTGCAGTGCAAAAAAGAAATATAATGGAAGTCACATGTGTAATTTTAAATTTCCTAGTAGCCATATAAAAAAGGCAAAACCAGGTGAAATTAATATTTTGCATATATACTGGGTTAGGTAAATATATTAAAACTCAATATATATAAATACATGTAAATTATTCAACATGTAGTCAATGTAAAAATTAATAATAAAGTATTCCATACTCCCATATTAAGTCTTCAAAATGTGGTGGGCATTTCACACTTACAGCACATTTCAATTTTGACTAGCTACATGTCAAGTACTCAAGTAGTCACATACAGTTAGTGGGTACTGTATTGGACACAGTCTATATGCAGGTCTGTATTGGACACAGTCTATATGCAGGTCTATAGTATGTCTTAGAAAAGGATGCTTCAAATGTAGGAAAATGTGTCATTTACTGACCACTGATTGCCTTATTCCAATTTTTTCTACTATTTTCATTTTTCTTCCCTCTCTATACTTCATTAATTTTTCTTTCTCTTTTCCCTCTTTGAAAGGAATCTTCTTCTTACCTTTCTACTTTTGGCTAGCTTTGCTTTGACTTCACCATTATTTTTATTTATTTTATTTTTTTTTAAAGATTTTATTTATTTATTTGACAGACAGAGATCACAAGTAGGCAGAGAGGCAGGCAGAGAGAGAGAGGAAGGGAAACAGTCTCCCTGCTGAGCAGAGAACCTGATGCGGGGCTCGATCCCAGGACCCCGAGACCATGACCTGAGCCGAAGGCAGAGGCTTAACCCACTGAGCCACCCAGGCGCCCCGACTTCACCATTATTTTTAGCAGTGAGTTGCAAAGACTAAAAACATGACCTTGACCCATCCCTTTTTGTACTTAAAATGGTGACCCATTTTCCTTTTGGGTAGGAGAGAGATGAGACAGATGTGACTAATCTTTTTCCTCTTATGCCAAAGAAAAGTGTGAAAGCCAAAATAACTTTGCCTTCATGGCCTTAAGATATCCTCCTACAATGACCTCTGTGCTTGTTTAAGGAATGGTGGACAAACTGGGGTAACTCACTTGAGAGTAGAGGACCCTTTCATAAAATTTTGAGCTTATCTAAATTGGCAAGGTAGTAATTCCAATTTAAGAAATGTAGCCATGAACTCTGAATAACAACCTGAGGGTTTTGAAGGGGCGGGGGGTGGGAGGTTGGGGGAACAAGGTGGTGGGTATTAGGGAGGGCACGGATTGCATGGAGCACTAGGTGTGGTGCAAAAACAATGAATACTGTTAGGCTGAAAAGAAATAAAAAAAATTTAAAAAAGAAAAAGAAAAAAAAACAACATAGCCATGAGGTAAAGGTATTAGAAAGGACCCAAGGGTTCCTCTAAAAGAAGTATGTCCAACATTGGTATCCATGGGGTAATCCTTAGATGGCCCTGTTTAGCTGAGGGTAAAATGCAGGTATAGGTGTGGCTTGATGATGGTACAGGACTGTTTGTTGCACATATAGACTGACATCACCAGAAAAAACATGAGGAAGAAGGATGGAGCAGACAAATCTCTTCCTATTTCTGTAGTACTTACTTTATCCTATATTTTGAATGGCTTTTAATAATCTTTGTAAAATGTTAATCACAGAATTAACAAAGAGACTATTCAAAATCTATCACTGTGAAAAACTGAAATTAATCCAAAGTTCAACAATAAAGGACTTAAAATGCTATAGGACCTGAAATCCCAATATGAAAGTTAACAGGTATAAGTGAATAATAGATGGTCATTAAATGAAATAAGTAGCCTTGTGTGCTAAGCTTTTACAAGGCAATAAATATTACTAAATCCCAGAAAAATTATTAGGAACACCACTCTATAATTCAAGAATTATAGTGATCCAGGTACGGGCTTTGCAATTTACAAGTACTTTCTCATAAATTGGGTCATGACATTTACATAACAACTGAGTAAAAAGGTAGGGTAAACATCCAATCATACAACAAGCACACGCTGAGAGCTGACAACAATAGGTAAGACTAGTTCCTTATCCCTAAGGCAGTCACAGCCCAAGAAAGAAAGAAAAAAAAATTAACAAATAACTCTGCACTATGATAAATGATGTACAGGACTGAGTATCTAAATCAGTTAGTCCGGTGGTAAGGAGGTTCTTATTTTATAGAGAAAGAAACTAAGACTCAGAAAACCTAAGTGACTAGACCACAACTTTACAGCAGGTATATACAAGGTCAGGTTTGAATCCATGTTTTTGCCTTCTAATCCAGTAATCTTTTTACTACATTAGACTCACTGCTCTCTGAAGTATGACAGCTGCTTTATACTCCGTGAGAGATGGCCTCTGTTGGCGAAAATTTTTCCTTTCCCTGTACCCTCTCCAGTGTTTCTGGATAATCAATGCTGATTTCTCTTCTATTTCCCGATTATATTTTTCCACCTGACCTAAAGAGATGACAGACACTATTACAACATACTCAACTGCTATGCTTTTTCAAGTTCTGGAATCAGGATAATGATAATAACAATAATCTTTCGGTCTTTTTGTTTCTTTAAATACTGTTCATTAATTTCCCCAAGTTTATTATTTTACAATGGTTCTAAAATAGCAGAAACAAAAAACTCCAAAAGCTTTCCCAGATTATGCACGTTCTTTGGAGAAAAGATTCATATAATTTTTGTGGCAAAGGAATGAGAAAGGGTTAAAAATCCAATAGCAAGAATATTCAGAAAAAAGAATCACAAGCACATGGTTAGGAATTCAATCCATACCACCAGAGGAAAAGACAAGATGCATGTATGTTAACTACTGTGTACTTCCAAATTTCTCTTATGTCTACAGATGACTACAGGTGACTTTCTTTTTACTTTCTGGGAGGTACTGAATGTGAGAGAGAAAATTCTGGAATGTCTCACAGATGGGAAACTGAGTATATTGCTGGTGCTACTACCTGAGATGGGGAATTCAGGGAGAGGAAATGGGGGGTGGGTGGGTAATGACTAGTTTGGGGGATGCCTGTGGATATCTAAGTAAATCTACCCAATAGGGAGCTGGCTACAGAGCTGTGCTTTCCAACATAGTAGACACTAACTACAAATGGCTACTTTAATTTAAATAAAGTAAAATTAAAAACTCATGTGCTTGTGTGCACTAGCCACATTACAAGTACTCAATGGTCATGTCTAGCCAGTAGGAACCATATTTGACAGTGCAGATAAAGAACATTTCATTTTGTAAAAAGTGCTGGTTTAGGGGTGCCAGGTGGTTCAGTTGGTTAAGTGTCTGCCTTTGGCTGAGGTCATGATCCCAGGGTCTTGGGAAGCTCCATATTGGGCTCCCTGCTCACCAGGCAGTCTGCTTCTCCCTCTTCCTCTGTCCCTCCCTTCTACTAGTATGCTAATGTGTACTTTCTCTCTCTCAAATAAATAAATAAAATCTTAAAAGAAAAAAAGGAAGTGCTGGTTTAGAGCCTGGGAAGGTGAAGATGCAAACAAGATTTGAGTGTGTTAAGCACTCAGCTGGTAGGTGAAGCTATAGTTATGGATAGGATACTGGAGGAAGAGTAACATGAGAGAGGTCAAGATGGAACCCTGGGAAACATCTATATTTAAGGGAAAAAATGAGAAATAAGAGGTTAGGTAAGAACACTGAGGATGGGTGATAGGAGGGGAAGAGGAAGAACAAAAAAAAAAATCTTCAAACCATTCAGATTCCTAGACTATAATATTAATTTCAGCTTAGTGTATCAAAAGTGGCAAGATGTCACAAGGTTTATACTGGGGTATCAGTACAGATCTGATTCCAGAATGTAGCAATATTCTAACTCCTTCAGATCACAGGGATTCTTTATGTTTCTGAAAGCATATATTTCTATGTTTCACTAATTTATCTGAAAGATTAGAAAACTAGTGGAAAGACTGCTCATCATCAACTAATAGGCCTTAATAAAAAAAAACAGTAACTTTTTTTTTGACTCGAGATTTAATAACATTTACCTGAGAAGGGAGAAACAGGGAAAAGGTCCAAATTAAAAGAAAAAAATCATCAGGTAGTGGGAAATCTGGTTCATTAAAATACTTTAAGCATTTTTACACTTCTAAAATTGACATTGCCACTCACCTGGATGAACTATTTCAAGCATACGCAGCCGTAATTCTCGGGACAATCTCATGGCTCTTTGTCTTTGAAGCTGCAACTGTAATCTGCGGTGTTCTTCTTCTTTCTGCTTATTTATCTTTAGTAACATCTTGGTTCGTTTAGATCTGTGATAGAAACATTAAGTACCTCATATACAATTTTTTCATAAATGATATACCCACTCAAGAAGTATATGAAAAGATGTTTAACCTCACTAGTAATTATATACATGTGGACTTGTTACAACGGTAACAAGCTGAAAACAAACTGTATGCCCCACAATAGGGAAATGGATAAATAAATTATTGATTCATTCACTGGACAGGATTCTATGAACCATAAAAAATAAAAATTTCAAAAAATATTTAGCAAACTGGGAAAATACCCAAATCTAATGTCAAGTGACAATAAAATCAGGATATAGAAGACATCCAAAGTGTGTTAAAATACGTATCATGTACATAAAAAAATGGTCAAAAGTAATAAAATTTCAACAGTGATTTTCGTTGCATAGAATGATTATGATTTCTTTCTTCTTCATGTCTACCTATTTCTCAGTTATGGACTAATAACTATTAATTATTTCATAATTAGAACTAATTATGAAAATTTTCATGTGGCTACAAAAAATTATTTAACTGGCATTTGTATATTACCTACTCTTATTCAACAAAAATTTCTCCTTAGCCATTTCTACCTACTTCCTATATTACTATGTAAGGAGATCACAAGTATTAGTCTATAGTGAATATACTCAAAATGCTTTCAGATACCCACAGAAAAAGAAACCAAAAAGTAAGAAGAAAAGAGAGGAATACATTATTTATTTTAGTTCTATAGACTTAATTTGCTTGTGTCTCACTCAAGAGCATTTGCTCTCAGATTCTTTTTCCCGGAATTAAACTGCCAACAAATGAGGAACTTGGCCATATCTTTGCAGATAGATAGACTTCAAAATGGTACAGTTATAGAAAATATCTTTCTTACCCCATTACAGAAAGGTAGAGAAGACCTCAAAGTGTATGTGTTCCAAAAGGAGAAGAGGTTCTAGAGAGGATATAGGGCTAGCCATATAGTTTCTAAGTTTCTCTTCCTCTTCCAAAGAGTTGGAAATGAAGTAAGGGGCCTTTGTATTCTCAAAGAAGGCTGATGGAAACCTGCCTCTCCTATAGAACTTTCCCTGCAAAATTCTGGGTTGTATAGAGCACAAAGGTTAGGATGTTTTAACCTTTACCTACCTACAGAGGGTAAAACAGAACAGTTGTCCTAAAACAAAATCTCCTTTTAAATTACCTAATCGGTTATAGATTATAATGTCTAATATTGCATTATCATTATTTTAAATTTACAATTAATAAAAGAAACATAGTAATCATTGAAAGTGTATTGCTAAGACACAATCTGTCAGAAAACTGGGTCTGGGAAAATGCAGGCTATAAAATATGGCAAAAATTAAAGGACTATGGAGCATGCAGGCAGAAGTAAAATGCAAACAAATATAGTAGAATAGTGAGATTCAGAGATTGAAATGACTATAAATTATAAATGTGTGTGTTTCTGGAGTCACATGCTTTAATTTCATGTTTGAAAACATTTATTAGGAATTAATGTGATTTTGAATTAGAATGTTTCCCCCCCATTTAGGAATATTTTAGTTACTAGTAGTTAGGTACTCTGTAGTTCTAGTTAAAGAGTTTCTTTAATCACTACAAAATTAAAAGAGCATTCATTTAATGGTCTCTTTCTAAGAAAGACTAGGCATTTGACCATCTAGTATCTGTGGGCATTTCAGAAAAGGAAATGAGTGATCAGATGAATCTTTACCATCAAAGAGGGAGTTGACCAAACTATCTACTACCAAGACATCAGAAAGTCTCTAGGAATTCCTTTGTTGGAGAATAGTAAGTATGAACTGGGGAAGTACCATAGGAATTGACTACCAAAAGAGTTGACGGGCTCTATTCATTAACTCAACGAACATTTATCTGAGTGACTGTTGCCTGCTTGGTACTGTGACTCAGGGAAACAGAGAAGAAACATAGTCTGCTCTTCAGAAGCTCAATTTCAAGCAGAAGCTGAAGTGTAACAGAATATGTCACTCTGACATAAAGATTATTTTGAGCTGGAGGCAAATGACTATCCAAATGTAGAAAGAGCCTTCCCAGAGCTGTACTTATTGGACAAGAGCAGAAATGTCTCAGAAATGAAGACTGCCATAAATCTCCCTTCTCAAGGCCATGAAGAAGATGGAAAGTTGGTGCGAAGATGGACCTAGACAAATAACTCACAAATCCCATTAGTTTCCCAAATATATTTATTTTCCATAATTCCTGACTTTGGAAGTCAAAAATCCTTTTCTTTTTATCTGTCACTTCTTTACATATTTATTATTCTTTGTTAAGATGCTATAAAAGCCCAAGTTCTATCTAGTCATCTGAGGTACTCATCATGTGAGGTTTCTTCTGCATCATGTGCACTGCACACATTAATAAACCATTTGTGTTTTGTTAATTGTTTTTCCCCCCTTTTTTGTCAGTCTAATTTCCAGGGAGTGAACCTAAAATATGGTAGAGGGAAAACTTTTTTTCTGTCCCTACAAAATGAAACAAGAACAATTAAGACATCAAAATATCAGCCCTATGATAAAGGGAGGTAGTTGTGAGGTTTCCCAAAGGTAATTGGTATAGCTGTTAGACCTTGGTTGGCACATATCAGAAAATAAAGTTTCTGACCATAAAAAAATGATTCAGTAAAAAAGAAACCCCCAAGTGGTGAGAAGATGGGCAAAATGGGTGAAAGGGAGTGGGAAGTACAGACTTCTAGTTATATCATAAGCAAGTAATGGGGATGAAAGGTATAGCACAGGGAATACAGTATTGTAATAGCATTACATAGCGACAGTACAGTAGCTATATTTGTGGTGAGCATAGCACAAGTATAAAATCATCGAATCATTATGCTGTATACCTGAAACTAATGTAACCATACTTTGGGTTTAAAAAAAAAGGCAGCTCAAAAGGCATCTTAAGCATCATAAAAAATAAAAAAAGAAACCCCCAAGAAAGTGCATTAGTAAAGATGTGACTACACAAGAGTGCCTCTTGCTGGAATTTAAAAAGCTCTGATGAACCTGGGCCCATAATTATGAGTGGTGGGTAGTTCCTACCCACACTGCCCCCCCCCCAAAAAAAAACATGGGGGGGAAAAATTACTCTGAGATAACGACCTGACCACAAAAAGACAGAAATAACCTTTGCAGAAAGCCAAGTTATAAAGGAAACAAGAAAAATTTGCATAAACTATTTCAACTAGAAAAGGTGGTGAAGCCTGAGCAAACTTGAAATTTAAAAAAATAATGAATTAATAAAGAGAACCCGAAGGTTAAATCTATACTTCAATCTGCCCTAAAACTTCAAACTCAAAATACTGGAAAAAACAAACTAATTATAATGTGATATTTAAATAATTTTGGCTTCACAGCTAAAATTTAATGGAAGGGGCACCTGGGTGGCTCAGTGGGTTAAAGCCTCTGCCTTCGGCTCAAGTCATGATTCCAGGGTCGTGGGATTGAGCCCTGCATTTGGGTCTCTGCTCAGCAGGGAGTCTGCTTCCCCCCTTTCTCTCTGCCTACTCGTGATCTCTGTCTGTCAAATAAATAAATAAAATCTTTAAAAAAATTAATGGAAAATAATTTTAATGGAAATATTTATAACTGGACTGGTTTTGTTACATAAAGTAATGGAATTTCTAAATAGTGGAACATTAATTAGACTCCATAGATATACTTCTAAGTGGACAAAAATCTATAATCCTGGGATACTTTTAAATACAGATTTTAATATTACAAGACAAAGCAGACTGGCAAATTTGACAACTATAGTGAGACTAAACATTAAATGTCTGAATCCATGGTACAGGGGTACCTTTAAATGTAAAGATGACAGATAGCTGAGAATCATAGCAAGTAGAATCCGTTAAGTAATAAACACTCTACCTTCACCACAGAAGGCAGGGCTATACAAAGAACATCTCAGATTTTTTAAAAGAATAATATACATTGTGACTCTCTAAGTATTCATCATTTCCCAAATTTATTTGACCGAAGAAATCCTTTTAAAAATGTTTTTAAATAAATACATTGTAGGATACACAGTGAACTTTGAGCAATGCTGTAATGGATTATAACTGCCTCTCACAATTTATTTAACACATCTATTTGTCTAACTAGATTTGTAAACCCTCAAAGGCAAAAAACTTCCATATGCATTTTCCCCACTGTCATCTTTTCTAAGTTCCAAGTAATATGCTAAAAAAAAACCAAAACCCTTTATAATATTTTAATCTTGGGAGGCACACAGACAATTATCCCCATTAAATAGATGGGAAATTTAAGGCAGAGAGAGGTTAGGCATCTTGTCCCCAGTCATTCAGCCCAAAGTTGCTGAGGGGGGATACAAAATTTAGTCTGTTTAACTCTCCCAATACCCAGCATTGCCTCTGGCATATATTAGGCAATTGAAATATATCTTAAAAACGCTTGTTTTAAAAAACAAAACAAAAAAAACAACAAAACTCATGCCCCATATTAATAATCTAACTTCTCTAAAGGAAACTTTCATCAATGACTTAAATCTAAATTTTAGTTTACTATATTAAAATATATATTTTTTAAAGCTTTTATTTATTTATTTGACAGAGATCACAAGTAGGCAGAGAGGCAGGCAGAGAGAAAGGAGGAAGCAGGCTCCCTGCTGAGCAGAGAGCCCGATGTGGGGTTTGATCCCAAGGACTTGGGGTTTGATCCCAAGGACTCTGGGATCGTGACCTGAGCCGAAGGCAGAGGCTTTAACCCACTGAGCCACCCAGGCGCCCCTTAAAATATTTTTATAACTGAAAAATGCAGCTGCAGTTATTACAGTTATTAAAAGACTAGTTTTAGTTCTCTTAAAAAACTGACTTCTGGAATATGTAAGTTTCACTTTAGTGAACGAAAATTTAGCTTTAAGTCTAAGCCTGCAAGAAAAAAATCACCTCTGAGATAGCTCTATTTCATCCTAAATGACGAGGAGCTAAGTCATTTATTTGTGTGCATGTGTGTGTATATGTGTATGTTTTATTCTTTTCATTGCTCTAAGAATCTGTATGGGTCAGTCATATAAAAAATTGGGCAATGTCTTTAGTATTTCATTTTTGGTCCACTTCAAATAAATAAATGACAAACTGTGTTCTATCTAAATGACCATATCTATCCATCCCATACTTATTGATAAAACTCACGTGAACATACTAAAATCTCTATGAATTCATAATGTTTTACCATAATTTACGAACAATTAAGGCAATTTTTTTATTTTAAGGGTTAAATAATTGACTATCACTGCCTCTCTCTGTAGGCTTGGCCCACAAAAAAACTTTTATCAAGTGAATAGGACTGTGTATTTATTCCATCAGATTTTTGTCTTACATATGTCCTTTGCTTTGAAAGTACATCTAGTTATTGGAGTACTGGTATTCAGAAATGTGTTTTCAGAACAAGAATGAAAGCAGGAGTAAAAGAAACAGTCAGAGAAGCAAGTGGGTGGAACAAGAGGACCCTGAGTTCACCTCCTTCCCCAGACAAACAAGGCTTCAATTAAATAAGAGCAACTCTCTCTGGAAACAACCTAAAGATTAGTTATTCCGCAGCTAAAGATATAAAGAAAAAGCCACACTGAGAAGACCTCTCTCTGTAGGCTTGGCCCACAAAAAAACTTTTATCAAGTGAATAGGACTGTGTATTTATTCCATCAGATTTTTGTCTTACATATGTCCTTTGCTTTGAAAGTACATCTAGTTATTGGAGTACTGGTATTCAGAAATGTGTTTTCAGAACAAGAATGAAAGCAGGAGTAAAAGAAACAGTCAGAGAAGCAAGTGGGTGGAACAAGAGGACCCTGAGTTCACCTCCTTCCCCAGACAAACAAGGCTTCAATTAAATAAGAGCAACTCTCTCTGGAAACAACCTAAAGATTAGTTATTCCGCAGCTAAAGATATAAAGAAAAAGCCACACTGAGAAGA